>NC_073229.2:26004464-26316071 GCF_029281585.2 Gorilla gorilla gorilla
TTACGACAACTAGGGAAATAGTAATTTAGAAAGTAGATTTACAGTTAGTTATAAGAGTATTTTCAATATATTTGTTTTCCAAGGTAGTTCTGACCATGAGTTGGTAATGGATCTTAAAATCTTCTTAAGCCATTTTCTTCAATGTTGGTTTCTTTTTTTTTTGTTTGTTTCATTGGTTTATTTTTTGAGACAGGTCTTGCTCTGTCACCCAGGTGGGCATGCAGTGGCACAAACATGGCTCACTGTATCCTTGACCTTCTGGGCTCAAGTTATCCTTACACCTTAGCCTCCCAACTAGCTGTGACAACAGGCACACACCACCATGCCTGGATAATTTATTTTAAATTTTTTGTAGGGACACAGTCTCACCATGTTGCCCAGGCTGGTCTTGAACTCCCGGGCTCAACTGATCCTCCAGCCTCAGCCTCTTAAAGTGCTGGGATTACAGGTGTGAGCCACTGTGCCTGGCCCAGTTTCCTAGTTGAAGCTTCTTGATAAGCATGAACAGGTGGTACTTCATTCCTGCCTTTGACACATAAAGCCTGGAAGACTGAACTCAGCCTGAACTCAGGGCCCCAAGCTGGATGATTCAGCCTCCATCCTCTGCTTTTTATTACTACTGTTGCCCAGAGCTTCATAACCTCATGCTGAATTCTTTTGCTTTCAACCTCTCTTCCTCCTCTCGCCCATCCTACATATGCTCCCACAGCCAGCCTCCCCAAACCACACCTTGGTCAATAAACCTCACTGGTCTTCCTCCTATAGAGTAATTGCCAGCTTATTTACCTGGACATCTGGGTGCTGCAGAACCGCATGGAGTACTGATATATTTAATTCCATTAAGCACATTAAGAATAATATCTGTAGGAGGAGAATTTTCTATTGCATGTAATATACAAATCACAGACATGAGCACATCTCTCTTAAGAACATGTTGTCAAACTAAGCACAGCTGGCTGCTTCCAAATTTTTTTTTTTTCCTGGAAATTTCCTGCCTCTTGAATTTTCATTTTAGTTAATGTGTTAAATTTTTAAAGAAAATGTTATGGCTGAAAACTTTTAATTGAGACAACTCCATCAACTTAATTTATTTGTTTTTCTATAAATTGGGAAAGTATCACTACTGTTTGATTTTCACAAGATGATACAAGCTAACTCACGATTTGTGACAATACCGCAGAGCCAAGTCCAAACTGGTAGCCTGTTCCTATCATATTCTTTTAAAACACACCCTTCCACTACTCTGCCCTGCCTGGGCCTTGCTACTCAATACCTTGCTACTCAGTACCTTGCTACTCAGGGTGTGGTCACAGACGAGCAGCATCAATATCGCATAAACAGCTGACTCAAAATGCTGATTCTCAGGCCCTGCTCCAAACCTAAGGAACAAGAATCTGCATTTGAATAAGATCCCCAGATGATGTGTTTGCACACTAAGTCTTAAGGGCACTGGTGAGAGGCAAGCAACTCAAATATCAGTTTTCCAATTTGTAAAGAAGAATCTCTTTCTCATAGAACTGTTGTATGGATTAAGTAAAACAATGTCCTCTGGTAACTGAAGCATTTTGCTGATTGGAGCTATATCACGCTGGTTCACTCACTGTCCCTGCAAACCCATGCACCTTTACGCATCTGAACCTTCCGGCTGCCTGGAACATTTCCTTCCTTTCCCTCTAAGTATTTGAATTACACCTGTCTGTCTTGGGCTGAATTGTGTCCCCACAAGAGATTCATATGTTAAAGTACCAACCCGCAGTACCAGAGTGTGAGTGTATTTGGAGACAGGATCACTAAAGAGATAATTAAGGTTAAATGAGGTCATTATGGTGAGCCCTAATCCACTACGACTGTGTCCCTATAAGAAGAGGAGATGAGAACACAGACCCAGAGGGATGACCACGTGAGGACACAGAGAGAAGATGCCATCTCCAAGCAAAGGAGAGAGACCTCAGGAAACACCAACCCTGCCCATACCTGGCGCTCAGACTTCTGAACTCCAAAACTGTGAAGGGATACATTTCCTGCAGTTAACGCCCTCTCCCCCTGACCCTGTCTGGGGTACAGTAGTCCCCCTTATCTGCCACTTCACTTTCCTTGGTGGTCAACCATGGTCCAGAAATATTAAATGGAAACTTCCAGATATAAATAATATCTGAGTCTTAAATTGCACACTGTTCTGTGTAGCATGTCACAATCTGCCACCGTTCCTCTCCTGCCTGGGATGTCAATTTCCCTTTGTCCTCGGTCTCCATGCCATTGATGCTACCCTCTTGTTAGTCACTTGGGGGCCATCTAGGTGATCAGATAAAAAAAACAGCACATATAAGATTCGATATTATCCTTGGTTTTGACATCCACTGGGGGTCTTGGAACGCATCTCCCTGGCATAGAGGGGTACTGCTGACTTTTATTAGGGCAGCCCTAGCAAACTGCCACATTGTCTTCCCTTGTTCCAGCTCAAGTGCTCCATTCTCCACCCTCCTGGATCCGCCTGCCCAGTGCTGCATGACTGCAGTGGGTGGGTTTTTACTGAAATTGACACACATACATGCCATACATCTTCAAATATGTATTATTATTCTGGAGGCCGGGAAAATTCTATTCAATGCCTACCCTATCCGCCTGTGAATATCAGTGAATCAATATATACTTGTTGATTGATTGGTTGAAAGAAGAGTACAACTCAGGACTTCATATTCCCAGTCAAGGCTGCCAGCTAGTGTTATGGAGATACTTCTGCCTCTAGATAAGCAAAGCAGATTTTGCATTCAGCCTGCATTGAACATATATTGGCACTGGTCTCATGATATATTACAGATGTTCTGCATATAAGTTTAATTTGCAGTATCCCAAACTGTGGGAATAAATGAATTGTAATACCTTGCCTTTGAATTTGCTTTGAAAATTTTTAACTCCTTATCGTATTCGACCTCCCAGCTCTACTCCAATGTGAAATAAGAAAATATGTTATTGTTTCTACACGAAAGAGAAAAGCTGAGGTTCAGAAAGGTCAAGAGGCTGACATGGTGACTATAGTTAGTAACAATGGATTGCTCTCTTAGAAATTGCTAAGAGAGTAGATTTAAATGTTCTGACCACAGAAAATGCTAAGTATGTGAAGTAATGCATTTGTGAATTAGCTGGACTTAGCCATTCCACAATGTATACATACATATTTCAAAATGTCATGTTGTACATGACAAATATATGCAATTTTAATTTGTCAATTAAAAAACCAGAAAGGTCAAGAGGCTTAGGCAAGGACACTAGCTAGCTAGTAGAGTCTTACATGGCAAATAGGAGGCTCCTGGAGCTCGGATAGTAAACCAGACCTGCGATGATGTCGTCAATGAGTGGTCTTCATAGAAGAGAGAAGAAAAGGCCCTTCTCCACCCCTGTAAAAAAAGGAAAACCCAGAGCTTGCATATGAACAAGCCAGAAACCTTATTTTTCAGTTCTCTATACAGCAAATTCTTAGATTTAAAACCCAAAATTGAAAGCAATCTCCATAGAATTTCTCTGGGGAGAAATGACCTACTTCAGCTTATATTCCTCCCTGTAGTTGCTCTGAGCCTTGGGAATTACCTTGTCCATGTATTTTCATTCAGAATGAATGCTTTAATATATTTCTTTAATCATCTGTTGCATCAGAGAATATTGTTTCATGCATATTAAAGACTTGAGCATGTAATAGAACAGTGTTCTGACTAATAAATGCGCTCAAAGCATGTCACTAGTCTTATTGCTTTTCTTAGCTTCAGGATAGATGTGTTTTATTTGGAAAATAATGATGATGATGATGATGATGATAGTGCTTCTACTAAACAAAGGGAATTATTTTATTTTAAAATGGTGTCATGACCCTGTACAGGTCATTATTCTTTTGAAGGAGTCAACCTTTTGCCTTATTTCCAAAGTGTTTTATTCCCCATTCAGGCAAATTAATCAATGAGTATTAGGAACTTTCTACATGCCTGGCATAAGACTGTGCAGAAGTACAAAGACGCGCTTTCTATCTAGAAAATCTCCCAGTCTGATTTGGCTATAAACGACCTTCAGAAAATACATAAAGGTACAACTCACTTGCTCTGGGAAAAGAGAGAAGGGAAAGGGGTTTATAGAGAGATAAAGGTTGAATGAGATTTTTATTAAAAAGAAAGATTGGGATGCTTTGACAAAAGGATTTGAGGCAAGAAGGAAAAATATAAATGAAGGCACATTATTGGTATGCGTTCCATAAACATGCACCATTCCACTCATCTTCATCACTTAGATGAAAGACACAGTCCCTGTTCTAGAGTTAAAGGTCACACATACAGTGCAACAAATACCATGCTAGAGCTAAACATGGCGTGCTAATTGATCTCAGAGGAAGGCTGTATGACACAGTGGAGGAAAAATAAGAGGACAACAAAAAGCGTATGCACCTAAGAGGAATCTTAAAACAAGAAGAGATTAGCCGGAGCAAGTAGGAGAGAAGGCCATTCTGTGCAGAGGGAATCATTTGGTGAGGGTGCGGAGGAAAGAGAAGAGACACACTTCTCCAGTGCCTCAGTTTGGCTGGAGGGAGGTTTGTGTGCCAGGGGACAGTGAGTGATGAGGTTGGAGACACAGGCAGGGGTGAGGCTGGGGAGAAGTTGGCAAATCATACTAAGGAATTCTGATTTTACTCTGAAAGCAACATGGAATGAATATCACACTCAAAGAACAGCAAGAAGGAAGAGGGTCTGGTAGGAGCACAGGCTTCCGTGGAGGAAAATAAAAGGGGTGGAGGGTGAGGGGAGGTAAGGGAAGGCTTTACTTGTCTTTCATGAGAAGTTTGGATTTGACTGGAGAGGTAATGCGACGTCAGTGTAGGTTTGTGTTCTTGTTCTGGTTTTGTGTGTGTGTGTGAGAGAGAGACTCATGTTGGCGTGAGTCTCACATACATGATGATATGCAGTCAAAATAATCACACCAGATTGTGTGAATGGGGGCAAAGTCATACTCTCTGATTTAGCAAACCTCAGTAAATGACGACAGGCAGAAAATTAAGGTTATGCCCTTAATGAGCTCAGTGAATGACAATCTTTCTCAAATAATGGGTTTTGTCCCAATTTCTGATGTGTTTAAATTCCTTATATAAAATAACTTGTACTAAAGTAAATCTGAACATTGTAACTGGTATTTAAAAAAGTTTTTTAAGGCTCTACTTGCAGATTAAAAAATCTTAGTTGCTTTAAACTGGCACTATAACTGAGAAAAGTCGGTGAACATTGTCTTCCTTTCTGGATTTCAATCAATCAAGAATATTTGGATGGTTTTTAACAATAAGGTAATAGAAAATGGAAATGTACAAGAGAGACTAGGAATGGAATATTTCATTGTGACCCTACAGCATGATTCTGAAAATAAATTCAGACCATCTTGCCATTCAGTTTACCAGCCTGCCTTAAAGCTTTTCTATACAAATGCCTTGGGGCTGGATAATGTAACTAGTGGCAAATTTCTTTATTACTTCAGGATTTACTGGTGAAAATGAAATATACTGTTTTAGAGATTTTATACATTACAGGAATAAGTACATAAATTTTGTCCATATGGATCTTCTTACAACATAGGAGTGGGGTCTGAATATGATGAATATGATGAAAGATGAGACATTAGAATCTCTTTAACAGGCTTATGAAACAGAAAACTTATTTTCAGGGTATCTTAATGATTAAGGTAAAATGAAAAATAATCTAAACTGCCTAAAAAGTGTATATAATGTAAAATTTATAGAACTTTTTAAAAACATAGTACTTAAGAATTTAGAAAAAGCATGGCTGGGCGCGGTGGCTCACACCTGTAATCCCAGCACTTTGGGAGGCTGAGGCAGGTGGATAGCTTGAGGCCAGGAGTTCGAAACCAATCTGGCCAACATCGTGTAACCCTGTCTCCACTAAAAATACAAAAACCGGCGTGGTGATGCATGCCTGTAATCTCAGCTACTCAGGAGGCTGAGGCATGAGAATCGCTGGAACTCAGGAAGTAGTGGAGGTTGCAGTGAGCTGAGATCACACCACTGCACTCCAGCCTTGTGACAGAGCAAGACTCGGTCACAGAAGAAAAGAATTTAGAAAAAGCAGTTGAGATGTCACAATATTTGATGAAATCTCCAAAGAAATGGTTGGAAAAAATAATACAAAAGGTGGAGGCATAGGAAAGTGTTAGTAAATGGTATTTCTGAAATAAATACAAGAGGTAAACAAACATGTTCAATTTGTTCTAGGTTGTTAGAAAAATCTGGCAATAAGTGTTATGGTGGAAGGAAGCACATGCAAATATAGATATTACACTCTAATAATGCTGATACTGGAGAACAATGATAAACTTTAAAAGATACATAATATCAGTTCTGGAGATACGTTTGTTATCTCTCTCATTAGAGGCGCCTTGCATGTGAGTTTAGAAAACATTTTTACAATACACTGCACAGTCCTGCTCATTGTATCAGTCTGCTCGGGTTGCCATAATGGAATACTGTGGTGGCTAAAGCCTGAGTGGCTAAACCAAAAGACATTTATTTTTTCACAGTTCTGGAGGATGGAAGTCCAAGATCAAGGTGCCAGGGTTTGTTTCTGGGAGCGCTCTCTTCCTGGGATACCTTCTTGTTGGATCTTCACATGGGCTTTCCTCTGTGTGCATGTGGGGAGGGAGAAAGCTCTCTGATGTCTCTTTCTCTTCTTACAAGGACACCAATCCTATCAAATTAAGTCCATGTCCTTATGACCTCATTTAACCTTTATCACCTTCTCCCAGGCCCCACCTATCTCTAGGTAGTAGGAGTTAAGGCTTCAGCATATAAATTTTGCCGGTGAGGTATGGGGGGAACCATTCAGTTCATTCACTCATCAATGTCAACTCTTTTATTAAAAGTCTAAGACATTTTCTGCTGCTGCTGTATTTAAGCCTAAATATTTTTAGTCACATAAATCCTTACACCAGGTATCACTTGTAAACCCCAGGTGCATTTATAAAACTATCAGCAACACAGAAATAGTCTTTGGAGATAAAGTAGCATTCTAATAAAGCAGTGGATATGAAATCTAAGCTGGGTCTCCCAGACAGAGAAGTGTAGTAAAGGAGAGAGATACAGCTAGACAGATGTGGGAATCAGAAGCAAGGCGAGAGCTGAGGAAACCCTGTTCAGACTTGTTTCTTCAGGAAGAACAACAGACTTGGCATTGAAAAGCTCACTTTTGTTATTTTTTCTGTCTAGAGCTTTTAAGTGGGAAAATGTGTTTCACAGAAGGCAGCTCAGCTGAGAATCAGAAATCCCAGGCCAGTCCTGCCAGTAACTCAGAGTGAGACCTAGACAGTTTGCATAATCTCCAGAGCCCTCAATTTCCTCTTCTATAAAGTGAGGTATAGATCACTATAAGACTGCATTTTAACAGTCTGATTTCTATGACTCTAGGACTTACTTCTGAAGAATGTATACACTGGTTCCAATGTTTCTAGAACACTTCTGTATAGCACATGAAAACCTTCCCCTCCGCAATGCAGGTAGCTCTGTAATGCCAACGCTTATGCACAACTTTATTAAACTCTCAAGTACAATCTGGAAACCACTACAATCTGAGAAGTAGTGAAGAAGAAAAACGTAGTATAAAATCCAAGTAAGTGGCCTTATTTCCATGGTGCCATTATGTAGTTAGCTTGTTTATTTAGAAGTAGTTTAGTTTTAATTACCCCAATACTGTTTCTGTAATGCTCATGTTAAAAAGGATAGACTAAATTCAAGCTTTATGCGTTCAGGATAGAATGTTTCCTTTACCAGCATTAGAGTTTTATTTAGCAAATGCTGTTTTTAGTTTATTAGACAATTCAAAATATGTCCACTTACATGGGACATGCCATATTGTTGTCACAGACAGACTTCATATCACTATATGGCTATCATTCATACTTTAGAGGAGAGATTCCAAATATGGCATCCATTTATGGCAGGTGTTAATCAAATTGCATGCCTTAGTGAATCTTTCTCAGAGAATCCTTTTCTTTCTCTGAAGATCATTTACCATAGCCCTGATCAGTCAATATTATCAATGGGTGGTTCCTTAATACGAGTAAGACCAATTCTCCTATTCTGAGCTTCTTGGTGAGTTGGACATCTGTGTGACTTCTGGGGTCACGTAGACTTAAAAGCTGGAGTCTCATTTTGGGACATTCTTGATTGAAAGGGAGCAGAGAAAGCTGCTCTGCAGGAAAGAAAACAAGAGGGAAGCAAGAAGCACTCATAGGAACAGAAGGAACACAGGATCTTCCTGGAATCCTGATTGCTGTCTTTGTCTTTCTTCTGGTCCCCTGGGAGGCCAATCTGCAATCACTGCTCTTAGATTCTTCTAAGAGCTACCGCAATGCCCTGGTAATAAATTTGCCTCCCACCTCGCTCACCCCCCACCAGCACCCACCAAAACTACTTAAAGGTGACTTTGTAGCACTTGTACTCAACAATCCCTTTATCACCATTCTTCATCTTGGCAGACCACCCTAGAATTTAACCAAATTTTTATTACATTTTTTTTTCCAGCCAGTGTCTTTTTATTTGTCCCTCCCCAAAGCAATACTATATAGTATGCTCATTATTATGATAATCTGGCCAAGTGTGGCCATAGACTGAATTTTAGTGAGCTTCTAACCCCAGTTAGTAATGTGGCACAATTTCCAACAAATATGTGCCACTGGCTAAAAAGGAGGGGCTGAGTTTTAGAACACATATATCACTACAAATCTATCACCAGAAATCCAACTGGAAATGCCTAATGAATATAGGTTGTAGTGTCAGTACAAGAAATGAATTATGTTACTTGCCATATCTGCCTTATTTATTAAATAATTGATTCCCACAAATGCTTAACAGCGATTCCCAAACCTCAACAAAGACAGAACTACCGAAGGAAGCTTTTTAAATATAAATTCCTAGGCCTATCCCAGGAACTATGAAATAAGAACCTGTGGGAGGTGGGGTCTGGGAATCTATTTATTTGTACATTTATGATTCTCCAGGCCATTTTGAAGATCAATCATGTTGAAAGACCACTGTTCTAGTATATATAATGTCCAGGAGGAAACTTGTAACTGAAATTCAAACTCCAATCAATATAGAAAAATCAGTTGTATTTCTACATACCAGCAATGAACAATCGGAAATTAAAATTTCAAAAAGTACAATCTATAATAGCCTTCAAAACATGAAATCTAACAACATGTGCAAGATATATATGCTGGAATATTGTTGAATCTGTATATTCAACAATATATTGATGAAAGAAATCAAAGACCTAAATAAATGAATATTTATACAATATTCATGGATTGGCAAATTTAATATAAAGATGTCAATTCTCATTAATCTATAATCATATATAGAGAGATCTATAATTTCAACTCCATCCCAAGCAAAATATCAGACGCAATTTTTAAAAAGAAATTGACAAGCTGATTCTAAATTGTATAAGACAAAGGAACTAGAATACCCTAAACAATCTTGAAAAAGCAGAAAAGGGAAGGACTTACATTACCTGATTTTAAGACTTATTATAAAGCTACAATAACCAGACAGTGCAGTGATGGCAAAATGACAGACACAGAGATGAATGAAACAGAGTAGAGAGTTCAGAAGTAGACCCATGCATGAAGAGTCAGTTGATTTTTACAAAAATGCAGGGACAATTTAGTGAGAAAGGAATGTTTTTGAAACAAATGATGCTGGGACAATTGAATATCCATATGCAAAATAATGAACTTTGACCCATACTTCACATTATATGGAAACATTAACTCAAAAAGTATAATAGACCTAAATGTAAAAGTTAAATAATTTCTAAATTATTTGATGATTAGATTTGTCTTCTAAAAAACAATTCTAGAAGAAAACATAGAAGAAAAATTTCATGGTCTTGGGTAAAAATATTTCTTGGAGATGATAAAAATCATGATCTACAAAAGAAAAACATGATAAACTAGACTACATCAAAATTAAAATTAAAAGCTTCTGCTTTTTGAAGAACATGCTTATGAAAAATGAAAAGCCATACACTGGGAGAAAATATTTGGAAAACATTTGTAAAAATATTTGCAAAATATGTATCTGATTAAAAAAAACTTGCATGCAGAATATATCAAGAATACCTAAAAATCAATAATGAGGAAACAACTCAGTTAACAAAGAGGTAAGGCTTTGAACAAAGACTTTACCAAAAAAGATATACAGATGGACAATAAACACATGAAAAATACTCAACATCATATTTATTAGGGAAATGCATATGAAAACAACAATGAGATGATACCATTGTATACCTATCAGAATGGCTAAGATATAAAAACTTTCTAATATCAAGTGTTGGTAAGGGTGCTGAGCAACTGGAACCCTCACACATGGTTGAAGGGAATGCCACTCAGGAAAACAGTTTGGAAGCTTCTGATAAAGTGAAACGACATGAAAATCCCACTCCTAGGTATTTAAGGGAAATGAAACATGTTCACATAAAAACCTATTTATAAATGTTTATAGCAACTTTATTTGTAATCACCAAAATTGGAAACACCCCAAATGTTCATCAACAGGCAAAATGATAAACTGCAATACATTCGTACAATGAAATACTACTCAGCAATGAAAAGGGACATGCCACTGATACATGATGTGATATGGATGAATTTCAAATGCCTTATGCTAAATGAAAGAAGCCAGGCTCAAAAGGCCGGACACACTCTTTGATTCTATTGTATATGACATTCTGGAAAATGCAAAACTACAGAAGCAGAAACCATATCATTGGTTTCCAGGAGGTGATTGGATAGAAAGGTTGATTACAAAGGGACAAGGATCTTACAGTACTCAGTCCTTTGTAGTGATGAGGCTATATGTTATACTGCTGTGTGTGTTTGTCAAAGTCCATAGAATTTTATGTGAAAAAGAGTGATTTTACTAAATTATGCCTATATCTCAATAAACCTGTCTAAAAACAAAAACACAATAAAAAGCAAAGTTCCAGTTTGGTGTGTCAAGGGATATGTACTTTGCTTTCAGGTTGATGATCCTTTCTAACAATCAAATTCTTTTTCCCCCTTGCAAATGACTAAGGTAACAAATGGTCTGCCAGTGTCCCCTAACGTGGAAATCCGAGAGGACAGTATGCTATGTGCCACTCCATTTGCTGTTGTGATGGGCTTTAGACATCTACTATTATTTATTACACAGGTTTAGGATATAATGTGGAGGTCACCTTCCAGCTGCAGTGAGATATTAACAGACTGGGACTGATGGTGGAGAGGAAGACCATTGTTACGTTTCTGCTATATATCAGAAGGCCTGTTTATGTTTTGTTTGTATATGTTTCTGTAAACATTCTGTAAACATGTTGAAGTAAACATTCAACAATCCTATAGATAATGATTTTGGGGAAATTTCAATTAAAAAAATCTAGGATCTAACTAAAATGCTAAGTTGCACACCAATTATTATACTTAAAATGGGCATAGTTAAGGGTTTCTCAGCCATTTGGCCTCTGTATACATTTGCAACAGAATCTTCACAAAGAGGGAGGAACGTCTATGATCTCGGGGGCACCTGTGTGCTGCCTCGAATCAGGTATTATGCTAAAAGAAAATACTAGCTAATCTCCGGAATGACATCAAACTTTCCAATATTTGGAAGTATGTGATGAATACAAAAGAGTTGAGGAATACAAATTGAATTATTAAAAAGTTATATTCAACACATTTAATTTCCAGAATTTGCCATCTCCTAATAGGACCTCAGAGACGTTAAATGATTTGTCCCCAACTGGTAAGTGACAGGAATATTTTAAACTCAGGTCTTCTGACTTTAAGGCGAGTGCAGATTATATTGCTTTACTTTTTCTCTGAAAAGTTCACAAGTGTATAAGCCATGATGGTGTGGTAAATCACACCAGGAGATGGCAGCAGTATTTCTTCTCTAGACTCTAGTGCTGAGAAGTTGAATACAACAATCTTTAAATTAATTCTTACTTGGCATTCTATTATCATTAGATTGATTTAACTCAGCCACATTTTTAATATTTCAAAGATAGAAGATATATGGCACCCGATTTCATCTTCTGATTTTTTAAAAATACTCTATAAATGAAGAAGGAAAATACTTAGTAACGTTTTTCACCAGCACATAAAATTCCTTTCTCTTGCCTTCCATGGCACCAGCCTCCTAGCTCTCTTTCCACTTGTCTTTAAGCCCCTTGGAGGATCATCTCCCTCTGCTTGCCAATTGGAGGCTGTGTTTCCCAGAGTTCTGTCCTGAGGTCTCCTTTCTTCCCAGTGTACATGACGCCTCCTCGGTGAGGAGAGCAAAGATCACCTGGTGACCATCAAGCAGGCCACCTGAAGACAAAACTCCTTATCTGAGGAATTTAGAAGTAATTATGAAGCGGCTTCCTTGTCTGGGGTAAATACCCGAGATTCGTTGTCTTACGGCCACGGAAAACTAGGATGTGGGCACACAAAGAGTGCAGTTAGAGCAGAAGTTTAATAGGCGAAAGAAAGAAAAGATCTCTGTGCAGAGAAAAGTCCCAGAGAAAACGGGTTGTGGCTTCCGCAGTGGAATGCAGGTTTTACAGAGGAGCTTGAGGGGACAGTGTTTGATTTACATAGGGCACCAAAGATTGGTCAGACCAGGTGTCTCATATGCATAGCACATGAAGAAACTGGCTGCCCCCACCCTAATCTTTTATTATGCAGATGAGCTCGCTACCCGGCTGGCGCCATGTTGCCTGGTTCTTTACTGTACACGTGGTGACGAAGAAAGGGAAGATGGAGCCTCCATGTTGAACATGCCTGGCCCTCAGGTAGCCCTTTTCTATTGGCGCGGCTGCCGACATTCACCAGTGCAAGTTTCCAGCTTGCTTATCTATGTCTGCCGCTCGATTTTTCAGGCTGCTCTTTCTTGTTAGAAAAGAAATAATTTTGAGGTGCTTTGTGTTAAAAGGGAAATTCCGCCAAGGACTCTGTTGTCCTTACTATCTGCCTAAATAATTTCTTTCTATCTCCTCTATCAATTAGACTTCCCTATTATCTAAAGCTGGCGTCTGGTACGAAGCTTCTTTTGTACCAGGTAGAAGTTACTTATAAACTCTAGTTACTTATAAATTTATTTTATTTACTTATAAATTTATAAGTAACTAGAATTTCTGTACATCTCCAGAATACGTGCATGCTGAACCCATTGTGCCAACCTGGCTGGCATTAAGCACAAAAATGTCTACAAATGTAATCATTTATCTAATGATACTAATGGGCTAATATGGTCCAAATTACCTTCAGCTCCGGCTTTAAGGTCCATAAATACCCCTGAGGAAGGATCCACTGTGTTGCACTCAGTCCTCTCTTGCTGAGGTGCTCCGCTGCAGCTGCACTCTTCGACAGCGTTCTTTCTACCTAATAAACCTTTCCTTTTCCAGTCCTATACGGTCAGTGGTAAATTCTTCTTACCAACCCACCAGTCAACCACCTTTTGATGTTGGAGCTCTGACACCTTGCCTGGCTTTGGGTGATTGCTTTCACTCAATTCATCTGTAGACCGATGACTTCATCTCTGGTACAGACCATTCTGACCTGCAGAACCATAGATTCCATTTCTTCTTAGTGGACAGTTCTGTCTGAATGACCACAGAGAACTCAATCTCAACATGCCCCAATTGAATTTAGCTGCCTTCCCTATGCTCTTCCCTCTGCCTTTCCCATCTGCCCACTCTCCCCTAAATTTCCAGTGTCATAAATTTAATGACATCATAACTGAGCTGGGAGTCATGCTCAAGTGCTTTCCCTCTTCACATCCGAGTATCCATCTAGGCTTATTGTTCTGCCTGCATTCTCTCTCTCAAAGTCTTCTCCTCTGGATATTCCTTCAGTACAACTCTCATCAAGTTTAATCTGCATTATTCTAGTTCATCTCCTCATTAGTCCCCCCAGCTTTGTCCCTGTCTCATTCCTGAGGGATACTGCTGAATCATGTTATTTCCAGCCAAAGGCCTTACAATAGCTTCGTACTCCCAAAGAACCAAATGCAAACTCCAAGGCCCCCCTGCTTCCATCTGCAGCCGAACCCTAATTGAAATCTGTTTCAGCTGCACCAAACTACCTGCAGCTATCTAAACACCCTTTGCTGTTAATCATCTGCAATTATATGCCTAAGCTGCTCACTCCGCCCAACCTTTTAGTGCTGGCTTGTTAGATCTTTGCCTTTAATGTCCTTGTCATTATGGATTTGTGTATCTTTTAATATTTAAAATGATTTTCTTTTATTTTCGCCTTTTACTCCCTGAATTTTTCACAATGAACAAGCAAATCATTTTTAAGGGGAACATCTAACATTTATTAAAATACCTAGGTGAACAGGGAATGGCTTTCTCCTTTTTCTACTTTATGATAAAATCCAGATGAATATAGGAATCGTAAAACTTCAAAAAAGTTACCGTTGTTTTAGGTCTATTCATATGTGCAAGGTTTTCAATTTTATGAATCACTCATACCATTTTGGGGCAAGTTTTGGGGCTGAGGGTTTACACCCATACCTCCACTAAGAGAACTGGGTATTCCTTTCCTGCTGTGTAGGTGTTTTCATCCCTTTCTTTTTAATAAAATAATTAAGAGAGTTTTTATTAGAGTAGTTAAAGATTTACAGAAAAATTGAGTACAGTTCCATATATGCATCCCATTCCCACCACGTATATTGTTTATCTATTATTAACATCTTTCACTAGTGTGGTACATTTGTTACAACTAATGTACCAATATCAATATATTATTAACTATAGTCCATAGTTCACTTTCAGGTTCACTCTTAGTTGTACTTCTATAGGTTTTGACACATGTATAACGTCATGTATCTGCTAGTGTAGTATCACACAGAATAGTCTCACCTGTGCTTTGCCTATCTATCCTCCTCTTCCCTTCCCCACCCCACCCAGCCTGTGCCCACCCTCATCTTTTTACTATCTGTATAGTTTTTATTTTTATTTTTGGAGACAGAGTCTCACTCTGTTACCCAGGCTGGAGTGCAGTGGCACAATCTCAGCCCACTGCAACCTCTGCCTCCTGGGTTCAAGCAGTCCTCCTGCCTCAGCCTCCCAAATAGCTGGGATTACAGGTGTGCACCACCATGCCCAGGTAATTTTTTTTGTTTGTTTAGCTTTTAGTGGAGATGGGGTTTCGCCATGTTGGCCAGGCTGGACTCGAACTCCTGACCTCAAGTGATCTGGCCACCTCAGCCTCCCAAAGTGCTGGGATTATATAGTTTTTCTACACAGACAGTCTGTATAATTTTTCAACACAGGCAGTAATCATTGTATTTTGAGCCAAAGTTTCCATCACCTTTTTAGGCAGACTTCTTTCTGTTTGTTTTAAAATGAAGAAAGAATGTCTTCATGAAACATGAGTTATTCTGCATAGTCAAAAGTGTTCACAGATTGAATTTTTAAAGTTGGTAATGCTTTTCTTTTTTTTTTTTTCAAGATCCAGTTTGCATTTTCTACTCCCATTAACCTACAGTGAATACATCATTGGTCAACCAAAGTTACAGGATGAAGAAAGACTCTTGGGAAACACATGTGGGTCCAAACTTAGACTCAGAAATGCCCATGAGGGAAATTGATTTCTCTTGTCCATTACCAAATTGCTACTGTTGACATCAGAGTAAGAAGTTATCATTTTCCTACATATGAGAAGATAAAATAATCTGATATACAATGTAGGCAATTGAAATGGTCAGCATGATGATCTTTTCTATTTTGCCATCAGAAAAAAACCCAGTGGTTTATATTGCAGACCCCAGCATGGCTTTTTCAGATGGATAACAACTCATTTCTAGAGGCTTTTCCCATTTAAATTTGATAGTACTGACACCAAAGAATGGGGGGCATGCTTATCGCTACTTATTTTGGACTAAACAATCACAATACCCACTTAACAAAGCTGCTAAAAGCTTGGCGCATGATTGTGGGTGTTACCTGTGCCCCAACTCACAGGCAAGAAGCAGTGGCACATTATAATCATTTGACAGGAAAGAATTTCAAGGGGACATAGAAAAGTTGAAAGTCCACATGGGATATGATCAAAGTTAAAAGAGAATTTCCTTTTCAACAAATGAAAGCAAGATATTTAGGTCAAACCTCACGTTGACAGGAAACAGAAAGGGCCACTGCCCATGTTAGAAGCAGACTGGACTGCATGACCCAAAGGAGTCCCTGTGGTCAGGTTAATGGCTCAACAAAAAGTAATACTTTTAGAGTGCTTTATGGTTTTCTAAGTGCCTTTCTTCATATCTATCTTGATACAAATTGTCCTTATCAGATGTTATTAATATAGCAGTGTTTTAATATGCTGAAAGTCTGCTACAGAGAGCAACAGATTAGAGTGCAACAGGTTAGAAATGATCCTGTAGTGAAAATATAATGGTTTTCCTCTTCATCTTTGCTTTAGTGAAATGCTTGAAGGCCTACTGTCTCTCTAAGCTGAAAGTATGATTTGTTATTCCAAAACTATTTTAGTCTCAGCAGAGATGGAGTTTGCACATGCATTTTCGATAACTAAGGCTGACTCCCATTAGGGTGGAAAATAAAGCCTATAATTCATAATAAGAGATTGCTGCCTTTGAAATCACTTCCTACCATAATACTGGCCACTTCATTACAGTGGTAATTAGAAAGAAAAAAACCAGAAATGGCCATTTGAAGGGGAAATTAGTGCTTAATTTCCAAGACTGTTTTATTTTAATGGATGCAACTCTGGCAAGATTTTATACTTCAATTGCAAATCCAAGAATGATAAGGCTGGTGTTTCAGATCTGTCTTCTAAATGGAAAACACTTAATGCAGCATGTGATGAAAGAGCATCTAATGACTGAATACATCCCTTAAAGTCAGATATACTGTCTTTAAAGGAGGGTTTAAAAAATAAGTATGTATGTGAAGGTGGGCATGTGTGCGTATAAGTTACATCCATTTAATCAGCTGCTACTGTCATTAACTAAGTACACAACTTGAGCGTGTTAAAATTACTCCAATTAAAAGAAAGTGCTGTTAAAAGAAAATCTCATATTTTATTAAAAATGTCTGATGCGGCCGAAAAGGAAGGAATGGATCTTTTCCTGGAAGAGGAAAACAAGATTTAAGACAAAGAAATACGCATAGGTTGATCTAAGAGTCTCCATTTTTAGAGAGCTGCTGAGTTCTTCTAAAGAATGTTTCTTTTCTTCCCCCAGCCCACTTCCTCTTTTAGAAGACTCTTTTATTGTGCAATGTAATACAGAAAACTCCACCCATTCAAAACACACAGTTCAGTTATATTTCTCAAAGGGCACACCAGTATAAACATGACACAGGCCAATAAAACATTGCCCCACTACACAAGCCTCCTCAGGCCAGCCCTCCCCAGCCCTAATCTCTCCTTTCCCCCAAAATACAATTGTCTTTTACGTTATCACTTCTTTGCTTTTCTTGATAATTTTACCATCAAAACATGGATCCCTAACCATTGTAGTTTTGCTTTGCCTTTGTTTTTTTTTTGTAACTTTACGTAAACAGAATCATATAGTTTATACTCTTTTGTATTTATGCTTTTTCATGTGACATTATGTATGTCAAATTATTGTTGCTATGAGTAGTGGTAAGTCTTTCCTATTCACTCAATTATGTGCGTATAGCACAATTTTTTTTTAACCCATTGGACTGTAGGTGACTACTGTATTTGGGTGACTCAGTTTCTGCTTTTCTGAATGATGCTGCTATGAATATTTTTGTGTGTGTCTTTTGATACACACATGCCTACATTTCTGTTGTATGTGCTTGTGAGTGGAATTTCTGCGTCACTGGATGTACATTCAAATTTTTCAGATAATGTTGAATAGTTTTCTGAACTGGTTATAGCAATTTGCACTTCTAATAGCAGCATATGAGAATTGTCAATATTTAGCCTTTCTGGTAAGATTGTAGTAGATTTTTACTTGGGGTTATCACTGAAGCATAATGAGGCTTTTCAAATGTTTATAGTTATTTGGCTATCCTCTTTTGTAAAAGGCTTCAAGTCATTTCCCAACTTTTGTATTACGCTGTCCTTACTGATTTGTAGAGGCTCTTTATGTATTCTAGATACAAGTTCATTTTGATGACATGTATGGGAAATTTCTTCTCCTACTTGTGGCTTGCTTTTTTACTTTCTTAATGGTGTCTTTTGATGAATATGATTTTTAAATTTTTAAACATTTTATTTTGAATTAATTTTAGATTTACAGAAGAGTAGAAAAGAGTACAGAGGGCTCCAATATATCCTCCATCCAGCTTCCTCTAATGTTAACCCATTCCATAACCATTTATCAAACATAACTAACACTTATCAAACTCAGATATTAATATAGGTACGACACTGTTACATAAACAACACAATTTATTCAGATTATACCGGTTTTCCGCTGTTATCCTTTTTCTGTTCCAGGATACCATGCTGCGTTCAGCGGTCAGTCTCCTTAGTCTCCCTCAATCTGTGGCAATTGTCTCAGTTCCTATTTTTCCTGACTTTAACACTTTAATAGTACTGGTCAGGTATTTTGAGAATAAACCTCAATTTGGACTTCTCCAATGTTTTCTCATGATTAGATGAATTCACTAATTTTTAATGTAATATAGTTTGTCAATCTTCTCCTTTGTATTAATGCTTTTTGTCTCCTTTCAAAATAACTTCCCCTCCCCACAGAGCCTGTTTTGCCTTTCATATCTTGTGAAAGCCACTGTTTGACCTTTCATATGTAGTTTATAAGTTTAGGCCAAGTTCCATAGTTTCCATATCTAACCCATCAAACATCAATTATTGAAAAAAAAAGTTTCCCCGCTTATCTGTAGTCCCATCTTTGAGGCAAATCAAATGTCCCTGTGTGTGTGGATTTGTTTCTGAGCTCTTAATGTTGTTCCAACAGTCTATTTGTCTCTTCTTGTGCCATAGTGCACTGCACTAATTACTGGAGCCGATAACAAGTCTTGATATATGGTGGTACCTATTTTGTTCAAGAGATCATTGGCCATTTCAGTACTTCTCATTTCTTTATAAATTCTGGAATCAGCTTATTTTCTCATATACACATACGTACACAGGCATGCGGGACTTGAACTGAATCCATAAATCATTTGGGAATGACAATTTACTATATTGCAACTGCCAATAGATGAACATGAATATACCTTCATTTATGTAGGGATTCTATAATTTTGCTCAATAACTTAGAGTTTACTGGCAGAGATTGTGCACATCTTATATTTATTTCAAAGAATTTCATGATATTTAATACTACTGTGAATAGAATCACTTTTTTTTTTTTTTTTTTGAGACAGAGTCTCACTCTGTCACTCAGGCTGGAGTGCAATGGTGCAACCTTGGCTCACGGCAACCTCTGCCTCCCGGGTTCAAGGCATTCTCCTGCCTCAACCTCCTAAGTAGCTGGGACTACAGGCGCCCGCCATCATGCCCGGCTAATTTTTGTATTTTTAGTAGAGACAGGGTTTCACCATGTTGCCCAGGCTGGTCTCGAACTCCTGACCTCAGGTGATCCACCTGCCTCGGCTTCCCAAAGTGCTGGGATTACAGGTGTGAGTCACTGCACCCAGCCTAGAATCACTTTTAATATTCAATTTTTCTAGTTGTCTGCTGCTGTATAAAGAAATACAATTCTTGCATATTGATCTTATATTGAGAGACTCTGCTAAATCCAGTTTTTAATTTTAATAGTGTATTTGTAGATTGCTTTAGATTTTGTGTGTACATAATTGTGTCATTTGTGAATATACTTTTTTTTCCTTACAGTTATTTTTTCTTCCTGGTTTTTTGGCTTTTTCTGTACAGGCTAGGACCTCCAGTACAATGTTGAATAAATGTACTAATAACAGGAATACACACTTATTTCTGAAATCAAACCAAATACTTTCTATAACTTATCATTAAGTATCATGCTTACAGTAGGTTTTTTCGTAGGTACTTACATATATGGAACTATTCAAATTTTGTGTCTTCCTATGTCAGTTTTGGTAGACTGTATTTTTGTAGAAATTAGTTGTTCTTATCTAAATTTTCAAATTTATTGGCATAAAATGCTTTAAGATATTCTTTTCTTCTTCCTAAATGTTCATAGAACATGCAGTAATATCCTTTTTTCATTTCAGGTATACTACACATTTTTATCTTCTTAATTTCATGATCAGACAACCCAGAAGTTTATTAATTTTAATTCTTAAAAAAAATCAACTTTTTTTTTTGTTTGTTTGAGACAGAGTCTTGTTCTATCACCCAGGCTGGAGTGCAGTGGCACAATCACAGCTTATTGTAGTCTTGATCTCCTGGGCTCAAATGATGCTCCTGCCTCAGCATTCCACGGAGCTGGGACTACAGGCATACACCATTGTGCCCTGCTGATTTAAAAAAAAAAATTCTTATTTTTTCTAGAGATGGGGTCTCATTATGCTTCCCAGGCTGGTCTCAAACTCCTGGTCTCAAGCAATCCTCCCACCTTGGCCTCTCAAAGTATGAGGTCACAGGGGTGAGCCACTGGGCCTGGCCTTAATTTTTTTAATTGTATATTTTTATTTACTATTTAATTTCTGCTCTTATTACATACTTCTTTCTGCTTTCTTTGGGCTTCATTTGCTGAATATTTTCCTCACTTCTTAAAATAGATGCTTAAAACATAATAAATGTTTATAAAAAATAGGCTGTTCTTTTATGTGTATTATTTTGTTTGATCTTCAAAATCACCTTGTAAAGGTGTGCTAATTCCATTTTTCTGGATGAAGAAAATGAGAAGGTAACTAATTTGCTCCAGGTTAATTGTGAAGCTGGAATTCAAATTAGGGCTGTTTGTATAGAAAGTCTATATTGTTTTGAAATATCTTGAATTCACATATGATTAGTATAAAATACATTTTTATCTTTTTCAAAAATTCTATTTTGTAATTAAAGAAAAAATTAGAATATGGTAAATATTTGTTTGCATTATAATCTAGGGTCAGTAAAGAAATCTAATTGTTATAAATCCATCTTTATGCCGATCATGTTTAAAAAATTTTTCATGTATCTCAAAAACGGCACTGACAACTTCCTCCCTTTTGACCTGTTTCTCCTCCTTTTGGCTCCTTGAGATCACGCTTTCCTCCTTCTCTGACCTCTCATTTTCAGCCCCTGTGCAGGTCCCTCTTGCTCTGTTCACCACTAAACATCAGTGTTTCTCAGGCTTTGTAAACACTCTCTTCACTTAAAAAAACAACAACATTGGCCATCTTACTCATGCTCATTGTTTTAACTCCCGAATCCAGATTCCCAGGCCTCTCAAACTACATATTATCATTGCTTTCTGAAATTGTTCATCTGGAGGTTCCAAAGTAAGACTTTAAACTCAGTCATGTCCAAACTATGCTTCAACTCGCTCTCCCCACCAACAAATACACTCTTTCTCCTGAATTGTGTATCTCAGCAAGTAACATTCATCCAGTTTTCCAAGTCAGAACTGCAAAAGTCATTCTAAGATGCTTCCTCTCCCTCATCCCCTCCCTATCAATTACCCTCTAGATATCCCTATTATTGGTTCCATCCTCACCAGCTCCAATGCCCTGAGTGTGTATTTAGATCCTCATGATGTCTTACCTGGACTTGCTTAAATGCTACCTCTTAGAAAAAGTCTTTCAGAATAGTCCTATTACACTTCATATACATTCACATTATAGAAGTTAACGCACCATAACTCTATGCCTGCTTCTCACTAAACTTTGAGATAATTAAGTGAAGGAGTTGTGAGGCAGATATATAATCTATCTCATATACATAGATATGTGTTTACATATCTCTGAAGAGACTTGCAAATTGTTCAATACATATTTGGTCAATGGCTGTCATAGAAAAAAAATGGAAAGGAAAGCTTATGATTTTCTCAGTGGTTGCTACAATTGTGGATAATTCATACTTTTCAAAATTAAGTGGAGAGGTCAAGTGGGTCCATGGAGTGTTACTATTAACCCTTCTGAAAGAGTTAGTTTAGATGGAACTATTGAGTGGACTTGTGTCAATGTCACATAGAAATAGAGCTGGACCCTTTATGATAGTGCTCTGCCATCCAGGAAAAGTCTGTTCATAAGGTCATAATAAAGCCTTCTGCTATTATAGCCACATCATTTGAACAGTCTTGTCTATTCATAAGCAAAGTTGTATGCTTAGAAAGGCTTAGGATCATGGAATTTGAATTTTGAATATTATAATTTCAAATTACGTATCACTTATTAACAAAACTATCATAAAGAAGAAAATTTAATTCTATCAAGAAGATATTTTTAATCACCCCATTTTCAGTGTGGTGAGTGAAGCACAGTAAAATCAAGCAATTTATGCTAACTGTTATCATATTACTGACAATAATTCAGAAGTATTTCTTCCTAATTCTAGAGTCTCCTCTTTCTTATTGTGGTGACATTTCCAGCTAACACAGGAGAGGCACATAAAATCCTTAAGTACAACTTCTGATCTGGCACTTAGATCCCATATTTTAAAAATTTCCAGTGTTAATTATTTTAAATCCCTGCTCCAGCTTTAAGTTTATAGGTGTTCCTCGAATTATGACAGGTTACATCCTTATAAACCCATCATAAGTTGAAAATATCCTAATTTGAAAATGCACTTAGTGCTATTGACCTACAGAACATCATAGCTTAGCCCAGCCTGCCATAAACGTGCTTAGATACTTGCATTAGTCTACAGTTGGGCAAAGTCACACAGCACAAAGTCTATTTTATAATAAGGTGTTGAATATTCAGTGTAATTTATTGAATACTGTACTGAAAGTGAAAATAGAATGGTTGTATGGGTACTCGAAGTGCAGTTTCTACAGAATGTGTGTTGCTTTCATACATTCTTGATCATTAAGCCAAGAAATCAAAAGTTGAACCACAGTGAATTGGGGACCATCTGTAGTCCCAACTGGATCTCTTGCTAAGAGAGACAAAATGACCTAGGAGTTCACAGCTAAGCAAGCCAGATTCCCTTTGCTTCTTCTCTGACTTTGACGCCTACACTCTATTTTTTTTCCCCAAGATTAAGCTTCTGTCTTGCCTTGTACTTCCAGTGATGTCCTCTCTGTCTTCACTACATTTGCCTTGGCTCCTTTACAAAGTATCTCACTTTAATTCAACGTAAAATCCTGACTGGTCCTTGGATTCTATCCCTTACTCCCAGTTGCCCCGTTTCAACACCTCTCTTTATGGTTGAGTCCCATTACCTGCTGGTAGATGACTTGAAGTGTCTACCTATATAGGCCAACTCACTCATGCACAGGTCGATTTGGCTGACTGGGGATGTCAGGCAGGAAATCCCTTCTTTCACCTCTGTGCATTCTCTTAAAGCCTGGTTCAAGATGCTAATCTTCTTAGGTGGGTTAGTAAGTATGACAGCAGGAGTGTCCACAAAAGTCCTTCCTTGGAAAAAGTCTTGCTCCCTTTACATGGTCCTGAGAAGGAAGGCAGTGTCAGGATTTTGAGAGGACACAAACAGCTGGAGAGGATGCCAGTCCTAACCTGGTGCTGTTGTGGCTGGAAAGAGCAGGAGTTGAGGAATGGTGGATTATCAGCTAGGCATCAGAGTCAAAGAAACCGATTTAGGTGCATTATGCCATTTACTATGTGTGAACCTTGGGTACATCACTTGTCTTCTTGAGGTCTGTTTCCATGTCTTCAAAATACAAACTACTGCTTCCCTGCCTGTTTCAAATCACTTTGTACAAATGATATGCATTAGACAACAGCAAAATTAGGAAATTTTACAAAGTATACTAATTGGTACCATCTCAAATAATCAAAGCTTTATGGTGAAGTTTTCCTATCACAAACAATTATGCCTATGTATTAAAAACAATCTTACCTAATTAGCCATAATATGAGACATATTTTAGGACTGAATTCTGTTTTATATTCTATTACTTAGTCTTCTCCTAGAAGATTTGAAATCTATATTTAAGTTAGTAAAATGTTTCAAAATTACATTTAAATTAGTAATTAGATTTGTAATAAAACATTACAAATCTTCCGAAATTTGAATTTTACCAATTAAAACTGGTAAATGAACCAGTATTCCTGAAATAGATTGCATCAAGGTAGCAGCCAGCAAGTTTTCATTTGTATTAGAAAGGCAAATCTGAGAATCATTAGTAGTATAAATCACTAAGACAGAGTTGGGAGTTTAGTTTTGGCTCCTGTCAAGATGGTGAGCTAGGATAGGCTGCTGGTTTCTTCCAAAACACAATCCTAGAGGAACTAGGAGATGGGGGAGGGTGGCGTGGTAGGGAGAAAGGATGGGAGAGAGGGTGAGAGACAGTGAGAGAGAGAGAGTGAGAGAGAGAGGAAGACAGACATACTGATTCAGACAGACAGACGTGAATTCTAGGAAAAAACAAAACAATACCAAAAGTGAGATGTTCTGGGGAGACTGAGGCTGTTTTAACCTTGGAGTTATAGACTAGAAGCACAGAAGGCAGCAAGGTGCAGAAGGCAGTGAAGGCTTGGAGAGAAACTGCCAATGGCTATCCTAAAGTGTGTAATTACTGTTAAAAAAAAAAAGACAACTGAAAAATATCTACCATTGAAAACAGAATGATTAGAAGAGAGTCCAAGAATTTAAAATAACCATGATAAAAAATAACACAATTAGGAACAATACTGGTAGCATAAAGCAAAACCAATAAATTGTTTTAAAAATCCAGGTAGAAATATTAGGTCTGAATACATAAGGGTTGAAATATAAAAAACACGACCACGACAAAGGAGATAAACAGCAGGTTGAACAGATGAAGAACAAATTAGTACACTGAAAGACCAGACTGAGAAACTCTCTCAGAAGCAGCAAGAAACAGCAGAGATGGAAACCATAAGAGAATAGCTTAGGGATATGTAGATGAAAGTAGAACTGCCAACATGTATAGGAGTCCCAGAGGTGGAGGAGAAAAAATAATCAAACTATTAGATATTCCTAGAAACTGTGTTAACAGATAACCCCTTAGAATTATGAAAAAAAAAAAGTAACTACCCACGCTTCAGTTTTATGAGAATGGCAAACTGCTAAGAAATAACTGAACAAATAAAGTGTATGTTAGTAAGATTAGCTTGCTTACCAAATAGCTGGGACATTTAAAACAATAAATCTCTTAATTCAGTGTGGGACTATCAGCCTGTGAATCTACACTCTTACTGGTCCCCTAGCCATGGACCTAGTTAGGCCTAATCAATCACCTGTGTAAACAGTGCAGCCGCACACCTGGTTCTATGCTTCTCCTGAATCCAGCATAACTCCAGTTGTTTAGAGATGGACATCTCTATGACTCAAACTGGCTATGGAGGATTCAAACTAGCTATGGTTCATACACATCTTACAGTAAATTCCCCCAGCCTCACCCTGTTAGATCAAACCTTCTTAAGAGCAGAAATTTCAAGTGTCTTCTTTGATTTAAAGAAAGGTGGCCAAGCATCCAAACAGTCCTGAGATTTTATGATTCTGTGGTGCTTAAACCAACATCATCAATTAAAATATAGTTAGAAACTAGAGAAAAAGGCCGGGCGCGGCGGCTCACACCTGTAATCCCAGCACTTTGGGAGGCCGAGGCGGGTGGATCACGAGGTCAGGAGATCAAGACCATCCTGGCTAACACGGTGAAACCCCGTCTCTACTAAAAACACAAAAAATTAGCTGGGCGTGGCGGCGGGCGCCTGTAATCCCAGCTACTGGGAGGCTGAGGCAGGAGAATGGCGTGAACCCAGGAGGCGGAGCTTGCAGTGAGCCGAGATCGCGCCACTGCACTCCAGCCTGGGCGACAGAGCGAGACTCCATCTCAAAAAAAAAAAGAAACTAGAGAAAAAGATGATTACCCGTGTTTATGAAATGTCTCTGGTTTATATACAAAAATTATTCTAAACAATTACAATTAAGGTCTATCTATCAATGAATTTTGGAATGTATGAAAAAAATCAATTCCTAAGTGCCCCAACCAATTCCTAAGTGCTTATATACTGTTGAGTCAGAAATGAAACACAATAAACATTTTAATTGATCTGCTTTTTATTTCTTTCACTGTAACTGGTATTAGGAGAAAAATAATGGGGGAAGAGCCCTATAATGAAATCTAGAATAATCAGACTCCAAAGTCTTATTGCTATTATTTTCTATAGTGAAAAATTATCCACATTTCTTTACTTATCTATTTAAATCTTATCAATTGTGTAAAAACTGATTAAAATGTTCTAATTATGTTTTAGAAATGTGGGGGGGTTATCATAGGATTAAGATATTTAATAAAACACGTTTTTGTGATTAAAGACTCAGAAGAATCCCTTAAGTGTTAAGACCTACTTCTCTAACCCCCTGTAATTCACAGTTCATTCTGAAATAGCAGTAAATCATTGATATGAACATTTTCTTCATAATGTCACTACAAAATAGCATAAAAACTATCTTAACTACATGCCATGAAATTAAAACAACAGACCATGACTGGGAGAGAATTACAGGTTTATCTTACTTTCATGAAGATTTTTAAAAAGGTAACATTTATAGAGAAAGTCATGAATATTAAATCTTTCAAACACCTACAATGATTAAAAAACTCTTTCTGCTTATGCCAGCAACTCTTCAACATAAGATTGCTGTTCAGTTTGCTAGGGCAGGCCACCGAGAATGTGAAGTTTGAAAAGCAAATGGAACAAACTTGGGTGAAAATTATTCTGATAATTTCAGATGTCCTGATATTGAAAACTTCTGAAAGTTTGTATGCTACACCCTAGGCACTCCAAGTATGGTTCATGGACCAGCAACATTAGCATCACTTGGAAGTGTGTTAGAACAGAATCTCATGCCCCACCCAACCCTATTGAATTCAAATCCTTTGTTTTTTCTTTTTAAAAAACTAGATCCTTAGGTGGTACATGTGCACACTGTGGTTTTAGAAGTACTACCACCATGGCAAAATATTCTGAAAACTTAGGGTTAATGTGATGTGTTTTTATATAACAATCATAGCAAATCTTCCATAGATTGGAAGTTTTTCAAGAGTACGGGTTATAGTTTATTCTTTTTGCATCCTCAGCATCTAGTATAATGCCTGGTTCATATTTGGCCCAGTGAAGATGAATGAATAAATGACATTATAGTAAAAATAGAGCAGTCATATCAGTGAGGCTACATTAGCTGTTTACAAATGTTAAGACAGCTGGTTTAATGGGCAAGTATAGGGACAGTCAATAGGGACAATAAAGCAGAATAAGTGAAAATGTAAAATATTTTTGCTCAAACACATAATACAGAAAACTTATCAAGTGTTTAATCAGGAAGAAAACACACAGCAAAGGTTTTGAGTGTCACAATGTATAACCTGATGATTTGATAACCATGTAATTAGTTTTAGAGTTGGGGCTGGCCATGCTGGAAAGACTAATGATGTGACCGTAGGCTTGGGACTTTGAGCCATGAGGTTTGGGACTTTGAGCCATGAAATACCAACCCAACCTCTGGGGAAGGAAGGACAGCTGAAGATAAAGTTCAGTCACATGGCCACTGATTTAATCAATCCTATGGGCTATATAGTGAAACTCCAATAAAAAGCATATACCAAGACTTGGGAGAACTTCCCTGGCTTGAACACATGGATGTACCAGGAGGGTGATGCATCATAAGGACATGGAAACTAGTGTTTGCAACTATGTATATAAGAGTAAATGTGATTTTATAATGCATACATATTTGCAGTGTGCTAAGCCACATTACTGGCCCATTACTGGTCAAGTTTTACTAAAATTTTAGGCTTACTGATCAAATAAGAATCTAGAATGTAAAGTGGGTTCAAAATCTAGAATATAAAGTAGGTTTAAGGTAAAAAACACTTGGGAAAACTAAAAGCATTTGATAACAGTTCAGACGATGCTAATAGTTCTTTAATGATAGCTAACAAGCATAATGTCTGCAGTACAATTCTGATCCTAACTACCCAGAGTTAGGTCAAATGTCACATGTATTACTCAGTGCTCTCAGAGGGACAGAACTAATAGGAGATATGTATATTATATATATAATATATATGTAATATATATAATATACATGTATATTATATATATGAGTATATTATATATATTTATATATTTATATATTATATATATATATGAAAAGGGGAGTTTATTAAGTATTAACTTACATGATCACAAGGTCCCACAAAAGGCTGTCTGCAGGCTGAGGAGCAAAGAGAGACAGTCCGAGTTCCAAAAGTGAAGAACTTGGAGTCTGATGTTCCAGGGCAGGAGAGCATGGGAGAAAGATGTAGGCTGGGAGGCTAGGTCAGTCTCGCCTTTTTCTGGGAGGCTAGGGCAGTCTTGCACATTTTTCTGCGTGTTTTATATTCGCTGGCAGCTGATTAGATGGTACCCACTAGATTGAGGGTGGGTCTTCCTTCCCCAGCCTTCTGACTCAAATGTTAATCTCCTTTGGCAGCACCTTCACAGATACACACAGGATCAATACTTTGCATCATTCAATCCAATCAAGTTGACACTCAGTATTAACCATCACAAGTCTACCCCTTCTCAACTTGAACCCATACACATCTCCTGAGATCATACATAATCTTCAAATAAAGACAATAATAAGGTCATAATTATGCCTAACATAATACAACTATCCTTCATACAACTGGAAATGCACCAGTCCCCAACCCAAATACTATTGCATAAAGTTAGCAATACTTAAATGCTGATATGAAGTCAATAATCTTACGTCACATGATAAAGGAAAAGGAAATAAAATGAAGATATTTTCTTAGTACAAGTGTATACATGCATAAACATGTTTTTAACAAAAGGAGGAGGAAATATTCATGACAGTTACAGTCCTCGTTTCTGTAGCTGGTCCTGTGGTCGTAGCTGGTATTGGTGACTACCTTCTTCTACTACCCATTCTGTATTCCTTTTGCCTTCAGCAAGCACCTCAGCAGACTGTGGCTTTTCTCCTGGTGAAGTCACCCAAATCTTCATTCCCGAGGGGTCTGGACCATTTGTAGTCCTGCCTGGCTTGGGCTGTTGTAGTTTCCCATTGACCTTAATCACAGGGGATGGTAATACTAAGAGGCACCGATCTCCTGTATTCCATGCATTCCTGTCTTCCTTACCTCTGTTATGGAGTAATAGACTGATTTCATCTTCATAGTCCAGGTCAATCACCCCAGCCAACACTGTAAGTCCCTTTTTAGCCTATTGACTTAAAGGTAGGAGGAGCCCAAAGTTTCCAGGTGGCAATCTTAACTTCCAGTTTAATGGATCGTTGTTGTGTCTCCTGGTGGCAGCATTCCTCCCTCTGGTACTAAGAACTTTAGGCCAGCAGAACGTAATGTCGCCGGAACAGGAAGCAAAAATATTGCTAGTGGATCACTGGGGGTGATGGTGAGTAGTGCCACTTCCACTTCCATCCCTTGATTCCTGGACCCGTGAATCCTGGCTATGGGAGAAACAGTACCATATATTGGATACTGATTCAGAGCATACAGACTTCTGGAGAACTTTGCCCCAGACCTGCAAAGTATTGTCACCTAGTTAGTATTGTAATTGTGACTTCAAAAGGTCATTCCACCTTCTGTCAATCCATCTGCTTCAGGAAGATGGGCAACATGGTAAGACCAGTGAATTCCATGAGCATGAGCCCACTGCCACACTCCTTTAGCTGTAAAGTGAGTGCCTTGGTCAGAGGCAGTGATGGGTGGAATACCATGACAGTGGATAAGGCATTCCATGAGTCCACGGATGGTAGTCTTGGCAGAAGCATTACGTGAAGGATAGGCAAACCCATATCCAGAGTAAATGTCTATTCCAGTGAGGACAAACCTGTGCCCTTTCCATGATGGAAGGGGTCAATATAATCAACCTGCCACCAGGTAGCTGGCTGATCACTCTGAGAAATGGTGCCATATCTAGGGCTCAGTGTTGGTCTCTGCTGCTGGCAAATTTGGTACTCAGCAGTGGCCATAGAAAGGTCAGCCTTGGTGAGTGGAAGTCCATGTTGCTGAGCCCCTGAGTAACCTCCATCCCTGTCACCGTGGCCACTTTGTTCATGATGACAGGGGAGGCTGGGGAAAGAGGCTGAGTGGTGTCCACAAAACGGGTCATCCTATCCACTTATTAAATTCCTCCTCCACTGAGGTCACCTGTTGGTGAGCACTCACATAGGATACAAATACCTTCACAGGTTTTGACCATTCAGAGAAGTCCCTCCACATACCTCTTCCCCAAATTTCTTTGTCACCAATTTTCCAATCATGCTTCTTCCAAGTCCCTGACCATCCAGCCAAACCATTGGCTACAGCCCATGAATCAGTATATAATCCTACATCTGGCCATTTTTCCTTCCATGCAAAGTGCACAACCAGGTGCATTGCTAGAAGTTCTGCCCACTGGGAAGATTTTTCCTTCACCACTGTCCTTCAGGGACGTCCTAGAAAGGGGCTGTAGTGCTGCCGCTGTTCACTTTTGGGTGGTACCTGCATATTGTGCAGAACCATCTGTGAACCAGACCCTAGTCTTTTCTTCCTCTGTCAACTGATCATAGGAAACTCCCCATGAGGCCATCGATGCAGGCTGGAGGAGGGAAGGCAGGGTGGCAGGAGTGGAGACCATGGGCATTTGAGCCACTTCCTTGTGCCTTCAGGACCTGCTCAAATCCAATCGCATATATACCACTTCAATTTGATGATGAAATACTGCTGTGCACGACCTGCTTTATGGCTAGATGGGTCAGAAAGCACCCAGTTCTTGGTAGGCAGTTCAGGTCGCATGGTGACTTGATGACTCATAGTCAAACATTCAGTTTCCACCAAAGCCCTGTAACAGGCCAAGAGCTGTCTCTCAAAAGGAGAGTAGTCATCTGCAGAAGATGGCAGGGCCTTGTTCCTAGAGGCCTCTGCTGTGATTCACCCATGGGAGCCTGCCAGAGGCTCCAAACAGCATCCCTGTCTGCCACTGACACCTCAAGCACCATTGGATCTGCTGGGTCATGTGGCCCAAGTGGCACAGCAGCTCGCACAGCAGCTTGGACCTGTTGCAGAGCCTTGTCCTGTTCTAGACCCTACTAAAAACTGGCAGCCTTTTGGGTCACTCGATAAATGGGCCAGACTAACACACCCAAATGAGGAATGTGTTGCCTCCAAAATCCAAATACACCCACTAGGCCTTGTGCCTCTTTCTTGGTTGGGGAGTGTGTGGGGGTGAGGGGGTGGAAATGCAGCAACTTATCCTTCACCTTAGAAGGAATATCTCCACAGGCCCCACACCACTGGACCCCTAGAAATTTGACTGAAGTAGAAGGTCCCTGAATTTTAGTTGGATTTATTTCACATCCTCTTGCATGCAAATGTTTCATCAATAAGTCCAGTGTGTTTGTTACTTCTTGCTCACTGGATCCAATCAGCATAATGCCATCAATGTAATGGACATGTGTGATATCTTGCGGAAGCAAAAAGCAATCAAGGTCTCTCCAAATAAGATTCTGACACAAAGCCTGAGAATTGATATACCCCTGAGGTAGGACAGTAAAGGTATATTGCTGGCCTTGCCAGCTGAAGCAAATTGTTTCTGGTGAGCCTTACGGACAGGAATGGAGAAAAAGGCATTTGCCAAGTCAGTGGCTGCATACCAGGTACCAGGAGATGTGTTAATTTGTTCAAGCAATGAAACCACATCTGGTACAGCAGCTGCAATTGGAGTCACCACTTGGTTAAGCTTACAATAATCCACTGTAATTCTCCAAGATTCATCTGTCTTCTGCAAATGCCAAATGGGAGATTTGAATGGGGATGTGGTGGGAATCACCACTCCTGCATCTTTCAAGTCCTTGATGGTGGCACTAATCTCTGCAATCCCTCCGGGGATGCGACATTGTTTTTGATTTACTATTTTTCTAGGTAAAGGCAGCTCTAATGGCTTACATTTGGCCTTTCCCACCATAAGAGCCCTCACCTTACCAGTCAGGGAGCCAATGTGAGGGTTCTGCCAGCTGCTAAGTATGTCTATGCCAATTATGCATTCTGGCACTGGCGAAATGACCAAAGGATGAGTCCGGAGACCCACTGGACCTACTGTAAGTCAGAGTTGAGCTTTATAAAACTCCATTAATTACCTGATCTCCATAAGCTCCTACTTTTAACTGGAGGACCACAATGACGTTTTGGGCCCCCTGGAATCAACATCAGCTCAGAGCCAGTGTCCAGTAGTCCCAGAAATGTCTGATCATTTCCCTTTCCCCAGTGCATAGTTACCCTGGTAAAAACCCAGAGGTCTCCTTGGGGAAGGATGGGAGAAAGAATCACTGCATAAATTGTTGGTATGTAGTGGGGTCCTTCCTCAAGGGGGCCTGGCCTCCCCTTCATTCAAGGGGTTCTAGGTCTGTAAACTGGCTCAAGTCTGGAAATTGATTGAGGGGCCATGATTCTCTGTTTTTATAATTCAAATTAGTCTTTTATCCATTTGATCTGGAAGTTTTCTCCTTGTATAAATTAACTAGAAATGCAGTAGGCTTCCTATCAATTTCACTTCTAGGAACACCGTAATTAGCCAATGCTGCAGTTCTACATGAGTCAGGCTATTCTGATTGTTGCTTTGCCTCTGCTGTCCATTACGGATCCCTGCCACCTCGAGATCCAATTATTCTCATCGTATTTAAATTTTGTAGTTGAGTAACTGCGGTTCCCAGTGTCAGATCTGACATACAGAGAAGAGCAATTACAGGGCTCTTCAAAGATGCAGGTGCTGCCCTCACAAATCTATGTCGCAAGGCATTGGTCAAGGGTGTATCTTCTGGACCCTCCCAGCTGGGATGAGTAGCTCTAAAGTGGCTAATCCACTCTACCATCCCACACTCTCTAAGCCTTTGGATCCCTTCCTCTACATTAAACCAAGGGAGATCAGGCATTTCCAACTTGCTCACAGTGGGCCATCTTTTAATTCATATTTCAGCTAACCAAGCAAACTACTAGAACCTTTTTTAACTCCCCAAGCTGCAACATTAAAATCAGAGTCCCTACTTAGTGGGCCCAAATCAATAAATTCAGCCTGATCCAACTCTATCTTCCTTCCACCATTTTCCCATACGCTTAATATCCATTCCCATGCCTGTTGTCCAGATTTCTGTTTATATAAATTAAAGAACTCAAAACAGTTCAAGTGTAGCACACCTCCTCATGGGTCACACTCTCAACCTCACCTCTAGGGGCCCGCTGGGACTTTATTCTAGTTATCGGTCTAGAAGCAAACAGGGGTATTGGGGGTGGCTCCAGAGGAGAATCAACATTATTTTGCCTGGCAACTGCCTCAAGGGAGGCCATCACTGTTTGCCTCAAGCAGTGCAGGACTTATTTCCTCAGACAAAGGTGGAAACACTGATGGCAGCCTGGGTCAGCGAGGAGATGTTGCTGCTACTGGGGATGGGGAAGCTATTCCTTGTAGCAAAAAAGGTTCCTCAGGGTTTACAAACTCAGTGTTCCCAGCTTCATCAAGGTCCTCCCACACATCTCCATTCCAAGTTGCAGGATCCCATTCTTTTCCAATTAATGCCTCCCTTTAACAGTAGACACCTGGCAAAGCTGTGCATGCACCTTTCATTGCAGGTCAGCCAGTCACAAGATAAAAGCTTGTGTTTGTTTTTCCACAATTTCAGCTCTATCTCCACAGGAGAAAGACTCTGACTCAGTGCAATCTTAGCAGATTTGAGGCTCAGTATCTGCTTCTGAAGCCAGGAGACACAGTCCCTGAGTTCATCATTTTCTTTCATTACTTTGTCCACTGAACTTAGGAGTAATCAACCAGCTTCATTATGTTCCTTGGTTCTCCACATATGGTCAAAGGTATTATGTATAGAGTCACTAAACTCCTTGCCTCTCATGAGTGGTGAATCAGGAGTGTCAAATGCATTTATTTTGCATAACTCTTTAAACAGTTCAGGCCAAAAGGACTATCGGTGTTCTCCATACTATTGGAAGTAGAGTCCTTAGCATTTTTGGGTTTAATCATATTAAGCAGCCAACCCCAGAAACCCCAAAACCAATGAAAGAACTCCATCCTTAATATTCTATTCCTCTAGAACCATTCCTGGTACCAAAATCTGTATTAGTCACAGTTCTCTAGAGGAACAGAACTAATAGAATATACATATATATTCTATTAAGAACTAATAGAAATATATATATATATTTATATATATATATATGGGAGTTTATTAAGTTTATTAAGTATTAACTTACACGAACACATGGTCCCACAATAGGTTGTCTGCAAGCTTGAGGAGCAAGTCCAAGTCTCAAAACTTTAGAACCTGGAGTCTGATGTACCAGGACGGGAAGCATCCAGCATGGGAGAAAGATGTAGGCTGGGAGGCTAGGCCAGTCTCACCTTTTCCTGGGAGGCTAGGCCAGCCAGTCTTGTGCATTTCTCTGCCTGCTTTATATTTGCTGGCGGCTGATTAGATGGTGCCCACCAGATTAAGGGTGGGTGTGCCTACCCCAGCCCACTGATTTAAATGTTAATCTCCTTTGGCAACACCCTCACAGACACACCCTGCATCAATACTTTGCATCCTTCAATCCAATCAAGTTGACACTCAGTATTAACCATCACATCACAGGTGAAGGACACACTCTCCACGAGACTGCCCTCACTTCAGAGAGCAATTGCAAGCCTTGGGGTTCCCAGGCCGTTCACTCTTCTGATAAACTGACTGCAAATTCAAGGGTTCTCATTATCCTTTCAGGTTCAACAATTCATGAGAATGCCTTACAAAACTCATGAAAGCATTGTACTTTCAAGTTCATTGTAAAGAATACAAATCAGGACCAGCCGAAAGAAGAGATCCATAGGGCAAGGTCTGGGAGGCTTGCAAACACTAAGTTTTTGCGTCCTGAGGACCATCACCGTCCTGGAACACCCATGTGTGTCATGAACCAGGGAAGCTCTTCTAACCTCAGTGTACAGTTTCTATTGGAGTTTCACTATGTAGCCCATAGGACTAACTGATTAAATCATTGTTCATGTGACTAAACTTAATCTTCAGCTTCCCTTCCATCCCTGAATGTTGGGCAGATGAGACATGGCTCAAAGCCCCAACCCCACGGTCACATCCTTAGACTTCTCAGCATGGCCAGCCCCAACCCTGAAACTATCTAGGGTCCAACCACGAATAACCACATTCCTATCAACTGGAAAATTCCAAGGACTTATAGGATCCCTCCCAAGAACCAGGGACAATGGTCAGCCAAACTCCTTGTTAGGCAACATGGTTGTACTGAGAATTCTGGCTTGGCTGGCTTACTTCTAGGCCAATCTTAACATAGTGATCCACAGAAGCTGGCCAGTTAGATCCACTGTTTTTTGTTGTTGTTGTTGTTGCACTGAATATTATGTCATAAAATAAAACACAATATGGCAGAATTTAGAACATCATTTCTCCAGAATATTTTTGATCTACTGGTGCTTGTTCTTCGAGTAGTCTTGCATGACAGCTATTTAGTGAGTACCTACTGACAGGCACCTAATGTAAATACAGCTGAAGAAACAGTTTCTAGCTACATACTGCTTAAAACAAACACATCTACCTATATTTAACTAATGTCTCAATCAAATATCTCACAAATTCTTTACTTAGAAACCCGTCCTCATGCATTGTCTTAGTTTGGGCTGCTTAGGCTGATACAAGAAAGCACCATGGGCTGGGGGTCTAAGACAACAGAAACTTATTTCTCAGTTCCTGGAGACTGGAAGTCCAAGATCAGGGTGCCATCATGGTTATGTTCAGGTGAGGGCTCTCTTCTGGGTTGCAGACTACTGACTTCTTGTATCATCACATGGTGTAAAGAGGGCAAGAGAGCTCTCTGGGGTCTATTTTATAAAGGCGCTAATCCCATTCACAAGGCCTCCATTCTCAGTATACTTTCAAATGTTGATTTCTTTACTACAGAAATCATTCCACATTTCAGACTATTCATTACAAATAAGTGAGGTAAAGTTTACTTCCATCTAATGGCAAATGACAAAAGAAATGGAGTTTAAAGGGTACGACTGGCAACTAGTGATTTTTAAACAGTGCTGAATTGTTTAAAATTGGAGGGCGGAATGATGTTGGTAATAGGGAGACAGAGGTAAAATATTAGGAAAGTGTAGAGGCAAAATAATGCTTTGATAAGTCAAATTTATATTTTATCAAAGATTTGAGAAAGTTGACAAGTTTTTCTTTCAAGTACAAATCCTTTTTTTCTTAAAAGTTTAAGGCAGCATAATGAAGTATGCATTAAGATCCTGTCTATCTTAAGCCAGGAAAAATTTTAAATGATTACCACTTGGGAAAAAACAACAGCTGTATTTTAGCAAATGGGCAAATGAAAACCAGTCCAAATTCCTCATGCTGGACCCCTCCATGATACAGGCTCTGTTGTACCTGCATATGCACATAACAGGTTAAACAGCCATCAGAATACAATGGAATTTTAAGAATGAGATTAACTATTCCAAGTATATTATACTCACAAAATATAAAGTGTCCCCAAGAGCACTAGCTTTTTAAACCAGTATTATTTATATTGAAAACGAAGAATAACATAATTTTTAAAAAATACAATAGAAGCAATTCTAAAAATCACTGCTAAAAATAAGTGCCCAAATCTTTGAATTTAGACTCAAAACTATGCATGCAACATTCCTATGGTCTGAATGTTTGTGTCCCCCTGAGATTCATATGTTGAAATCCTAACTCCCAAAGTGATTGTATTAAGTGGTGGGGCCTTTTGGGAGGTGATAAGGTCATGAGGGCAGAGTCCTTGAAAATGGGATTAGCACCCAAGGGAGCTTGTTTGGCCCTTCATCATATAAGGACATAATGAGAAGGCTCCTTCTGTGAACCAGAAAGCAGGCTCTCACCAAATCTGCCAGCACCTCCATCTTGGACTTCCAGACATCAGAACTGTGGGAAATAAATTTCCATTGTTTATGAGCTACCCACTTATGGTATTTTATACAGCAGCTTGAATGTGCTAAGGCGGAAAATATTGTCCAAATTTGCTAACTCTACTTGTGTTTCTTAAATTTATCCTGTTTTGTCCTCAAACTTCCAAATTAAATCTTACTTTTATGGAAAAAACTAGGATAATTTTATAATTATTTTATTATAATTTTGAGACATCAATTACTTTTTCTTCAATTAAAAAAAATCCAATCATGATTCCTTTGGGATTACTTGGGCAAACTGTAGCAAATTTTTCTTACTACACATACTTACATGATGCAGAATGATGTCTGTTTTTACTACCTTGCCTATATTCCACATAAAACTTAAAGCATGTCTTCTCTAAATCAGTGGTCCCCAACCCTTTTGGCAGTAGGGACTAGTTTCATGGAAGACAATTTTTCCATGGACTGGGACAGGGGATGGTTTCAGGATAAAACTATGAAACTGTTCCACTTCAGATCATCAGGCATTAGATTCTCAAAAGGAGTGTACAACCCAAACACCTTGCATATGTGGTTCATAACAGGGTTCCCGCTCCTATGAGAATCTAACGCTGCTGCTGATCTGACAGGAAGTGGAGCTCAGATGGTAATGCTCACTTGTCAGCCTCTCACCTCTTGTTGCGTGGTCTGGTTCCTAACAGGCCACGGACTGGTACCAGTCCATGGCCCGGGTGGTTGGGAGCTCCTGCTCTAAAGAATAATTTTAAATCAGAGAAAACTCAAGTTTTAAAGTTCATGTTAAGCCTTACTCCAACTTCCATTTCTCTCTTTATAATAAAATTCTATTAACACATCTTGAAAAATCACAGAATAATTTTATTTATAATGAATGTTATTCTCTCCAGACTTCAACTCATCAGTTTACTCTTAGAACAGAGAATCAATTTAAATAACACCATCAAAATGGAATGAATATAAAACAATCTGCTATTACGTATCGATTTCTTTGATAGGATATAATTATAGCCAATTAGTCTTGCAACACATGGTCCATTTCCAGTGAAATTCTCAGTAAACTGCTAGGAATTACAGTCCTTCATATTGACATTTTATTGTAAAGTCTGCTAGACGTGGCTCTCTTGATTGCTTTGGAAGTCAGTCAAACAAATGCTCTGAAGAGAAGGCTGACACCGCAAAACAACTTCATATGAAATCTATCCACAAATGGGATAGCAATGCCTCCAGATCCTTTGGTTTTTATCAGTCCCTTTGGAAAGTTAATTAATTGATGATTGTTCCCTTAAAATTCTATTTTAAATAGGACAATCACTGTCTATACAGTTTGTGCCAGCGTCCTTGACTTTCTTGCTTCCACTGATTTGTTTATCAAATCATACAGTGATGGTAGTCTTATTTTATCCATATTTTTGCTGTAAACATTGAGAAATATACCAAGGACAACTAACAAACCAGACCATACATACCTAAGAGAAAGAAATAAGGAAAAAAAATTAAAATTAGCAAAATAACAATGTACTGTTAACCACAGAATTTGGTAATATGTCCATAATAACTCTTCAGTGAAGTAAAATTCTATTAGAAGCCTACAATAATAGCATTAAAATAAAAATAGTATTCTTAGATGAGATTTGATAGAATTCTGTATCTTTTAATAATGCATTGAGTAGATATAAAGAAAGATATTTTATAAAATTTTATATGACATAGTTCATTTGAACTTTGGGGATAACAGTATATTCAAAGTACAGTCCCCTACCAAAAGTCGTAAGAGTACACTTAAAGCATTGGACATGTATATCTACCAAAGGCCATTTTGGTAATTAAACTCAGCTGTCCAACTCGTTGTCTCAGTTGGGTAGAATATAAAGGAATAAAGAGAGAAACATCCCTGAGAAAGTAGGGGAATCATTATAATTATATTTAGGTATGACATAACACTATTATGTATTATACCTAGTACATACAGAAAGAAAAACTAGTTTATAGACAAATAATAATCTGTAATACATTGATGGAAATTAATTTTATGTTTCCCTCCAAACTTATAGATTGTTAAGTTCTGGGTTTGAAACTTCACAATCCTGACCAATGTAAGTTTAAATGGTGCTAATGTCAAACAAATAGTAAAGACAGTAAATATGATAGTAAACACTTTCACACACACACAAAATAAAAGCTTAGTTTAAAGTCTTTAGGATGTAACTTACAGAATACTTCTCTACCTTAAATCCTCTGTGGAAACAGGCATCAAATAAACTAGTTTTTTTTAAAGCATGTGATGTAAATACATAATTTATATATTTGCAGTAGGGCAAAGGGGAATCCCTTAATCTCAACAACGTACACATCACTCATATTCACTCATAATGGAAACAGGTCACATTTGCACTGGATTCTGGTTAGGCAATTTAAGTATACAAAATGATAAATTCAAAATAATAAATTACCAACATTTCCAAAATAGCAGAAGACACACTGATAGTTAAGAGATCAAGATGAAAAGGTTTCTTTATAAAGCATAACAGGAAAAAAAAACACATTAATTTATATAAAAATAAATACACTTACTACAAAAAAGAAAAAGTAGAAAAGTTGAAATTAAGATTAAGAGGAAATGTGAAACACAGTATCTAAAAACTGAGAAAAATTGTTTAATTAAGAAGTACTTACTGAAACGTGAATGGTTTAGCAAAGAATATAAATGAAAGTACAATGGTCATTGCTTTTCTTCCTGTTGTCACTGTAGGAGCAAAAAATTAGTTTAGAATGTGCCTATTATCTTGACAATATTTTAGAAATCACTTATTCAGCAAATATTTAGACCTGACTATATGCCAGAATCTGCTGAGGTGCCAAGGTAACAATGGAAAGTAGAAACCAACCAACCAAACACACGCACAAAAGTCACTGTTCCCTGTTACTATGGAGTTTAGTCTTGTAGGGAAACAGACATTAAATAATTAATACAGTTAAATGTTAAAGTACAACTGTAGTAAGTACTTGATGGAGGCTATGGTATTATGAAGCCACAGTTTAAGTCTTAGAGAAAGGCTTTCCTATGGAAGCTATGATTAGCTAGAGGCAGGGGTTATTCTTTAGAAACAGTAATCTAAAGGATATACTCATATCTTAATAGGGGTCATCTCTGGATAAGACTATGAGTAACCATTACAATCTTCTTTACACAACTGTATTAACTTTTCCCTGTCCTTTGAAGTACTACACTTTGAAGTCTGCCATAACGCTGGAAGCCTTCCTCCTTTCTGTCCCAGGCAGAGTGGGGAGATCTGCATAGATCTCCATGACAGTACTTTCCTCCTCACTGCACTATCGGTTGCCATCTTCCCACTTGACTATGTGCTTTACTTAGTTTCTTGCCTTATTCATCTGTATATTCCAAGACTGTACAGTTCCTGGCACTTAGTAATTTATGCATGAATGAATGAATTCCAAAGGAAGAAGCTGTTCTGGAAACGTGCCAGAGTCAGATTCCCAATGTCTGTTTTTTTCTTTCTATAGTAAAAGGACCCCTATTTTGAGTTGGGTATATGTTCCCTCTTCTCCTGCTACTAGGTGTGGTCATGTGTCTAGGCTATGGTGAAATGTGGGCAGAAGTGCTGTTTCTCGGAGTATGGCTTTTAGGATTTTCATCTTCTCTTACTCCATCCCACTGCATAGCATGAGGATGAAGATGGCACAGCGGACAGAAAGAACGTGGGTTTCTCATGACCATGGAGTCACCATACCAGCTTAGAGGCAGTATAATGTATGGTGAAGAGCACAGGTGTGCAGCCAGACTGCCATCACTGGAACCTGGCTCTGGTTGACTATGAGACAAGTCACTTAACCTCCCTGAGCCTCAGTTTATCCATCTGTAAAATGGAATAATCATAGTGCCTAATTTATAGGACTGCTGTGAGATTAAAATAATGGTGTCTGGTACATACTAGGGCTATGTATGCATTAGCTATGATTATTGCCAACTCTGGCTTTCTTTTACGTGAGAGAGGAAAACTCCTGCCTGCACCTCTAAGGCAAAAGCTGTGCCTTAGAGTTTTGGCAGATGACACAGGTGGCACACTGACTCATCTGTTCCCCTCACTAGGCTGTACACTCCTCCAAAGCAGAACAAATACAACTGATTTTTCTACAGGGCCAAGCAAAGACCCTGCACACAGCAGGTGCATAGTGCTTACTGGTGAAAAGGGAAGCTAATCTGGTTGGTGTCCTAGAAAATGTACAAATGAAAGGCCTAAAAAGCTTATTTAAAGTGTACCTCTCATACTTGAAATGCAACAAAACTGAAAGTTTCAGTTACAGGTTAAAAGCATATAAAGGCAGTACTTTCTTTGGAGGTCGTCATCTCATCATAATTTTACAGAAAGTTCTTTTAATGCGTTTAAGGGTTACTGTTCTGATAAATGTATATGTTTGATTTTAAAATTAAACCATCAAAATAAGAAATTAAGATCAAACAACATTTTCTTTAGAATTCTAAAGAAACACCATAAGTCAAAGAATAAATTGGTGAAATATAATAATTTTCTTTTTAATATAAAGATGTTGCCCTTATGTTTTGAAAAAGAGCATCAGAGAAAATGTAAATGCTTATTTTATAATCAAAGCAAGTAAATCCCTCCTACCTGTTACAGCAATAAGTGCACCAAAAATTTTAATCAAAGCCAGAACAAAGGAGATTCCAAAATATCCAGTGAGGGAAAAAAGGAACGCATAACCATAGGTCCGAACTGGATTCTGCAAAAAATAAAAAAGCCTGTTAGAAAAACGTAAAACAAACTCCGAGGTATTACAAATAAAATAAAACTACAGATGTTAATCAACTTCTTGAGCAATAATAAGTTGTTTGACAATGCAGTCAAGCAAAGATTCTTATTTTGATTTAATGAAAAAAAAAGTTGAAATTAAAGATCCTCAACTTTCCTACATTATGAACAGCTTAAAAATCAACTCATAGGGTACAGCAAGGATAAAATAAATTTAAATATCAGTCATTTCATTTCTGAAATTAATTTCTGATTGGCATGTTATATTAAAGGAGGTATCATTACATCTATGATAGCCTCTTTTGAACAAGGGAAATTAGAAATTTAGAGAAAATTATTTAACAGAAGATTTTTTTTTTAAATGTGATTAGTGTTTACCTTTGCACAAAATGTTACTGCAGGGCCTAATCCACTAGTGCATGTCAATCCCAGTAAAATGTATACAAAACCAATTGAATACGAATACAATACCTAGAGCAGATAAAAATAAAGCAGAAAAAAGTACTATGAAACTGAAAATGGAAGATTAAGGGTTTTAACTCTATGGCTCAATTAGGTTTGCAGAACAAACATTTTAAAAAGAAACATTATCATTTCAATAGGGCCTAAATTTCCAGAAATGATATTTGATTCTAATGTTTTATAAGTCTATGCCTCATTTTATGTACAAAATAACACCTAGTAATATTAATCCTTTCATATATGCTTACATATTCATTTCTTTCTAGGCTTAATTGTTGAAATCAAACCAGATTTTCATATTAGAGTTCCAAAAAAAATACTTAAATGAAACAAAACAAAAAGCTTTAAAGATACTTATAAAACATAAAAAAATTAAGTTTCTAAAAGACATTAAAATATAATGAAAATAAGCAGCATATGGCATATCTGCTGCTTAACTTCTCTATTTTCCAACCAACCTTTTAATCCCAATTTACTATGCTTTTCATAAACAGAATCAGCAGCAGCAGCAGCAGCAGCAGCAGCAAACCTAAATATCTGCTGTGTGTCAGGTACTGTGTTGAAGCTCGGTACGGATTATTCCATTTACTTCTCACAACCACCCTAGATATGGGTATTCTTAGTTATCATAATCCAATTTCCAGATGAAGAAACTACAACTTAGAGAAATTAAGTAATTTTCCCCAAATGAGTGCTAGTAAAGCCAGGATATGAACTGAGCTATCTTATTCCAGAGCCTACCATCATAAACACTGCATTATATTAACTTTCTAACAACCTACACTCCCTCAATTCTCTCTGTGCCCATCCCTACCTTATCTACAATGAGTAGTGATTATGATGAAGAAAATTCTTAACCAAGTTCCTGTGTTATTAGAGACTACCTAAGTTGCCCCATTCTGTGTCAAGAAAATAACAGGAAAGAATAGTCCTGTCTATCCTTAATTCAGTATGCTTTCTGTCCAGCAAGGTGGTTGGTTATAAAATTAATGTAAACACACACACACACACACATAATTTTCCTATATAAAAACCAGTTACAAGATATACAAAAAGACACTACTTGCAAAAAAAAAAACAGTTACAAGAGATACAGAAAGATATTATTTGCAATAACCACAAAAAGATGAAATAATTTTAATAAGTTATTATTAACAATACCTTTAATAAGAAATGTGCTGGATTTACATGAAGAAAACTTTAAACTCTAATGGACATTGAAAAAAAGACCACTTGAGTAAAAGAAAAGTCATACCTTATTCTTGGACTGAAATAATCAAGATGCCATTCTCCCTAAATTAATTTATAATTCAATGCCATACCAATCACAATACCAATGGAATTTTTAGTTTATTTGGGAATATAAACACCCCAGAATAACTACTGGTAGTAATATTCTGCAAAAGAAAAGGAACAATGGTAGCTAGTCCTAACAGATAATAAATGTATGATAAAGCTGCTGTCATTATATGTACTATTGCAAAAATAAATTCAAATACAATTCTGAATGCCACACAAGAGTGTGATATGATAAAGAGGGCATTTAAAATGAGCTGAAAGTAGATTATTCAATAAATGATATTAGAAAAAATGGTAGTCATTTGAAAGAAAAGTTCTTTTAAAAAAGTTTTAGATTGGATCAAGGGCTTAATAAAAAAGGAAATCACAAAACTAGTAGGCAACAGGAATGAAATGTTCTAAATCTCAGGGTTAGGAAAGCTCTTTTCAACCATGATACTTAGCCAGAAGCCAGCAAGGAAAAGACAAATTGGGCCATATAAAAATTACAAACTTCTACATGGAAAAATACTACCCACTAGAAAGAGATGAGAGAAAGGACATAACAAAAGATTTTATTTTAATACATAAAAAACTAAATCAATGAGGAAAAAATTTGTCAACTATGCAACAAGCGGTTAGCACTGCTAGTTGTAGTTTTAGTTTTTACCTTCCTATAACGTTTGAATGTATTACTTTTGTAAAAATGATAGTTTAAAAATGCAATGCTAGTTATAATAATTATTTCATCAAATTATGTGTATCACCATTTTTTAAATCTGTCTAATTTGAAGAAAAAACACTAGAGTATTTACCATTTCAGAATTAGAAGCATTATGAAGTTTCATAGCTTTCTCTTGAACATTTCCAATGACGGCATCTGCACATAGTGCCAGGGAAATGAGCACCACACCTTCAAGAAGGTATTAAAAAAACAAACAAAAAACCCTCCTTATTTAAACATATGAACTATAATCAAGCTTTATCAGAAATTTCATTGGTCTAAAAAACAAAAGCAGATCTTCAACTACATTTGTTCGGTAATCCAGAATATTCTTATTCACAATCAGTTGTAACAAGTACATAGGTGATATTAAAAAAGATATACTAATAAACTGAGTTAGTTCTGTACATATCACATTTCACATTCCAATAGCGTATTAAATAACAGTTCCATAAATATTCTACTAGTCTAATAGTTCCACTAGTTCTGAAAGTGTAGAAGAAACTCTTAGGATATCTATCTATTGGGATTGGTGGCTATTCAGTTAATTAAAAAAAAAAACAGATGAAGAGAAAAGTCATTTTTGAAAAACCCTATTATTACTAAAATGTTTAATTTAAATCACATAAACATGCACGCTGCTGTCAGGGCCTTTTTCTTTGAGCATGGGTCCTGCATAGAATTCCATATTTTCTCCTTTGTATAAACACACTCAGCACACATTTTCCATGATTTCCAAGGTGTTTTTGTTTAAAAGTGCCCTGCAGAGTACAGAATCCTTTCATATGTTTATGAGCTTCCCTCCAATATTCACAGTGGTTTTACCCACACCTCATTCAATAGTGATTTTATTGCTTGTCAATCAAGTTGTGTCAGTTAACTCAGTTTTCACAAAAACAATTATTTGTTCATATTCATTTTCGAATAACTTAATACTGAGTTACGACATAATTATAATAAAGGTACAACTGACATAAACAGATCTGAGTCAACACTTCATTCCTGAGAAGCATCAAAATGCATGCACACTAAAAAACAAATTGTTTTATCTACAGAGCTGTGATATTTTCACTACATCTTATATGGAAAGTCCAAAAGCTTTATGTTAGATATGAAAATTGCAGCTGTGACACTATCATTTAAAATGCTTACAAAATATTCGAAATTCGTATTCTAAACTAAAATGCCTATAAAAGCTAGGAATATAAATAAATTACTTACCCGTCAGGTTGAAATTTGGTGCAATTGTGCTGTCAGCCAGGGTAAACCATATCAGGCCAAAGCTCATACATATGGCAGCAGACACATCTGCAACATTATAACGCTTTCCTGTATAAAACAAACGTAAGTCCACTTCATTATGCAGATACCCACCCAGCTTTGTATTTGCTCTATGTGTTAAGTAGAACATGGATTTGTTTTTTTATATCCAATGCCAAAAACGTGAACACTTAGGTCAAGGCAGAAGACAGTCACAAGAGGGCTTCTGAAAACTACCAATGGGCAGCAATATGTCCCTGTAAGTTAGAAACGAGAGCTACTTTATCTGGTATAATAGTGACACAATACATACTTTGGCAAAAACTGACAGCAAGAATAATGCACATCCACAAACATTTTAAAAATTTCCTGGAAATTTAGTTTCTGTTTTACTTTGTGCATAATAAAAGGTTATGAATTTTCTCGTAGTTTGTAAATTTACAAAGTAACCAGAGTAATGATTATGGTTACATAACTGTTTTAAGTTTGCAAATATCATAATGTGATAACTTCCAGGCAGGTGAAAATTAAATTATTTTCATATATCATTATTTTAAAAATAAAATGTAGTATGACTTTTTTGTAAGGTTTATAAGGACAATATTATATATGCCTAGTCAGTTGGGACAATAAATGTGATTTTTAATAGGGATTGAGGTCAATTATTTTTTCCTATATGAAGTTATCCTGAAATGATACGTGAAGTAGTTGACAACACTTTCATTTTTAAAGGCTTATTCTGGGATGGTATCTAATGCATAAATGATATCAGGCTGTATAAGAACTTCAGTGATACAGAAACACCCGACTATTAAAACACGAATATTCCTCGTGACAATTAATGTGAACAACAGAAGCTACTTCCACTGTTTGTTGCTATCACTGCCTCCTCTTTTACTCGTATTTCCACAAAACTTGTCACTTAGCTGGGGCTCTAAACATCACTAAAGCCAGCAGGTTGGTAAAAACGCAGTTCTGCTCAGATTAAACTTTACTTCAATATAAGAACTGCCCATGCACAATGGAAGTGAAGGGTAGAGCCCTGGAGAGTAGAAGAATGAAGGAACTGAAAAAAGGGACCTTTCCACGTACTTTCGAACTAGACCTTTAATACGTAAATATAGTATTGCTGGAAATGTGGTAGATTCCAAAATAAAATAATAAAAACAAAGTATTCTTTTCTTTTTCTTAAGTCCAAATTACTGACTTCAGAAACTAAGGCATATAAGTGTTTTTTTGTTTGTTTGTTTGTTTGTTTTGAGATGGAGTCTCGCTCTGTCGCCCAGGCTGGAGTGCAGTGGTGTGACCTTGGCTCACTGCAACCTCTGCCTCCTGGGATCAAGCAATTCTTCTGCCTCAGCCTCCCGAGTAGCTGGGACTACATGCATACACCACCATGCCTGGCTAATTTTTGTATTTTTAGTAGAGACAGGGTTTCACCATATTGGCCAGGCTGGTCTCGAACTCCTGACCTTGTGATCTGCCCACCTTGGCATCCCACAGTGCTGGGATTACAGGCGTGAGCCACTGTGCCTGGCCATCAGTGTTTTTAGAATACCTTATTTTGGTAAGACATAATTCAGAATTGTTACAATATCTAGAATGCTCATTGAAAATGTAATAGAAGTTTAATGTTTTTCCTAATGCTAGATGCCATAACATAGCCTATTAGTTTTAAATAGTATAAAAACATATCATTACTATACCTTGAATAAAAACTCCTCCTAGCATAACAGGAATCAATTTGCAGCACTTGAAGATGACTTGGGTAGGGTAATTCAGGTAGCCCAAGGAAGTGTTTGATAACCCCATAGTACCCACAGTTAGAAAAGCTATTATCATGTAGGTTTTTCCTGGTATTCTGTAAAAGACAATTTTTAAAACCTTCATTTTGGGACCCAATTCATACTACTAAAAGATAATGTGTTCACAGTGTGTAAATGTCTAATTACTTTTCTAATTTCTGGTTACTATTTCTGGAAATATCTGTGGAAATATCAGTAAAAATATCACTATTTAAAAACTGTAATGCTCTTGTATAAAAAAGTTTATAAAAATAACAATTTACCTTTATTTAGTCAATCATAAACGAGGCCACTCAATTATGTAAAAAAGAGTTTAGATTTTTACCGAAGGTATAAATGTTGACAAAAGGTTTTTTTTTTCTTTTTTTTAACAGCAGTTCTAGCCACAAATAAAAACCATCTTAACCATCTTAAGTTAGAGAAAAAGAGCTTCTTTTGTTGTTGTTTGCTTGAGATAAGGTCTCGCTCTGTTGCCTAGGCTGGAGTGCAGTGGCATGATCTCAGCTAAGTGCAACCTCTGCCTCACGGGTTCAAGAAATTCTTTTGCCTCAGCCTCCTGAGTAGCTGGGACTACAGGTGTGCGCCACCATGCCCAGCTAATGTTGGCCTAGATAATGGTAAAAGGTACCTTAACATTTTGAAACTAATTTTTAACTCTTGAATTGTTGTTCTGTTTCCTAATGTTTCCATCTAGCATTAGGAAAAATACATCTATCCATTCTGCTAAAATAACCCAAGATTTTCTCTAGGAAAAGTTCATGTGATTTAAAACCCTAGATGTAATTTTTATTATAATATCTTATAGATCATCTCTCTGTATTCTATGTTATAATAATCAACTTTTAAGATGAGGTATCTGACTCTCTCCTCATGATTTCAAGTCTTTTAACTTTGGCTCTATCTAAAGTTCCTAAAGGAGATTCTTAATTTAGCATCTTCAGAATTTTGAGCCATTACTGTGAGCATATGCTCACTTTGACTAGATATTTAATGGTCTAAACTAATAATCTTGTCTGCTGGTATGACGAACACAGACACAATGAGGCACTATTCATACTGATAATGCTGGAGAGTTAGATGTAATTTCCATTTTAGAATTTGTGTTCACATTGAAATCAAGGCAACAAAATTTCTCATCTTATATATGGTTAGATATAAGGTAAAATAATTTACTGGAAAAAGTCAATTAAAATGCATCATTTACATTCGATTCTGAGGGTTTTTTTTTCTACTTAACTACTAATATAGTAGTTAACCATGAAAATCCACGTGAAACAACTTGGCATGCCCATATGCATCAGTGTAAACGTGTTCATGCCATCCATGGGGTGTGACCCTCATTGGCATATCATCAGTGATGGTGGAGCACCACTTCGCCAGGTAAAATGATACAAGTCAAGGTGGTCAGATTTTCTCAAAGATAAATGGCAAATCATTGGCAGAAAATAAAAATTCAAGTCAGAAGAATTACAAGGAATGAGTAGAAGAGTAGCACAGTACAGGTAGAAAGAAAACCAGCCTGACAGGGGAACTGTAAAAGTAGCTCCAAAAGTAGGGGAATCCAAAAGTAGCTCCAAAAGCTCAAAAAATTCTGAGCAGTCCTCTAGGTCTTTGTTTTCTCCTTGGTATAATGAAGAAATTAGATTTGATCAGCTTGCCTCCAGGATACTCACTATTTCTATTTTATTTAATACGTCAATTGCTTGCTTCCTTAGAAATGGAGAGAAAAATTTTTTTTTGAGACGGAGTCTCGCTCTCGTTGCCCAGGCTGGAGTGCAGTGGTGCCATCTTGGCTCACTGCAACCTCCGCCTCCCAGGTTCAAACCCTTCTCCTACCTCAGCCTCCTGACCTCCTGAGTAGCTAGGATTACAAGTGCCTGACACCATGCCCAGCTAATTTTATATTTTTGGTAGAGACGGGGTTTCACCATGTTGGCCAGGCTGGTCTCGAACTCCTAACCTCAGGTGATCAACCTGCCTCGGCCTCCCAAAGTGCTAGGATTACAGGCGTGAGCCACTGCACCTGGCCGGGGAGAAAATTTTAACTTTAAAAACCTCTTCCAGACAAATCTGAGCACTCTCCTTAATTAGAAACTTATACTAATAAATAATAATGTTACAAGGCATTCTTTGATGAAAAATAATAAGCAGTATATTTAGGATATTACAGTTTATGATGTACTTTAGCACGCATTACCACATATGATCCTCAAGGTAAAATTTAGAGTATTATAGAAACTTCTCTGAGGTCTTGACAGATGTAATAAGACCCAAGTGCCAAGACCCAAACCCATGTTTCTAACTCCAAATTCTCAACGAGTATTGATGTACTTATTCCAGTATGTCGGTATTCACATAAATGTGGGAAGAAGAAAAAAATAACAACAGCAAAGAGTTTAGCTAATTAAAGGTCTAACGAGTAGCAGTACCATTAAATAAATTCAGATATGGGTGTATTTGCAGAAATAAATTCAGAAAGGTTTCAATTCATAATTACATTTATTATAAATAAATAAATTATTCTCCCAAATTATTTCACTTATATTTAAATCAAGTACAAATTATTTTATTTTAAAATATGTTATGGTCACGTGATTTAAAAGTTGGGATAAACAAGGCTTGAGGCCCCCTCCCCTCTCTTCGGGGTAGCTGATAGGGAGGTGTTTCTTTCTGAAATGTAACAGAACATGCATCATCATTGTATCATTTTTCACCTACAAAGATAGTATTAGTGTCTTTTACCTTAGAAGCAATCTTACCTTAGAAGGCCCAGTAGTTTGTAATAAGTAGTAAATCATCATCAAGCTTCCTTATATATTAGTCTTGACAGATATATTTAATTACATCCTATTCTATCACCTATGGCTATTCCCAGTACTCCTCTAGGTCTTTGTTTTCTCATTGGTAAAATGAGGAAGTTGGATTTCATCGGCTTGCCTCTATGATTCTATCATGGAGAATCATGATAGAACATAAAAATAATGAAGATGATATTCTAAGGTTCAAATATTTTTACAATAATTGCTACAATAATTTATTGGCAATAAAGACAGGTTGAGAGGCAAAATTAGACCCATAAAGAAACCTGTAATATAGATTTAAATATGTAAAACTGTAGTTACCTTGATACAAACTTCAACACCATTTTATGATTAAAAAAAAAGCTGCACAATTTTTGAAATCTTCACTAAAAGATTAAACATTTGTATCAAGGTTATGTCAGTATTACAGTCGTTATTACATTTAAACTGCCCAATAGATACACGATATATACACACATTAGGGTACGACAGAAGGAGCACGCTTCTTACATTAACCAAGAACATTTTATATTCAAATTCCTAACCACTTTCTGTTTATAATCAGAGACTAAGTTTTATTGCATATTGTTCTAGATGCCATTAAAGATATATCAAGATATTTCTCAAATCTAGATGGTTGCTACCTGAAATGATATTGTCAAACAAGCACATTTGGTCTTGATGAAAAGGAATGAGATGTGTTTCTCTAATGCTTAAGAACGCAACCTCAGCTATCGGACATCATATGGCAATGTTAGCTGGGGCATATCCCACAAAATATAACTTCACATTCTAAAAAAGCAGAATAACAACAGATACAGACTTGGTATCCCTCATCCAAAATGCTGGCGACCAGAGTGTTTCAAATTTCGATTTTTTTCAGGTTTTGGAATATTTGCATCTGCATAGTAAGGTATCTTGGGGAATGGGACACAGGTCTTAATATGAGATTTATTTATGTTTCATATATACATTATACACATAACCTGAAGGTAATTTTATAGAACATTTTTGATATGGTTTGGCTCTGTGTCACCACTCAAATCTCATCTTGAATTGTACTCCCATAATTTCCATGTGTTGTGGGAGGGACCCAGTGGGAGGTAATTTGAATCATGGGGGTGGTTTCCCCCATATTGTTCTCATGGTAGTGAATAAGTCTCACAAGATCTGATGGTTTTATCAGGGGTTTCCGCTTTTGCATCCTCCTCATTTTCTCTTGCTACCACCATATAAGAAGTGAATTTTGACTCCTGCCATGATTCTGAGGCCTCCCAAGCCATGTGGAACTGTAAGTTCAATTAAACTTCTTTTTCTTCCCAGTCTTGGGTATGTCTTTATCAGCAGCATGAAAACGGACTAATAACAGTAAATTGGTACTGGGAGTGAGGTGTTGCTGAAATGAGACCCAAAAATGTGGAAGCAACTTTGGAACTGGGTATCAGGCAGAGGCTGGAAGAGTTTGGAGGGCTCAGAAGAAGACAGGAAAATGTAGGACAATTTGGAACCACTTAAGAGACTTGTTGAATGGCTTTGGCAAAAAAGCTGATAGTGATATGAACAATAAGGTTCAGACTGAGGTGGTCTCAGATGGACATGAGGAACTTGTTGGGAACTAGAGCAAACGTGACTCTTGTTATATTTTAGCAAAGAGACTGGTGGCATTTTGCCCCTGCCCTAGAGATCTGCGGAACTTTGAGATGATTTAGTGTATCTGGTGGAAGAAATTTCTAAGCAGCAAAGCCTTCAAAAGGTAATTGGGTGCTGTTGAAAGCATTCCATTTTAAAACAGAAACAGAGGAAAAAGGTTCAGAAAATTTGCAACCTGATGATGCAGTAGAAAAGAAAAACCCATTTTCTGAGGAGAAATTCAAGCTGGGTGCAGAAATTTGCCTAACAAGGATCTCAATGTTAATCCCCAAGACAATGGGGAAAATGTCTCTAGAGCATGTCATGGGTCTTCATGGCAGCCACTCCCATCACAGGCCAGGAAGCCTAGGAGGAAAGAAAGGTTTTGTGGGCTGGGCCCAAGGTCACTGTGCTGTGTGCAGCTTAAGAACTTGGTGCCCTGCATCCCAGCTGTCCCAGAGCTGGTCATGGTGCACATTTTGTATCATTTTGTGCACAAAACAAAATTTGTGTTAAGTACTTATGTTTGGAAGTTTCCACTTGTGTCACATTGGCACTCAAAACTTTTCTAATTTTGGAGCATTTCTGGATTTAGGATTTTTGGATTAGGATGCTCAACCTGTACTGATATTTCATTTCACCACTGTGATGTTAGTTGTACTACAAATCAGTAACTGCACCTATTTCAGCAGAATTTATACAAATCAAGTATGTACATTGTGTTTTGTATCATGTTTTAAGAATATATAACACTAAGTTGAGCCTAAAGCCATTATTTTTTTATTTTGTAATACTGCATTTAAGACTTTATTTTTTTCAGTGTATAAATGAATAAAATGTATTTAGTATTATTTAGTTACACTGATAAGAGTTCGTGCCTATCACATGTTTTAATAGAAGTATAAATTTCATGCATATTCAGTATGCCAAAAAAATTCAACTAATATAAGTGAAATATCAAAAAATAAAAACAAACCACATACCTCCTCCTTTTGTCCTGAATAAGCTGAAGTTCTATTAGGCCAAATATGGAGTAAAAGGCAAACTGCACTAAGGTAAGGTACCAGCCATAGGACTTAAAACCCTCCACTGAAAATATTAATTCCTGTCAAAAGACACATGAACACTGTTAAGTCCAAGGCAGCACATTAATTTCCTAAAAATAAATTCTTAGAAACACAACATTTTTAAAGAAACCAAGCCCCACCTCCAACAACAACAAAATGTAAATTAGAGAGGTTAGAAGCTCTTTCATATTGGTAATGTTATTTTTTGAAATTCTTGTGCCATAGATGATATAAACCTTCTTTTAGAGGAAATGGTTAATTTGCCTAAACATGTTATATTATAAAGCAATATTTATATCAGTTATTAATAAGCCATTCTTAATAAGTCCACTAAGAGTTATTCTAATAGTTTAATGGAACTATTAAAATTAATGGTTTAATTTTAATGGAATAAGTCAAATTGATCAATAAATCAAATTGAATAAATGAAGTGTATGTATGAATATGCATACATCTATAAAAAACACTTCATTACCAAACCCCAACCATTTTCTCTGAACTATTTTGATATGTAATTATAAGTAATAGTAGCAATGTCAGTTTTTACAAAATCAAAGTGGTTAAGTTATAAATACAATTAGCAGGGGTTTGTGTAATTTAAAAAAACTTTGCATAAACCAATTATAAACTATCTGATTATTAATTAGAGAAAATTTATTTAATGACACTTACAGGGTGAATTTCAAATTCATTTTCCATTGCAATGGCTAACTCTGTTCCCAAGCTATTTGGTAACAGTGGTATGCTGAAGAAAAAAATGTTTCTAAAATGTTTCTCAACAAGAAATTCTAATCTCTATTTTTAATTGTTCTTCATTGTGGCATCTCAAGTTTTATATCACCTACTAGTGGAATATCAGTTATTATAAATATTAAAATTTTTAATTCATTTTTGTTTTACATTAATATTGTTCATAGCATTCTTGCAAGCTAACTAAAAAACAGTCACAATTCCATGTTCACTTACATTTCCCTTGATGATCATCTCTACAAGACAATGAAAAAGAATACAACAATTTTTAAATTCACTAACTTTTTAGTACTAAAGAATACTGGAAATATCTGTGTTTTAAGAAAATACATCATTTTCCTTTCCTTGAATTACAAAGGCTTTCTCACGTTATGGGAAAATATCCACTAATTAAATGACCATTCATAAAATTAGAACCCATTCCAACATCCTGTTTTCACTAGCGTGGATCCTCACCCATCCAGCCCATGTCTTTGAAGGTCAGAAATCTGCTCCTAGCCAAAGGTATGTAACTTTTCCAAATATAATGTAAATATGAGACAAATTGTTGCAGTGTCGGAAATGTTTTGTGCCAGCAAAAAATCACAGAACAGTAAGATTCTGGCAAAGTTAGAAGACAAAACCAATAAGAATGAGAATATAAGAGGTGTTTAAAAAAGAAATAATTCAAATATTATAGGATTAAAGAGATACCTTTAGAAAACCATAAAATATCCTGATACATTTTTGCAAAAATGATCTTTTATTATTGAGCTCCAAGAATCAAGTAAACTGCACTATCATTCAATAATGTTCCAAGATACCAATCAATTGCTTTCTCTTGGAAACACATGGTTGCAATTATTACCTACATTTTGTTAAATATTTAAAACTTAATTTTCATAATGAAAATTTTTCAAGATAGTCTCTACATATGCCTCCTCCCCACTTAAAATATTTAACTCTTGAATTTTGATCTGTTTTCTGTTTTAAGAAGCTCTTTTCTACTCTATACTAAAAAATTCAAATTTATGAATCAGCCAGTATCCCCTAAGTGACTATCTCGGGCAAAACTAATAAATGCCCATACTGACCGCGATTATTATAAATAATTAACATATTACAAACATATAACTTTTTTACCTGTAAATACCCATAAATTAGGTAAAATACAAAAACTCCAGCAACACATATGAAAAACTGAGTAAGTTTGTTAAACTTGCTGAGATTCATGCCAAGTACCACAACGTCGTCAACTGACTTGATGTGTGGTGACATTGTTTGGGTTTTAGATGGCACAGTGATAGAAATATATTTCCTGGAATTGTTGAACTTGAGATCCATTGTTATTTTGCTGCATTCAATGCTTTCAGAGTTATTTTTGTTGGTTTCCTGGACTGTTATGTTCTGTATGTCTTTTGCTTGCTGTGTCAAGTCCTAGAGAAGGAAATAAGCAATTAAAACATTTACATGATAAAGTTTAATCCTCCAAATAATATTCCAAATCATACTTTAAAGTTATACAAATGTCTGCTTCTCTCTGGATATTAGTATATTAATTCCTGTATTCTAGGTTCCAAATCACCAAAAACAATATGCCTACAATCTTTAAACAATTCGTCTACAGCTGATAAAGATTAGTACATCATTAAACTGAATATAAACCATACTTATTTCCACAGCAACAAAAGCTAGTATTTCATCAAAGAACTAAACTTGTCTTTGTGTCTATATATAGTTGATGCATAACATTCTCAACATTAAAGTCAATCTTCACTTGTAGAGGAGTAAAAAATAAGTAATTCTCCTTTAAATACTAAGACAATTCTAAGATATATTTGCTAATGACGTTTAAAAAATAAACTAAAAAAATGAAGGCCAGGTGCGGTGGCTCATGCCTGTAATCCCAACATTTTGGGAGGCTGAAGCAGAGAGGTTGCTTGAGACCAGGAGTTCAAGACCAGCCTGGGCAACATAGCAAGACCCTCTCTCTACCAAATAAAATAAAATAAAATAAAATAAAATAAAATAAAATAAAATAAAATAAAATAAAATAAAAAAATTAGCTGGACATGGTGGTGCATGCCTGTAGTCCTAGCTACTTGGGAGGCTGAGGCAGGATGATCACTTGAGTCCAGGAGTTTGAGGCTGCAGTAATCTATGATTGCACCCCTGCACTCCAGCATGGGCGACAGAGCCAGACCCTGTCTCTAGAAAATAAATGAAAAAAAAAAACAAAAAAACCCCCAAAACTAAGGTCCTTAAAAAGCTAGATTTATCAGAGACTACAGAAAGCACAATATGCTTCAGCAGTAGCATCTCTTAGGTTAAAAAATGTTTTCTTCCTCTGGAACAAATCGTTTTAATTTAATTTATATTCTTCTGGGATGTAAAAGGCTGGAGAAAACATCATTTTTTGTCAGTCTAAAAAAAATTATGAAGCCATCAATTTCTCTTTGGATTTAAATAAACTGAAAAAATGAACTCCATGTAAAGACTGAGGAAAGACTGAAGAATTATGACAAAGTATAGAACAAACCTATGTAAAAGAAAAAGTTATTTTCTTAGAAACGACTCATCTGTTTTTAATTCCAGTGGGAACAAAAATTTAAACTCTGCGGCATGAAGAGAAATAAGAATAATTTTGACAGTGAGTTTTCCTTTGGTAATGTTTTTTTAAACTGTTACAAGACGGCTTAAAATGGCCAAAATTAGAGTCGCCTCTTCATGATCACTTCTAGTTTGCTAATTTACAGAGGTTAACCAGGTCATCCTTAGGAATTAAAGGAGGGGTCAAGGATCTGAATACCACTTGTAACTAAAAATATGCAGCCACCACAACATTTTATAGGGCACCTGCCATATTTCTAAATAGAAAAGTTGTTTCATGAAGTTTACTGTGTTCCTCTTGTTTATTCTTCGCTTTCCTTTGTTCTTGCTTCCCACATTATGTTTCAATCACTGTCATTTGTAAGACTTTTTATGTAATCTTGCAGGGTATCTTTGAGATGTGACTTTCTTTTAAAACCATGCTTTAAATGATCTCTCCTAAATATTTGGTCAAACCTGTGCTTGAATGTAGAAGAGACGAAAACCTTAACAATTTACTCTTTTCTATGTGTGAGCATGGATATAGTGCACCATTCAAATAAACCCGGCCTTACATAGGTTTCTAAGTTTGCTCTCCTTCCACTCTCAATAAAGCCCTAAACCACCCATGTTTCATTCCTGAAATATACCAGGGACTTTAAAACACCGCTGCCTTCTGTTCATGATGTCCTTTCAGCCTGAGGTCTTCTTTCTTAAGGTCAGGTTTGGAAGTTCAGCTTTAATATCCCCTCCTTTGTGACACCATCACTAATCCCCCCAGTTATTAGAAAAGAGAACTTGAAAGGCAAGATTCAAATCTTATTTGTCTCTGTGTCCTTGGTACCTGGCATATACTCTGACCTGATATTCAGATGAACCAAATAAACTGATCCTTCCTCTTGATACCCTCAAACTTCAGCTTGCAATCACTCACCTTCTGCTTGGATACGATTTTTGAAATGGATGGTGGTACTGGCAAACTTTATGAGCAAAACTGAAAATCTTATAGAAAAAGAGTGGGGAAAATTTACAACTAATGCTTATATATTTACACATACATGCAGAATAAATAAAACTTCTAGAAAATATCGTTCTTTCCTTTTATTGGCATCAAAACATTTCTCCAGAAGGTCACGCTTTCCCAAAGTCACCTTCTTCTGAGATGTTTGTAATTTAGTAAACTGCCAAGCATATTGTAATGACTCAATACAATTACAGGTAATAGTATAAGAAAGCAGTATAGCATAATGCTTTCCCCATGCTTTGGAATTTTGACAGATATGAGTTCAAGATCTGGCTTTACTACTTATTAGCTGAGGAGCCTTGGGCAAATCGTTTAACTTTTCTGAGCTTTAGGTTCTGTACCTTCAAAAGTGGGAGGGGTTAAAAATGTGCCTATCACAGGATTTTGGTTAGGACTGTATGAAATAAATGTAAAATTGCCTGGCATATGACAGTCCATAAGTGTGTTAGCTGTCATCCTTCAACTTTTTAGAAATATTGCTAGGGTGATATGGTGTGCTCAAGCTGACTCACCCCTTTGATGTGCAGCTGGAAATATAGACCTGAATTTCCAACGCTGCCTTCTCTCCTGAGATCCAGAGCTCTACGTCTAAATGCTTCTTTGATACCTCTACTCATAAGCTCTGCTGGCACTTCATATTTAAAATGGCCAAAGCTGATTATTTTCCCCTCAAAACAAATCTACTGTTTGTTCCTATATTCCCAATCTCACTTAACAGTACCTAGTATGAAACACAAGCTAAAAATCTGGGAGTCATCTTAACAATCTTTCCTTTTCCTCACATTCTATATTTTGCCAAGATTCCTGTTAACTCTACATCTATAACTATATCTAATATCTGTTTCGGACCCTACTCCATCAGGCAGCCATTTTCTCTTGCCTAGATTACTAGACTGTTTATAATCAATTCTTCCCTTTCTGACCCATCTGTCACATGGCTCAACGTGAAGTCTGATCATGCTGCATCCATGAATAAGGCCTCGAAGTTAAAAACGAGTTGATGTCCTGGACTCAATCATATTATACATATTTTTCAAATTCCTAAATTATAATGGTATAGCTTTTTCGTTTTTATACTTGTTTCTCCTAAAAGCCTATGAAATCCTTAAGGCAAGAGATATCTTCCTAAGATGTTCTGGCACATAACAAAAATGTAAGATTAAATGAAGGACTCTACCGCAGTTTAGCAAGCACCATTTATTTAATCAACGTTATTCAGCTCCTTTCCAACACTTTACCACTTCTAATACACTTCTTGGCAACTTTATGTGCTGCAGATCTAGGCCATATGTGCAGAATGAAATCTCTCTAGCACTGTCTTTTCTACATGTATGCCAAAATACCGACATCGCTACTGAAACTCCCCACAAAACATTTGAAATGAACATGACAATAAATTTGTTTCCTCTGCCTGAGGCATCAGTCTCATAAAACTTGCCTACCAAAGCCTTGCATTTAGAATGCTGTTTTATTAATAAGAACATCACTGGTGAGAAAGTGTGACTGATAAAGACCTCTGATACCTAATAACTGTGATCATTGGGGAATGTCTGCCATATCCCTTCCACTTCAAACATTAATGACTGATACTAACCATCATCTAAAAAAAAAAAATGGGCCAAACTCCTTGTGATGCAAGGAGCAAAAATGAAGCATGGAATTAAAATTAGTTTTCAGACTAAATGATCCACATTGTGCTTTGCTTTTGAAGCTCACAGTAATCAGTGAAACTAAAAAATATATATATATATATTTAAAAAATCACAGGTGTGTATAATTGCCTGAGGCCTCTTCCTAAATTCAACACAGATATTCAACTTCAACTGCTAAAATGGAATAAAAAGGTAGCATTTCCGGCATACAATGTATATTTAAAAATTAAAATTAGTGATAATGTTGAGTTACAATGACCTATTGAAGTCACAATTATTTCAGTTTATTTTTGAGTTTTCCGACCTGAAGGACAAAAGTCCCACACCAAAAAAAGGTAGAATATGAAAAAAAAGTCATTACGGTGTCATTAACCTGAAAAAACGTGATTTTAACTATACTTTGCCACACTCAACGTTACAAATAAAAGAATCTTACCATGCCATTATGCCTTGATTAACTGCGCTCCGGAATCAATCATGGCCTATGGTGTACGATTATAAAACAGAAAAAACAAAGTTCCATCTCATTTCTTTGTACACACATCATTACACAAAGGTGGAGAAACACTGTGCTAATGTTTGAAGACTATTCCTTTTTTTTTTCAAGAGAAAAAGTTAACACTAGGACTTTATATATTAAGTAATCAAGTAAAAATAACGCTGTCTAAATTATTTTGAAATGCTGCCTCTCTTCCAAGTTCCAAACTATCTCAATTCACTTAGAAAAACGTTTAATCAAAAACACTTCTAGGCTTCTGATATCCTAATGTAGAAAAAATGCAGATACTCAACACTTAAGATTTTGTTAGCGCACCAAATCATTCCATCTTTTACTTTCAATATTCCTTAAATAATAAAAAGACGGGAGAGATAATTCAGTTGCAAAGACTGGAGGAAACTTGCACAACTTCTAGTGGAAGTTTATGCCATAAACTTAATAGCCCAGCCAGAACAATCACATTCTACTGCAAGCCAAATGGAGAAAAGAGTACCTTGGAGTGCCCCTATTTAATAAACACGGAACGAGGAAACAGTTAACTGTAAATACAGTCTAGAGGTATCCAGGTGACTGACAGTTCTCCAGAGACCCCGAGAACAGCGTAAAAGACCCCTTGAGGTCACCTCACCCCTGCGAGTCCACGGATTGGGACCTGAGGGAGTTCTCGCCAGCCCGAGGGCGAAAAACGGGCGAGGAGGAACAGATGCTCCTCCCTGGAAACCGCCCGGCCGGTTTCCGCTCTTTAAAAAAAGGGAGTCACCCGTTTCTTCCATCCCGACCTCATCCATTCCTCGAACGCTCCTTCTGGATGAGGAAGATGGGCAGTGTCAAGGTTTTCTGGAGGAGAAGAGATCTGGGTCCCAAACACAGGAAAGGCCCCGAAGGCACGCGTACCCCAAGGCCGGTATGTCACCCGGAAGGGTGACGGCAGCCTGCGTGGCGTCTCAGCTAGACGGAGCATCTCCCCCTCCCCTGGTCCGTCGCCATCACCTCCTCTTCCTCCTCCTCCTCGCCCACTCCTGCACTTTCCACCGCGGCGGTCACCTCCCCGGAAAGCACTCTCAACTCCGGCTCCCGCAGGCCACTTCCGCCTATGTGTCCCTGCGCGCGTGCGCAGACGCGTGGCCCCGCCTCCCGACAGGCCTGTGCCGCCGGTGGCGTGCGGGCCGTTACCTCCCGCGCATGCTCTATGGGGTAGAGACGCTAGGCCGGCACTGCCAAGGTGGGCCCGGCGGTGCGAGGGTCGCCTTTCAGCCTTTATCTCTACCCACTGAAATGGAGTAGGGCGGTGAGCGCCGATCTGCTGGAGAATGTCATTATTCCATCGGCGCTCTGCCTGCTCCTGGCCTCCAAGCCTCTGAAGCCCCTCGGGTTTCAGCTGCCGGCTACCCCCGAGCCCGTGGTGCCCACGAGGGAGGCGACTTGACGTCAGCGGCCCTGGGCTGAGATTTGAGAACACGACCAAGTGGAGAATGTTGGAGCCAGATTTTAAAATCCTTGTCTTCCTTCTGCTTGCTACTTGATCTAAATGAGATACGGCAAAGTCACAGAACCTGTTTTTATGTTTTTGCCTGATTCATACGGGCTTCTCCGGTGAAGATGGGCTGAAGTAACGCTTGGGTTGCTTCTGACGTTATAACTCATCCTGTAGCTGCAGCAACCGTGGTCCTTGCAACCGCATAAAAATGTTGCCAGCATTGTTTCGATAGTGCTGCTTAATTCTTGGAAGGTAAATCTCAAAGCTTGAGGACCAGCCATCAAAACTTTTGTAAAAGGTTTTCCCCGCGTTTAGGGCCTCATCTATCACCACTGCGATGTAATAACGTAAAAACCAAGACGGTTTGGGGATGAGCTGTTTTCAGAGAATAATTAAGGAAAATATTACTGTAACGAAGATGGACAATTTTTGAAAGCATGCCTTGAATACCAGAAAGGGATGAATTGGATTAATATGTATGTTAGAATCCAGTCAGTTGTGGACAACTTTTAAAATTTTACAGGCACTTTTCAGAAAGGGTAGCATTTGTGTCTTGTATTGGGATTGAGGGTTTGTAAGAAAGCAAGGCACCTACTTTGGTGGTGAGAAAAAAAGGTCTGGGTAGACATTTTCGTTTAATACTTGCCAACGTTGTTAGGCTGGTGTTAGCAACACTTAGGAATGTTGGAATTAAGGCTTAGAGAACTTAAATTTCCTAAAGAGATGGTAAATGACAAAACCTTTCAGTGATGCCATATCGTCACTGTATAATGTGAATTTAGTGCTACTGTTAGCCATTTATATGGTGGTTATTTATCAAGTATCTATTAAATGGGCATATGTATAGCTCATATCATAAACTATGCGTATGAGCTCCCTGTCCTGAAGAAATTAGGGGTTTCCATGAGCAAGTAAATGGCAGTATAAAACAACTTAAGGTACAAGAGGTGTTACAAGGTACCATCTGCTCATGCCTGGACAATTGCAGTAGCCGTGAGCATAGCTTTCTGCATTCCCTTTATTTCTCTACATAGTTGCATTCAGCAGCTAGAGTGATCCCATTAGAACTTGAATATGCCACTCCTCTGTGCAGAACCTTTTAGCGGTTTACCATTTTACTCAGATTAAAGTTCAAAATTCTTACCCTGACTTTTAAGACTGAACTTATTCTTGATGGATCACATCCAAGCTACACTTCAGAGCTTTTCTAATTGCCCCCAAGCACAGCAAGCATCAGTGCTTTGTAGCTGTTGTTCCTTCTGCATGGAACACTGCCCTCTCAGATGTCCACAGAGCTTGCTTCCTCATTTTTTTCCAGTCACTGCTCAAATGTCACCTGGCTCTTCTCTGACTACCATGTCAGTGAAATATTTTTACATGTCAAATGTGAAATGTAGGAGAGACTATCTGGAGTAGTACTTATTATAGAGTAGGTGTTTAATAAATATCGACTCTCTTACAATACTTCTCATTTACTCCTATGATAACCACTTGGTAAATAAAATTAAAGACTTGCAGCTATGAATTGTTTTTGATTGACTGATTGAGGCAGAGGCTCACTCTGTCGCTCAGGCTGGAGTGCAGTGGCACATCTCAGCTCACTGCAACCTCTGCCTCCTGGGTTCAAGCCATTCTCCTGTCTCAGCCTCCCAAGTAGCTGGGATTATAGGCGCCTGTCACCATGCCCAGCTAATTTTTGTATTTTTAGTAGAGATGGGGTTTCACCTTATTGACCAGGCTGGTCTCGAACTCCTGACCCCAAGTGATCCACCCACCTCAGCCTCCCAAAGTGCTAGGATTATAAGCGTGAGCCACTGCGCCTGGTCCTATGAATTGGTTTTAAATTTTTAAGAAATTAATAATTCTGTAGTATCAGAAACCTTTGGTGTCTTGATTCACATCTTGTGAGCATCACCTCTCATTTCTGACTTGGTTGTGGGGGGCAGTTTCATGCAATCTTCCACATTCTTCTCCCTGACAGCTTCTCCTCTCCCACATTTACCAGGCCTCTTTGCTTTCTTCCCTGAGGTTCTTTGGACTTCACACATTCCAGCAGTAGCTCTCTCAGCTCCTGTCCTGCACAGCTTTGAAGTGTTGGTAAGTCAACACATCTGGGGCCCTTCAACCAAGGGGTGACAGTCACTGATGGATAAATGCTCTTGCTTCTTACACTTGAGCAAGATAGTTTTGTAGGCCATTCTGTGTGTTTTTCAAAAAGTCCCAGTGAAATTGGGTTCTGGTTTCTCACAACAGCAACTTCAATAACACATTCTTGTATTATGTCTATATTCTCCCTTCCATTCTCTCATTGTTTCTCACTAGGATCACATCCCAAATTACCTGTCCCCACATAAGTAGTTGTCTCAGGTTTTGAGGGAAACCAAGCTAAGAAATTTGATGTAAGAAGAAAGTCTAGAATGCAGCTCCTCAGAACTCTGGAAGTGGGTTACTTTGCAGTCAGATGACAACAAGGACTTTCTTAGTGATATTAAGGGGAGGACATGTGCATGGCCCAACAATTAAGGCTCTTTCTTACTAAAGCCGATATGACTACTGCCTCTTTGGATGTCCAACCCATCAGCAGCAAAGATTGATGGTAAATTCCATAAGGAGAGCAATTACACAAAAGTCCTTCCTTCCTGGAGAGAGCCGTGGTTTGTACTTACGGAACTGACACTTCCCTTGATATGACTGGTCTTGTTCATGGTGCCTCTGCCAGTGCCATTATATAACAGAGTTACAAACACATGATTGACTTTCTTTCTTCCTTTCTTTCTTTTTCTTTCTTTCTTTCCTTCTTTCTTTCTTTTTCTTTCTTCCTTCCTTCCTTTTTCTTTCTTTCTCTCTTTCTCTTCCTTCCTTCCTTTTTCTTTCTTTCTCTCTTTTCTTTCTTTCTTTCCTCTCTCTCCTTTCTCTCTCTCTCTTTTCCTTCTTTCTTTTCTTTTTTCTTCCTTCCTTCCTTTCTTTTTTCTCTTTCCCTTCCTTCCTTCCTTTCTTCCATCTCCTCCCTCCCTCCCTTCCTTCCTTTCTCTCTTTCCCTCCCTCCCTCCCTCCCTGCCTGCCTGCCTGCCTGCCTGCCTGCCTGCCTGCCTGCCTGCCTTCCTTCCTTCCTTCCTTCCTTCCTTCCTTCCTTCCTTCCTTCCTTCCTTCCTTCCTTTCTTCCTTCTTTGACACAGAGTCTCATTCTGTTGCCCAGGCTGGAATGCAGTGGCGCAACCTCTGCCTCCCAGGTTCAAGCCATTCTCCTGCCTCAGCCTCCCCAGTAGCTGGGATTACAGGTGCCTGCCACTACACCTGGCTAATTTTTTTGTATTTTTGGTAGAGACACGGTTTCACCATGTTGGCCAGGCTGGTTGTGAACTCCTGACCTTAAGTGATCTGCCCACCTCAGCCTCCTAAAGTGGTGCAATTACAAGCGTGAGCCACCACCCCCAGCCCAAACACATGATTTTCTGAAGTATTGCCTCCAACTAAAGGACACACTTTATGGTAAAAGAGGTGTGACAATGACACACGACCGTGGAATTCCACTGGTCCTACCATATATTGTATCAACTGGAGGAAATTGGCCTGATAGAACACTGACATTGTTTTGTGAACATCAGCAAGTATCCTTTTCAGGAACAGTGCTCAGATAGGGTTGAGATGCCATCACTCCTGACACACACACACACACACACACCCCTGGCCCTTGGGAAGTTTGGTGGCGTTAACATCCCCAGGCAATGATCCACCAATGGGGAATGGGCACCTATGGATAAATGCCTTCTATTTCCCAGGGGCAATTTTTGGGAGGTGTTTTTATGTATTTTAGGATGTCCTAGATAATCAAGTCATGTGACTTGGGGGAGCGAGAAAGAGAAACCAGCAGTGGAGACTTAGAAGAAGCAGCTATTGACATAGGATGGGTCCAGGAATGTACAGTCTTCTAAAAGCCAGGTGAAGACAATGTTTAAAGGAGGAAGGAGTGATCAACAATGTCAGTTCGTGTCAATTGGTGTTACTTAGTCATGTGTCTGTGAAGAATCATCTTGCGTAGTTAAGTCTCAGGTTCTAGTGTCAGATTAAATTTAATTGCACCACCCCTTGCTCTTTGAGTGTCTTTGTGCAAATTGCTTAAATTCTCTAAGTCTCAATCTCCCCATCTGTGAAATGGGAATGACAGTAGTACCTACGTGGTAAATTGTGGTGATGAGTAAGTGAAAGATGTTTAAAGATCTTTAAATGGTTATCACAACACCTATTACCTGACAAACACTTAGTAAAAGTTAGCTATTAATATTCTTATTAGTATAGCCTACTATCATTAGAATAATCGATTTATATATAGTCATCAGTTGTCACTTTTCTAACTCTTCCGTAAGGAATAGGTTATATAGCATTTCCAAACTAGGAAGTTCATTGATAGATATATGGTTCCAGATGCACTGAGCAGAAAAACTAGTTAATTTGATTTTCATTAAATATCCATTTAATAAATACTTATTGAGCACTTACTCTGCATGCTACTGGGTATTGTGGATATGTGGATGACAAGACAGACATGGATCCCTGCCCTCACAAAGCTCACAGCCTTGTGTGGTGGAGATAATTAATTACACAAATAATTATAGTGGGATTTGGGTTGATAAGGGTATTAACTACAGGATGCAATGGGAGCTATAGGCTATGCTAATGAGGCTGTGGTTATAGATTCAGTTCCCCTGTAGGTTGCTTGACTTCCAGGGCTATCAGCTTTTCTCTGCTGTCTCCTAAATGGATAGAGGTTCACAGAACTGGGCCACCTGGACACCAGCCATGACTCCTCTTCTTTCCCAGTACTGATAATTGGCATGGGGCAAAATTCTTCATAAAGAGGTAGCATGTGTAATGAGATGGAGAAATATTTTGCTCGTTTAACACCTGGCTTTTGAATCCTTTTTGGTCAAAGTTTCTGTGTTTTGTTTTCTTTTTGTAAGAAGTAATTCGATTAGCCTCTTAGAAGATTATTCTTAAACTGCCTTCCATGGAGGGTTAGTCTTATTAACATGAAGTTCTTTTTATTTCCAGAACAGTGCTGTCCAATAGGAATATAATATAAGCCATGGAAGCTACTTTAAATTTTCTGCTAGTTACATTAAAAAGGTGAAATGAGGCCGGGTGTGGTGGCTCATGCCTCTAATCCCAGCACTTTGGGAGGCCAAGGCAGGCGAACCACTTGAGGTCAAGAGTTCAAGACCAGCCTGGCCAACATGGTGAAACCCCATCTCTACTAAAAATAAAAAAAAATTAGCAGGGCGTGGTGGCAGGCACCTGTAATCCCAGCTGCTCAGGAGGCTGAGGCAGGAGAATGGCTTGAACCAGCGAGGCAGAGGTTCCAGTGAGCTGAGATCATGCCACTGCAGTCCAGCCTGGGCAACAGAGTGAGTCTCTGTCTCAAAAAAAAAAAAAAAAAAAGATGATATTAATTTTAATAATATATTTATTTAACTCAGTATAACCAAAATATTATCATTTCAACTTGCAATCAATATAAAAAGTTGTTAATGAAATACTTTAACATCTGTTTTTTTATACAAAATCTTGGAAATCCAGTGTGTATTTCACACTTCCAGCACATTTTGGTTTGGACCAGCCACATTTCAAGTGCTCAGTAGCACATATGACTACTGTCTACCACTCGGGACAATGGAATTTTAGAGCACTTTAATTCTTGTTCACCACTTGGAAGGTGATGAAGTTTAAAGTGCTAGAGAAAATCCAGGCTGGGCGCAGTGGCTCACATTGCCTGTAATCCCAGCACTTTGGAAGGTCAAGGCAGGCAGATCTCTTGATTCCAGGAGTTCAAGACCAGTCTGGGTAACATGGCAAAACCCTGCCTCTAGAAAACAAACAAACAAACAAAACAAAAATAAAATCAGCTGAGTGTAGTGATGCATGCCCGTAGTCCCAGCTACTCAGGAGGCCGAGGTGGGAGGATCCCTTGAGCTTGGGAGGCGGAGGTTGCAGTGATCCCAGATCACACCACTGCACTCCAGCCTGGGTGACAGAGTGAGACCCTGTCTCAAAAAAAAAAAAAAAAAAAAAAGAAGGAAAGAAAGAAAGAACAAACAAATGAAGGAGGGAGAGAATAAAGAGAATCACCAGTGTGGTATGGCTGAGAAGGGAGCTTTTGGGAGACTATAGGTTCTGTATCTAACTGGAGTATTTAAGTTGTTTTATGGAGGCTGTGATTTATAATTCCACCACTTCATATTCTTAAAAAGCTTCAGTAAATCTGCATTGTTCATTAATGCCCTGCATAGGTGCATTATTTCAGATGAATTTAAAGAAGGCTAAATTCTGTGGCCAGGTGGGTGTGGAGTAAAAATAAAGATGGCTCCCAGGGATGTAGGAGCAAGTGGGTGGGAACTGCTAAAGCTTGTTTTTACATAAGATAAGCATTTAACTTCCTCCACTCCTCTACTGTGAAGTCTTGAAGGGTTTATGTCACTAATTGTTCAACCTAAATAAACATTTATTAGGCCTGTTCTCTACAGCTGCAATTAGAACTTTTGAGAACCAGCTGCATTTTGCAACTTTGTTCTTTCTTGACTTCTGTACTACTGCACTGACTGGTTCTCCTACCTCACTGTTCCTTGTCCTGTCCTCAAAATGTTCATGTTTCAGTCTCTGTTTTCCTGATCTTTTGTATAAACTCTTCTTCAGGAAATCAATTTAATTTAAGATTACGGACTTGTCCTCTATGTTTATATCTGTGTAATTAACTGCTCACCTATGCTTTATTCTCATTTTTCAAACTGCTTGTTAGACATTGGATGCAGTGATATAACCCTGTAGTCATCCTAAGTGTGAACTCAGTTTCTTTCACAAATCAGTATTTTCCCTCCTCCTTTCTTTTCCTTTCAATAAAACTCTAATTATTTGTTATCACTATTTCTTTTTCTCCGTCCTTTCTAGAGGTTGAGTATCCCTTATGTGAAATGCATGGGACCAGAAGTGTTTCACAGATTTTAGATTTTTTAAAAATTTTGGAATATTTGCATATACATAATAAGATATCTTGAGGCTGGGGCCCAAGTCTAAACACAAAATTCATTTATGCCTTATAAATACCTTATACACATAGCCTGAAGGTAATTTTAAACAATATTTTTAATAACTTTGTACATGAAACGAAGTTTGTGTTAAGTACTTATGTGTGGAATTTCCCACTTGTGATATTATGTCAGTGCTCAAAAGTTTTGGATTTTGGAGCATTTCAGATTTCAGATTTTCAGATTAGGGATGTTTAATTGTATTAGTTCACTTTGGTCCGTCTTGTGTATATAAGTAACTGTATTAGCTTTCTATTGCTGCTATAACAAATTACCACAAGCTTAGTGGCTTGAAAACCACACAGTTTTTTTATTTTACAGTTCTATAGGACAGAATTTCAAAGTGGGTCTTGGGTGGGTACAGTGGCTCATGCCTATAATCGTAGAGCTTTGGGAGGCTGAGGTGGGAGGATAGCTTGAGGACAATAGTTTGAGATCAGCCTGAGTAGCATAGAGAGTAGAGTAGAGTAACATCTCTACTAAATACATACATACATACATACATACATTACATACAAACATAATGAGCCTCACTGGGATGTAATCAAATGGTCAACAGTGCTGCATTCCTTTTGAAGCGGCTATGTTGTCTGGAGTATATACCTGGGGTTCATAGTCTTGCACCAGGAAAACTTAGGACACAGACACACATGAAGAGTTTAGGGGTGGAGGCTTAATAGGCGGAAGAAAAGAGAAAGAAAAACAGCTCTCTCTATAGAGAGGGGTCTTCTGAGCAGAAAAGACCAGCTGGCAGTGAATGTGCCAGATTTTATAGTCCCGTTTGAGGAGGTGGTGTCTGATTTAGTGGGGCTTACAGATTGGTTCAATCAGGTATGATGTTTACATAGCACAAGGGGAAGACTGGTTGCCCCACCGTAATCTTATGCAAATGAACTCTCCCCTTGGCCAGTGCCATCTTGTCTGCTCCTTACTGTACACGTAAGGCAGAGAAGAGTAGATGGAGCCGCCATCTTGAACATGGTATTAGTCACTAGTTCCTGCCGTCATTCACCCAGGGAAGCTCCCAGCTTGCTTATCTATTCTGTGTCTATGGCTCGACTTTACAGGCTGCTCTTTGTTAGGAAATGATTTGGGGCTGCTTTTCATTAAAAAGAAAAGCCTTACTGAGGATTCCCATACCTTTACTATCTGCCTAAGTGATATCTTCTTAACTCCTATATCACTTTCTAGGGGCTCTAGGGGAGAGTTCATATTCTTTCTTTCTCCATCTTCTAGAGGTTATCCCTATTCCCTGGCTTGTTGTCCCCTTCCATTTTCAAAGCCAGCAAAGCCATTTGAGTCTTTCTCACATGGCTTCAGTGTGTACTGACTCTTCCGCCTCCTCTTATACATTTTAAAGATCCTTGTGATTACACTGGGCTCACTCAGATAATCCAGGATAATCTCCTTTTTTTTTTTTAATTATACTTTAAGTTCTAGGGTACATGTGCACAACATGCAGGTTTGTTACATAGGTATACATGTGCCCTGTTGGTTTGCCGCACCCATTAACTCGTCATTTACATTAGGTATTTCTCCTAATGCTCCCCTCCCCCAATCCCCCACCCCAGGACAGGCCCCAGTGTGTGATGTTCCTAGCCCTATGTCCAAGTGTTCTCATTGTTCAGTTCCCACCTATGAGTGAGAACATGTGGTGTTTGGTTTTCTGTCCTTGTGATGGTTTGTTCAGAATGATGGTTTCCAGCTTCATCCATGTTGCTACAAAGGACATGAACTCATCCTTTTTTATGGCTGCATAGTATTCCATGGTGTATATGTGCCACGTTTTCTTAATCCAGTCTATCATTGATGGACATTTGGGTTGGTTTCAAGTATTTGCTATTGTGAATAGTGCTGCAGTAAACATATGTGTGCATGTGTCTTTATAGTAGCATAATTTATAATCCTTTGGGTATATACCCAGTAATGGGATTGCTGGGTTAAATGGTATTTCTAGTTCTAGATCCCTGAGGAATCGCCACACTGACTTCCACAATGGTTGAACTAGTTTACATTTCTTTTACATTTGCTGAGGAGTGCTTTACTTCCAACTATGTGGTCAATTTTGGAATAAGTGCAATGTGTTGCTGAGAAGAATTTATATTCTGTTGATTTGGGGTGGAGAGTTCTGTAGATGTCTATTAGGTCTGCTTGGTGCAGAGCTGAGTTCAATTCCTGGATATCCTTGTTAACTTTCTGTCTCATTGATCTGCCTAATGTTGACAGTGGGGTGTTAAAATCTCCCATTATTATAGCGTGGTAGTCTAAGTCTCTTTTTAGGTCTCTCAGGACTTGCTTTATGAATCTGGGTGCTCCTGTATTGGGTGCATATATATTTAGGATAGTTAGCTCTTGTTGAATTGATCCCTTTACCATTATGTAATGCCCTTCTTTATCTCTTTTGATCTTTGTTGGTTTAAAGTCTGTTTTATCAGAGACTAGGATTGCAACCCCTGCTTTTTTTTGCTTTCCATTCACTTGGTAGATCTTCCTCCATCCCTTTATTTTGAGCCTTTGTGTGTCTCTGCATGTGATATGGGTCTCCTGAATACAGCACACTGATGGGTCTTGACTTTTTATCCAATATGCCAGTCTATGTCTTTTAATTGGGGCATTTAGCCCATTTACATTTAAGGTTAATATTGTTATGTGTGAATTTGATCCTGTCATTATGATGTTAGCTGGTTATTTTGCCCATTAGTTGATGCAGTTTCTTCCTAGCATCTATGGGCTTTACAATCTGGCATGTTTTTGCAGTGGCTGGTACCAATTATTCCTTTCCATGTTTAGTGCTTCCTTCAGGAGCTCTTGTAAGGCAGGCCTGGTGGTGACAAAATCTCTCAGCATTTGCTTGTCTGTAAATGATTTTATTTCTTCTTTACTTATGAAGCTTAGTTTGGCTAGATATGAAATTCTGGGTTGAAAATTCTTTTCTTTAAGAATGTTGAATATTGGACCCCACTCTCTTCTGGCTTGTAGGGTTTCTGCTGAGATATCCACTGTTAGTCTGATGGGCTTCCCTTTGTGTGTAACCCAACCTTTCTCTCTGGCTGCTGTTAGTGATAATCTCCTTTTTTTTAAGGTCAGTTTGTTCCGGAACCAAACCCAGGGCTGGGCTGCTTATTCCTGTGGGCCAGTAATGGGATGCAGATGAACTGGGAAAGAGGGGAGTTTATTCCTGTAACCAGGTACAGGGAGAAGGCCTGTAAAAATATCACCAGACAAACTCAAAATTATAAAGTTTTCCAGAGCTTATATACCTTCTAAGCTATATGTATAAGTGTACATTCATCTAAAGTGATAAGTGATTAACTTCTTCTAATCTGTAACTAAGATCTGAGTTCAGAAGACCTTCCTCTGGAGCCTCAGTACACTTACCTAATCTAAATGCGTCCAGGTGCTGGGATGATTCCCTTATCTTCTCCCCTGCCAAATCATGGAGGTGTGGGGAGTTCCTTCAGACCCAATAAACTTGTTTGCGGAGGCCTGGGGAATTTCTTCAGACCCCCAGTAAAAGTTGTTTAAACTTAAATGGGTCATGTTAAGAATTCCTTCATTATCTCGTCATGCTTCAAGGCCCAGGAGAGGCCTAGGCAAAATTCCTGATGGGCTTTTGTTACATTCCAGCCTTTGTATAAGGGCACTGGCTGTCTCAGCTTTTAATATTTAACTTCATCACTCGGTCAGTGCTGAAACAGTTGTTGTGGAGCCCTGCCTGTTCAGCCTTTATGAAGACCTGGCCTGCAGAAGTTGATTGAAGCCCATCCATACATTTTGAGGCCCTGTTCCACTGGAGATCTCTGAGTTATCTCCCTTAGGGGGTGAGGAAGCTTGGAGATTTATCCTCCACCTCCTCCCATTGAATGAGGACTTTTTGTAAGTCTGTTAACTCCCCAACAGTTTATTTCTACCCTTCCCCATGCCAGTAAGCAAATCTAGGAGAAAGCACCCAGGCAGAGGGTAAGTGGGATAGCAAGAGCCCTCCTGTGGTTGAAGAACTCTCTGTTGATTGATTCATCACAGTGAGTGAGAGTGCATGCTGTGGGGGAACTGTGGAGCATCTCAGTAAGCAAGTATTAGAAAGGATTTACAGGATTTGGTCTCATGTCAGGTAACGAGGAAGAGGTTCTAGGAAGTGGAGATTTGCTCTGGGATTTTCTGTTGCCAGAAACATAGATCATCCTATGTCTGGATATCTTTAGAATTCTTTTTTTTTTTTTTTTTTTTTTTGAGATGGAGTCTCGCTCTGTCACCCAGGCTGGAGTGCAGAGGCACGATCTCGGCTCACTACAACCTCTGCTTCCCAGGTTCAAGTGATTTTCCTGCCTCAGCCTCCTGAGTAGCTGGGATTACAGGCATGTGCCACCATGCTTGGCTAATTTTTGCATTTTTAGTAGAGATGGGGATTTCACCATGTTGGTCAGGCTGGTCTCGAACTCCTGACATCATGATCTGCCCACCTCGTCCTCCCAAAGTGCTGGGATTACAGGCTTGAGCCTCTGCTCCCGGCCTAGAATTCTTAGCTTGAAGGAGAGAAGAACAAAAGCAAGCTACAGCCGTAATTGGTAAAGAAGTAATTCTCACTTATATTAGCCCAGATAGAGAGATGTTTGTTCATTTTGGGAGTTTAGACAATGTTCTTGTTTTTGTCTGAGTTCAGACATGATCACCAAGTGGTCTTGTGTTCATTTTGATCCATCATTGTCATGGAGTAGACTTGTCCACTATTGGTGTTCTGTGAAACTGGTTATGATCAACAGAAGGACACTGTGTCTTATTGGATAGTACCAGTCAATCTCCCAGCTATCAGGAGCTGCTTTTCTTTTTCTCACTACTATGGTCATGTACTGGCATGGTGAGTGCCAAGACAAGTGAGACTCCTACAGCATCCACTACTTTTCACTTTCTTCCATTCTATAGATTGCTGCTGGGTAGGTACTGATATTTTTACAATATTTCTTTTACCATAGTTTTACCATGTGTATTAGTTTCCTTTAGTGCAAAACAAGTTACTGCAAACTTAGCAGCTGAAAACAACACCTATTTATGAGCTCATAGTTTTGTAGATGAGAAGTCTGGGTATGGGTTGACTGGATTCTCTGCTCTGGGTCCCATAAAACCAGAATCAAGGTGTTGATTAGGACTGTCTTATCTAGAGCTGAAAGTCTTTCTTCAAGCTCATTCAGGTTGTTAGCCAAATCCAATTCTTTGCACTTATTGGACTGAAGTCCCTGTTTCCTTGCTGGCTGTCAGCTGATGGGCCTCTCTCCGCTTCTGGAGGCTGCCTGTGATTCTTAGCCAACTGGTTCACTCCATGTACAAAGTCAGGTGTGTCAAAACCTTCTTGTGTTTCAAAACCCTGATTTTCTCTGTCTCCGACTGCTAGACCCAAATCTAAAGGGCTCATGAGATTAAGTTATGTCTAAAAGGACAATCTCCCTTTTGATTAAGTCAGATCAACTGATTAGTAACCTTAATGATGTTGGAAAAATCCCTTTTGCCATATGATATCACATTTTAAACTCAGATTATTTCAAGAGTCATTCACGTTTTTGCATTCATCAATAAAGCATTTATTGTTATTGCTGAAGTTAAAATTCCATTTCATGAAATATTATTTATCATTTCACTGTTAATGAAAATTTAGGCCATTTCCAGGTTTTGGCTGTTACTTGTCAGGATGCTGTTGAGCATTCATGTTACAAGTGTTTATGTGGACCTATGTTGCCATTTCTCTTGGGTAAATATTAATACCTAGAAGTGGACTAGTTTTGTCACATAGCTGTGTATTTAACTTTTTAAGAAACTGCTGGCCAGGCACGGTGACTAACGCCTGTAATCCCACCACTTTGGGAGGCCGAGGTGGGTGGATCACCTGAGGTCAGGAGTTCGAGACCAGCCTGGTCAACATAGTGAAAACCCGTCTCTACTAAAAATACCAAAATTAGCCGGGCATGGTGGCAGGTGCCTGTAATCCCAGCTACTAGGGAGGCTGAGGCAGGAGAATCGCTTGAACCCAGGTAGCAGAGGTTGCAGTGAGCCGAGATCATGCCATTGCACTCCAACCTGTGGGACAAGAGCGAGACTTTGTCTCAAAAAAAAAAAAAGAAAAGAAAAAGAAACTGCTAAACTGTTTTCCAAAATGCTTATACCATTTTACATTCCCAACAGCAGTAGATGAGAATTCTATTCACTTCCCATCCTAGCCAGAAGACTGGTCCAGTCTTTTTCATTTTAGCCATTTTAAAAGGCTTAGTAGTATCACACTGTGGTTTTAATTTGCAATTCTATAATGTCTAATAGTATTAAATACTTCTCATATGCTTATTGACTTATTGAGCATCTTTTCATATGCTTTATTGACTTCTGTAGATCTTCTTTGGTGAAGCATCTATTCACATTTTTTGCTCATTAAAAAAATTTTTTTTTAACCTTTAAAATTTTTTCAACTGCTTTATTTCTTTTTAAAAATTTTCTGTAGTTAGGATGTAAAACCTAATGTTTTCATATACATTTACATAGTGAAATGATTACTACAGTCATGCAAATTAACATATTTGTAACCTCCCATAGTAAGCTTTTCTTATTATCACATTTTGAGAATTCTTTATATATTCTAGATCCAAGCCATTTTATCAGAAATGCAGCTTGCAAATATTTTACCCCATGCTGATGCTTGTTTTATCATTCTTTTCATGGTGTCTTTTGAAGAGAAGTTCTTAATTTTGTTGTGTATAATATTAATTAATTAATTTTTGATGGATTGTGCTTTTTGTGTTGTAGCTATTAGGTTGGGGCAAAAGTAATTGTGGTTTTGGCCATTAGTTTCCATGGGAAAAACTGCAATTACTTTTGCAGAAACCTAATAATGTATCTTTGCCTCAGTGTCACAAAGATATTTCCTATTTTACTTTAGAGGTTTTCAGTTTTAGGTTCTACATCTAGGTCTGTGATCCATTTTGAGTTAATTTTCACATATATTTTGAGGTCTTTAGTTCATCTTTGTTTTTGAAAGTTATTTTCACTGGATTTTAACTTCTAGGATGATGGATGTTTTTCTTTCAATACTTTTGTGATGTTGCTGCACTCTCCTCTTGTTTGCATTGTTTCCAATGAGAAATCTGCTTCTCGGGACACACTAAAGACGAAAATTACTCTTTTGGAGTTTTGTTGTTGTTCGTCTATTTTCTGGACACAGATTGTGACCATTTACCAACTGGAAGTACATTATTTTAAAACAAGTGAAATGTAAATTCCTGTCTAAAAGTGATTGTTTGATATTTCCAGAGGAATTCAATAGATACGGTCTTCCAGATATATAAAGAACTTTCAATTTTTGTTATAGTGGTTGATCCAGGACAATGTATCTTAATTTCTAGAAGCTTCATGTTGGTGTCCTAGGAGACAATATTGCAGCAGAGGTTAGATAGCCACTCTGCATCTTTGGAATAAAACTGCTGGGTTCTGCTACTTAGCAGAACCCAGGGTTAGACAAATCAGTCTTGTACCTATTTGAAAGGAAGAAGTATTAAAAGAAAATGAATCTTTATCAACAAATTTCATCTCAAATGCTATTATGGAAATGCAAGTTTCAATTCATTTATATAATTGAATAAAGTAAAATTTATAGTTGTTTTCAAAGCTTTCATTTGGCTATAACATGTTAAATTTTTTATTTTAGATCTTTTAAAAATTGACTTAGTAATCAATAAATTAAAAGATTTTATTATAATATTAGTCTGATATGTGGAAATCATACTAATTTTTGGTGAGTTGTAATTGCAGTTAAAGGCAGTTTGCTACATTTAATACTAGAAAGTATGCAAAAATCTAAAATCAACATGTGAAATGCATTCTATTGTTTTTGCAAAGAAATTAATAGCATAACATATACCTACATTAAATATACATAACATATATAAATATATGAAATATTTATATAATTGATATAAAAACTGCTTTCAAAATATATTGTATTTTTGCATTTTAAAGAAACAAAGAGTCAAAGAACTTGTAAAGAATTTGTTCAATTTCTGTTTATAGCTAATACTGGACTAATTCATGACAGAAAGATAGGTGGAAATAATTATTTCTGTGTCCTCTGTACGTGAGAAGAAAAGTTTCTATAGTTGAATAAATACAATTAAATGAAGTCCAAAGAGGTATATGTTGCAGGTATTTCTTTTAATCTTTTAAGATATTTGAATGTAATATTTAAAGACATAATTACTTCTTTAAGCTTTAAGGCTAAAGTTCTTAAACAGAAAGATAATAATCAACGACCAGAAAAGCAATCTAAAAAACCATAATGATAAATGCGTAACTCTAGATGAATATTAGTTCACTTTTTCATGAGTCACTTATGTTACTAATGACTTAGCAATCCTAGTTTACTTTATTGTATTATTATGCGTGTTAAGATTCTTGTTATTTCTGTACAGAGAAAGAGGAAAATACAAGAATTTTCTTTGTATTTTCTGAGAATGAGGTTTGATGTGATGAAGGTTTTTCATGGCTTTTTGAATTAGTTTTTTAAAAAAACTTTTGTCTTACAAGAAATTTGTACTCAGCTTATGTTTATTATGAATTGTTTCTTCTTTGAGTCATGTTTATTACATCTTTGAATTGCCAATATGATTATCCCGTATCATAAAAATATACTGTCTTTCTTTTGGAGTTGTTACTGAGTTATTGTTCATTTCAAAGGTATAATCAAGTTCATAAATTGCTAATATGACTATTGAGTTTAAAGAAAAAGTCTTGTCTCTTTTCTCAATAATCCTTTTACCAACTCCTTTCCCCACCTCTGAAGTTCTTTGAATCAATTTTCATCACAACAAAATAATTTGTGACCATGGTTCAGTTGCCTTTAGTTTGCTTTCATCACAATAGTCTTTCATAAAATAAGCTCTTTTGTGTGTATGTATATATATATGTGCGTGTGTATGCACACACACACACACACACACACGTATACTGTTTTTCTATTTGTACTCTGTGTGATTATTTTGATGTGATTTAGGTCTTAACAGTAATCTAACTTCTTTTAGAAATAGAATGGCCAGCTTTCATTCGTTTGGACATTTAGGATTATATAACTCATATGGAAAAGAAATATTACTTTAGATGTCTTCTTATAACAATAGCCTATTGGATTCATCAGGGAGGAATAAAAGGCGGTCAGGAGCAGCATAGCTTGAGGAAAAATAATAGCATTTTGGTTTCTTCCATCTTAGCGTGTCATGATGTAGAAAGAAGATGGTGTTATTTTTTACCCTTTAAAAAAACTTGTGTGGTCTTAAGTTGATAAAAATAATGGAATAATAACAGTGTATTTTCCAGGCTTGTGACATAATAGGAGAAGTTTTAGTTACACGTGTGGCAGCATAAATAGCTAAGGGACTGGGGAATGAGCCTGGCTGGCACCACTTAAACGTTAGACACAAGCTCTATTTCTAAGAGCATGCTGCTGAATATAACCTCTGTGAAGAATACCTGATTCTGGGAGGATAGATGCTTCACTTTAACAAAAATTTTCATGTTATCTTAAAGGCCATTCTTTTTTTTTTCTTTTTTTTTGAGACTGATCTCACTCTGTCGCCCAGGCTGGCATGCAGTGGCACGATGTCGACTCACTGCAACCTCCACCTCCTGGGCTTAAGGGATTCTCCTGCCTCAGCCTCCTGAGTGGCTGAGACTACAGGCATGTGCCACCATGCCTGGCTAATTTTTGTATTTTTAGTAGAGATGAGGTTTCACCATGTTGGCCAGGCTGCTCTCAAACTCTTGACCTCAAATGATCCACCCTCCTCAGCCTCCCAAAGTGCTGGGATTACAGGTGGGAGCCACCATACCCTGTTAAAGGAGCTTGATGGAGCTTTGAGAATACCAAGACTTGGGCACGAGCTGCATCTTCTTATTTTAATTGGGTAGCACTGTCCACTGATCTTTAACTATTATTATTGCCATTATCTCTGAGCCTGAATACTGTGCCATTCTTTCTTTAAAGCCGATTTGAAGCTTTAAATTACTACAGTATTTTCAGTTGTGTGGAAGAGTAAGAGTTATCCACTGTAGTGCCAAACTTAGTCTTTTGCCACCTGATGGGAATTGACATTTGGTGTGCTCTAGTACTTACTTCTTACCTGTCACGCATAGCATCAGAGGTTTTAATTGCTTTCTTTGCATACATTTAATGAGGGTAGTATAGTTGGATAATCTAAGTAACCATGTTAGTTATGTATTGAATTAGCCAATTAAGCCAGGTAATCCCTCTGAAATGTTTTTTGTTAATAAGAAAGAAGATGATAATGAAAAGATTCATCTTTGGTTCCAATCCAAGTATAGTATCCTGCTGGGATAATGGCTTTGGGGCAGCGCAGTCTAACAGCTGGTTAGTTAATAAGCTTTCAGCACCAAAGTGATTGTAAATAAACAGAATTGGACTCTAGCTTTGAAATAATACTTATCACTAGCTATTGATCTCTGTTAACTTCTGTGTGAAACTATATGTACACACACATATGCATATCACAGTATGGATGTGTATGAGTGTTAAGTGCTTTAGGTATAAAGTTTGAGTTGTTGAAAAGGTCTTCATTCTGTGTAGTAGGTAATTGTTAGCAAGACACTACTTAAAACACTGCTTAAATTAAATCTCACTCACATGCGTGTGTGCTGTAGCTAATAGTATCAGTGATCTTTGATCAGTTTGTTAGGGAACAGTGTAGCAAAATGAATACTACCTGGAAATCCAGAGATCTAAATTGGAATGAAGGCTCTGCCACTGTCAAGCTTTATTACTGTGAGAGGTAGCATCTTCCTAAAGATCCCTCCCCATTCCCCTTTGCCAAGTAGATTAACAGTTCCCTCTCTTGGGCCACCACAAAATTTTTGTACTCACGTCCGTTTGCTTCTATTAGAGCAGTAATTTTGGTGTTTTGCAGTGTTGGTACATTTTTCTCTCTCCCTCCTTTACTGGGATAGGAACTCTTCGAAGGCAGTGACCATGTTTTCTGTTTGTTTTCACTGTCTTGCCATATAGAGGGCAGTCAGTGAATATATGCTAAATGAACAGATTTGTATATGAGAGCTAGAATAGAGTATCTTTAATGACTCGATGATTTCTGCTTATAACTTGATATTTAGTAGGGGCAGTTATTTGATACAATTGGTCTGTCATATATTTAGTTGAAAGAGTTACTTCTAAACCTGTCATTGGATTATGCTAGGTTACAAATTCCTAACATGACTGTGCTTGCAATGCACATCCGTGTGTTATTCCCTTAGTTTTTGACTTACTGAAAAATAATGATTCAGTCACATTCTGAATCTCAACAATGGAAGAAAGTGTATTTGTTCATGGCTTTATGAAACAAACGCTACAATTTGAAGGTAATTTTCTTATACCTTTAAAAATATATTTCTGATTATCAATCTTATCAAACCATTGATCATGTTAGTTACTGACATTGCTAAAATGAGCAATGATATCATCATTTTAAATTGTTTGAAACTTCCAACCAAGATGTACATGCACAATCCAATATGTGATGAAATATTTAAAGGCATGAAAATTAAAAAATAATTATATTTAATATAGAACTGTAATTTTGAAACTTGAACACGAGGATTACTTTACATCCTCCATGTCTGTGTATATATAAGGATGAATCTTTGTCTGGATGTGAACCTTGGAAGACAGCAATTTGGGGACTGAATTCAGTACTTGGATTATTTCATTTTCCCATGTGCTTAATTAATAGGCCATGCATCATACTACTGGTGAGAGAAAATGCACCAGACATGTTTTATTCTGGCATTTGTGTGATTCTTTGTTTAATTACTTTATATTTTTATTTATTGTCTTATTTAAGTTTTAATGTTACTTATGATTATGAAATATAGCCGCACAATTAAGAATTCAAAAGTTGCAAAAGCTTCTGTAAAGTTGATTACACACCCTTGGCCTTATTCATTCACCAACTTCCTCTCTTCTCAGGCAACTAATGTTGTTACCAGTATCTTAATATATTTCCAGCAATATTATATCCATAGTAATTGCATCCACACAGAAACATATATTTTCTTTTAAAAAACTTAAAATAGTAACATAATACATGATTTTCTGCATCTGCCTTTTTAAATCTAATGATATATAATAGAGATTTCTTAGATTTTATAGTTGAAAAAACTAGATTCAGCCAAAACAGGGGCTTAGGCTGTATAAAATATACAACTTTTTGGTGGTCTATTCATATATATTTGTATTTGTAGCTGTTATTCTTACATTTATATTTTATTCACATACATTTATATCTGTATATTTTTTGGTCTATTTAATCATCATGCATTTAGTCATGACATATTCAGTATAATCAACTTTTCCTTTCAAATTGGTTGTGGGGAAGGGAAGCAAAGGCCAAGTGTTTGTAGGCATGGTGTAAGTTTAAACTTTAGGCTTCCAAACCCAAATTTCTCTGCAGAACAGAATGACTATGTTATTCTAGAATCCAGAAACTATAATGTAATGAAGAATCATTGAAAGAAATGAGCATGCAATTATTGTCCTCAAGCAATTTAATATCTATTATATAAAAAGGAATTAGACTTATGTGCCTTTGGAAGGCATAGCTAGAACTAAACTGAGGTACAGAATATATAATTTCTTGTTCTCCTGACTTTTAGCATAGTAATTTTCCAAAATGGAATGGGTTGTCTTGTGAAGTACAGAGCAGACATGAGAATAGTCACTTTTCTGAGACATTATTGTGCAAGGGATCCCTGTATCATAGAAATGAACTAGATAACCATTTAGGGTTCTCAACCCTCAGACACCCTACTCCAGACCAGTGCTCCTTATCAGGCCTTGCCAAACCTTGGGGCTATTAATGGCTAAAACTTCTCCTTCTTTGTCACGCAATTCCCTATAGAAGGAGCAATACAGAGTGAGCACCCATGTCAATAGCTACTTACACCTGTAGGCTGAGGTGAATGGTTACATACCAACAAATAAGTAGAATAGAAATAAAGTGGATAAAATATTTCAGACCCAAACAGCGCTATTTCATGCAGAAGGAAATAGTCCAAGCAGAAACAGTTTTCCCCATTAAGAGCACATAGCTGTGTATGTCAATCTTAATGCGTATATAGTGAGTAGTAGGACAAGAAAGCCTTTGTCAGGGATGACTAGTTTCTTTTCAGCTTTTATTTTAGATACAGGGGGTACATGTGCAGTTTTGTTACCTGGGTATATTGTACCCAGGTAGTGAGCATAGTACCCAAGAGGTAGTTTTTCAATCCACATCCCCTCCCCCACTCTAGTAATCTGCAGTGTACATTGTTCCCATGTTTATGATGTGCTCAATATTTAGCTCCCACGTACAAGTGACAACACATGGTATTTGGTTTTCTGTTCCAGCATTAATTGGCTTAGGATTATGGCCTCCAGCTCCATCTATGTTGCTGCAAAGGATATGATTTTGTTCTTTTTTATGTCTACATGAAATTCCATGATGTATATCATATGTATATCATATACCACATTTTCTTTAACCCACCATTGATGGGCGCCTGGGTTGATTCCATGTCTTTGCTATTGTGGAGAGCGTGACTATGAACATACAAGTGCATATGTCTTTTTGGTATAATGATCTAATTTTCCTTGGGTTTATGCTCAGTAGTGGGATTGCTGGGTCGGATGGTAGCTCTATTTTAAGTTGTTTGAGAAATCTCCAAGCTGCTTCCCACAATGGTTGAACTAATCTACATCCCCACTAACAGTGTGTAAGCATTCCCTTTTCTCCACAGCCATGCCAGCATGTGTTGTTTTTTAACTTTTTAATAATAACAATTCTGACTGGTGTGAGTAGGTATCTCATTGTAGTTTTAGTTTGTACTTGTCTGATGATTGGTGATAATGAGCATTTTTTCATCTGTTTGTGGTTGCTTATATGTTTCTTTTGAGAAGTGTCTGTTGCGTCCTTTGCCCATTTTTTTTAATAGGGCTATTTGGTTTTTGCTTGTTGATTTGTTTAAGTTCCTTATAGATTCTTATTATTAGACCTTTGTTGGATATGTAGTTTGTGAATGTTTTCTCCCGTTCTGTAGGTTGTCTCTTTACTCTGTTGATAGTTTCTTTTGGCTGTACACAAGCTCTTTAGTTCAATTAAGTCTCATTTATCAATTTTTTTTTTTTGCAATCGCTTTTGGGGACTTAGTCAAAAGTTCTTTGCTAAGTCCTGTGCCAAGAAGGGTATTTCCTAGGTTTCCTTCTAGGGTTTTAATAGTTTGAGGTCTTATATTTAAATCTTTAATAAATTTTGAGTTAATTTTTGTATACAGTGAAATGTATGGGTCCAGTTTCATTCTTCTGCATATTTCTAGCCAGTTATTCCAGCACCATTTATTAAATACAGATTCCTTTCTGTATTGCTTGTTTCAGTTGGCCTTGTTGAAGATCAGATGGTTATAGGTGTGCAGCTTTATTTCTGAGTTCTCTATTCTGTTCCATTGGTCTGTGGGTCTGTTTTTGTACAAGTACCATGCCGTTTGGTTACTGTAGCTTTATAGTATAGTTTGAAGTCAGGTAATGTGATGCCTTTGGCTTTGTTCTTTTTGCTTAGGATTGCTTTGGCTATTCAGCCTCCTTTTTGTTTCCATTTTGGAATAGTTTTTTCTAATTCTATGAAGAATGACGTTGGTAGTTTAATGGAAATAGCATTGAATCTGTAAATTGCTTTGGGCAGTATGGCTATTTTAACAATATTGATTCTTCCAGTCTATGAGCATGCAATGTTTTTACATTTATCTGTGTTGTCTCTGATTCCTATCAGCAATATTTTGTAGTTCTCCTTGTAGAGATCTTTCACTTCCTTGGTTAGCTGTATTCCTAGGTATTTCATTTTCTTAGTGGCCATTGTTAAGTGGGATTGTGTTCTTGATTTGACTCTTTGCCTGGACATTATTGGTGTATAGAAATGCTACTGATTTTTCTACATTGATTTTGTATCCTGAAACTTTATTAAAGTTGTTTGTCAGTTCTAGGACTCTTTTGATGGAGTATTCAGAGTTTTCCAAGTATAGAATCATGTTGTCAGTGAACAGAGATAGTTTGACGACTTCTTTTCCTACTTGGATGCCTTTTATTTCTTTATCTTGCTTGATTGCTCTGACTAGGACTTCCGGTACTATGTTGAATGGGAGTAGAGAGAGTGGGCATATTTGTCTTGTTCCAGTTCTCAAGGGGAATGATTCCGGCTTTTTCCCATTCAGTATGATGCTGGCTGTGGGTTTGTCATAGTTGGCTCTTATTATTTTGAGGTATGTTCCTTCAATGCCTAGTCTGTGGAGGGTTTTTATAATGAAGGGATGTTGAGTTTTATCAAAAGCTTTTAATATATCTATTGAGATGATCATAGGGTTTCTGCTTTTCTGTTTATGTGGTGAATCACATTTATTGATTTGTGTATGTTGAACCAACCTTGCAAACCAGAAATAAAGCCTACTTGATCCTGGTGAAGTCACATTTTTTTTTTTGGAAACAGGGTCTTGCTCTGTCGCCCATCCTGGAGTGCAGTGGTGCAATCTTGGCTCACCTCAACATCTGCCTCCTGGGCTCAAGCAATCCTCCCACCTCAGCCTCCCGAGTAGCTGGGTTAACAGGCACACACCACCACCCCCAGCTAATTTTTTGTATTTTTAGTAGAGACAGGGTTTCATCATGTTGGCCAAGCTTGTCTTGAACACCTGACCTCAAGTGATCTGCCCACCTTGGCCTCCCAAAGTACTGGGATTACAGGTGTGAGCCACCACGCCTGGTTGTGAATTAGCTTTTTGATGTGCTGCTAGATTCAGTTTGCTAGTATTTTGTTGAGGTTTTTCGCATCTATGTTTGTCCAGGGATATTGGCTTCAAGTTTTTTTTTTTTTTTCACTGACAGATGAAAAGACAGATTGAAATTTGATGAAATTTCAGATGAAATTTTAGATTTTCAGATGAAAATTGACAGATTTTGGCATGAGGATGATACTGGCTTCATAGAATGAGTTAGGGAGGAGCCCCTCCTATTTGATTTTTTGGAATAGTTTTAGTAGGATTCGTACCAGTTATGTGTATGTCTTGTAGAATTTGGCTGTGAATCCATCTGTTCTAGGGCTTTTGTTGGCTGTTAGGTTTTTATTACTGATTCAGTTTTGGAGTTTGTTATTGTTCTGTTCATGTTTTCACTTTCTCCCTTGTTCAATCTTTGAAGGTTGTATGTTTTCAAGAATTTATCCATTTCCCCTAGATTTCTAATTTGTGTGAGTAGAGATGTTCATAATAGTCTCTGAAGGTCTTTTGTATTTCTGTGGGATCAGTCTTGTCATTTCTGATTGCACTTATTTGGATGTTCTCTGTTTTTTTCTTAGTTAATCTAGCTAACAGTCTTTAAATTTTGTTTATTCTTTTGAATTACAAACTTAGTTTCATTGATCTTTTGTATGGACTTTTGCATCTCAATTTTGTGTAGTTCTTTTCTGATTCTGATTTTAGTTATTTCTTTTTATCTACTAGTGTTGGAATTGGTTTTTCTTTTTTTTTTTCCAGTTCCTTTAGATGTGATTTTAGATCATTAATTTGAGATCTTTCCTCCTCCTTCTTCTTCTTCTTCTTCTTCTTCTTCTTCTTCTTCTTCTTTCTTCCTTTCTTTTTTTTTTTTTTTTTTTTGAGAGACAGTCTCCCTCTCTTGCCCAGGCTGGAGTGGAGTGGCATGCTCTTGGCTCACTGCAACCTCTGCCTCTCGGATTCAAGCGATTCGCCTTCCTCAGCCTGCCGAGTAGCTGCAATTACAGGCACCTGCCGCCATGCGCAGGTAATTTTTGTATTTCTAGTAGAGATGGGGTTTCACTATGTTGGCCAGGCTGGTCTTGATCTCCTGACCTCAAGTGATCAACCTGCCTCGGCCTCCCAAAGTGCTGGGATTACAGGCCTGAGCCACCATGCCCAGCCTCTTTCTACTTCTTGATGAAGGTGTTTAGCACTAAATTTCCCTCTGAACACTGCTTTAGCTGTACCCCAAAGATAATGGTAAGTTCTGTCTTGGTTTTCATTAATTTTAAATAATGTTTTTTATTTCTGCCTTGATTTCATTGTTCATCCTAGAGTTATTCAGGAGAAATTTGTTTAACTTTCATGTTTTTGTGTAGTTTTGAGAGATCTTCTTGGTATTGATTTCTATTTTTATTGCACTAATCCGAGAGTGTGCTTGGTATGATTTCAATTTTTTTGGAAGTCAAGACTTGCTTTATGACCAAGCATGTGGTCAATCTTAGAATATGTTCTGTGTGCAGATGAGAAGAATGTATATTCTGTGGTTTGGGGGTGGAGTATTCTGTAGATGTCTATTAGGTCCAGTTGTTCAAGTGTCAGGTTTATGACCAGAATTTCTTTGTTAGTTTTCTGCCTCAATGATCTGTCCAATGCTGTCAAATAGTGTTAAAGTCCCCTATTATTATTCTGTGACTGGTCAAGTCTTTTTGTAGGTCAAGAAGATCTTTTTTTTTATGAATCTTGGTGCTCCAGTGTTTGGTGGATATGTATTTAGGCTAGTTAAGTCTTCTTTTTGAATGGAACCCTTTATCATTTTGTAATGCCCTTCTTTGTGCTTCCTGATTGTTATTGATTTAAAGTCTGTTTTATATGACATAAACGTAGTGATTCCTGCTCTTTTTTGTTTTCTGTTTGCATGGTAGATCTTTCTCCCTTTACTTTGGGCCTTGTGTTTTTATCTACTTTGCCACCCTGTGCCTTTGAAGTGGGACATTTAAACCATTTACATTCAGGATTAGTATTGATATGTAAGGTTATGATTCTGTCATCATGTTGTTATCTGGTTGTTTTGCAGACTTGGTTGTATAATTGCTTTGTATTTTCTGTGGGCTATGTACTTCAGTGTGTTTTTGTGCTGGCAGGTATCAATCTTTCATTTCTATGTTTAGCACTCCCTTAAGGATCTCTCCTAAGGTTGGTCTGTTGGCAATGAATTCCCTTAATGTTTGCTTTTCTGAGAAGAATTTTATTTCTCCTTTGCTTATGAAGCTTAGTTTGGAGGGATATGAAATTCTTTTGGCTGGAATTTCTTTTCTTTGAGGATATTTCCTTTCTGGCTTATAAGGCTTCTGCTGAGATGCCTACTGATGGTTTCCTGAGATTCTTTTTTTGTTTGTTTGTTTTGAGACAGAGTCTTGCTTTGTCACCCATGCTGGGGTGTAGTGACATGATCTTGGCTCACTGCAAACTTTGCCTCCTGGGTTCAAGCAATTCTCCTGCCTCAGCCTGCCAAGCAGCTGGGATTACAGGCATGTGCCACCATACCCATCTAATTTTTGTATTTTTAGTAGAGACGGGGTTTTGTCACGTTGCCCAGGCTGGTCTCAAACCCCTGAGCTCAGGCAATCCACCCGCCTCGGCCTCCCAAAGTGCTGGGATTACAGGCGTAAGCCACTGTGCCCGGCTGAGATTCTCTTTATAAGTGACCTGACCTTTCTCTCTAGATGCCTTTAAGGTTTTCCCTTTTGCATTGACCTTGGTGAATCTTATGACTATGTATCTTGGAGATGGTCATCTTGTACAGTAGCTCACAGGGGTTCTCTGTATTTCTTGAATTTGCATGTCCACCCCTCTAGTGAGACTGAGGAAGTTTTCATGGACTATATCCTTAAATATGTTTGTCAAGTTGTTTACTCCCTCTTCTCTCTCAGAAATGTCAATGAGTCATAGATTTGGTCTCTTTATATAATCTCATATTTATTGGAGGTTTTGTTCATTTTTTGAAATTCGTTTTTCTGTATTTTTGTCTGACTGGATTGACTTGAAGAGCTTGCTTTTGAGCTCTGAGATTCTTTTGTCAGCTTGGTCTATTCTGTCATTAATGTTTCTGACTATATTATGAAATTTTTATAGTGAATTCTTTAATTCCAGAAGTTCAGTTTGGTTCTTTCTTAAAAATGACTATTTTACCTCTCAGGTCTTGAATCATTTTACTGGATTCCTTGGATTGTTTTTCAACTTTCTCCTGGGTCTCAATTAGCTTCCTTGCCATCCAGATTCTGAATTCTATCTCTGTCATTACAATAATTTTAGTCTGGTTAAGAACTATTGCCTGGGGACTAGTGCATTTGTTTGGAGGTAAGGGGACACTCTGGCTTTTTCAGTTGCCGGAAAAAGCCAGAGTGTCTTGCATTTATTCTTTCTCATCTGAGAGAGCTGGTGTTCCTTTAACTATGGTGTAAGATAAATATAGTCAGTTGGCTTCATTTCTAGGTACTTTCAGAGTGCAAGGCTCTATATAGGATCTTTATTTGTGGCTGGATTTTTCCCTAGGGTTTCAGAGACACTGTGTACTGGCAAAATATTTTTGGCATTGTAATTTGGACTGTGATCCAGTAGATGGCACTTAATAGTGAAGGCTGGCAGATAGGTTCTTTCTCAGTCATGTGGCTCTTTTGTATTTTAGCACGTTCTCGGTAGTGCTGTATGATGGGGGGAGAGAGATGACATCTTTACAGGTTTGCTCCAGAGCCTTGGAGGAGCCTCCTCTGATAACTGGTGCCACACTCACGTTGCTTTCCCTCAGGGAGAGGCCATGGTTGGCAGACAGGCCATACCTTTTCCCGACTGGCCCTGCAGAAGGAGGCATATCTTGTTCCCTCATCGGCCCATGAATTCACGTGTCTCACTCCTCTCAGTGTTCTGGGAGTGGGGGCTCCTCCCCTGCTTGGGTGCCACCCATACCAATAAGTCTTGTCTGGCTAGGAGCAGCAGGGGTGGATGAAATAGCATGGACTGTTGTCCAGGTGTTTCCCAGAAGAACACAGAACTGTGTCACCTGGCAGAGTTCAGGTAGGAGTGGGGCTGCTGTGCTGACACCTAAGCCAGAAAGTTCTGCCTGACTAGCAGTAGTGGGGGTTGGTAGAGTTGTGCAGTCTGCTGTCCAAATGTTTACCCTACTTCCTTGATTTACTCTTTGTTTTATGAAATCATGAATTCTCATCTTTATGACTTTGAAGAGTGGCAGCACATGCCATCCAGCAAGCCTTTGGAGGGCAGAATTGATGACTAGGAACATCTGGAAACGTTGTGACCCTATCACAGTGTCTTGGTCAATTAAATTATTTTTTGAATTCGTAATAAATCACAAGCCCAATCAAGGCCAATTTCTTCAGTGTCATATATGAATATTTATAATATTCATTATTATTGATAGAAGTACCCCTACTGGTAGTGTTTCCCCTTTTGTGCCTTTCTTTGTTTTGTTTCAGTAGCTTAGATTGTATCTTTTTTTTCTGTTTTTTTTTTTTCTCCAAATTCTACAATCCTTCAAAGTTTGGATCAACTATTTTACACCTAATTATTGCCTCTTTCTCTGCCTGATTCAAATACCTTAGTACTTGTTTCTTACAATTTGTACTTAAATATCACTGCAATGATTTATATATGTAATAAAGTATATATATTGCATATATATATATAATATGGAACCTGTGTAGTGATTTGCGCAAAGTGTGAGCAGAAAGTACAGAGTTCCCATATACTGATCCATTATTATTAACTAAAGTTTATGTTAGAGTCCACTGTTTTACATTATAAGTTTGGACAAATGTGTAGTGACATGTATTCATCAGTACACTATCGTACAAGTAGTTTTGTTGCCCTAAAAATTTCTTGTGCCCCACCTATTTATCCCTCCTTCCCCTGAACCCTTGACAACAACTGATCTTTTTACTGTCTCCATAGTTTTGCCTTGTTCAGAAGGTCATATAGTTGGAATCATACAGTATATATCCTTTTTAGATAGGCTTTTTTTTTTTTTTTTGCTTAGCAATATGCATTTAAAATTCCTACATGTCTTTTGCTGGCTTGATTGTTCATTCCTTTTTATTGTTGAATAAAATTCCATGGCATGGCATGGATGTGCCACTGTTTGTGTATTCACCTATTAAAGGATATTTCTGTTATTTCTTAAAGAATAATCTTTTTTTTTTAATGCAGGGTTTAAAAATTGCTTTAGTGCAGGGGTAGAAACTAAAACTTATGTAGTTTATTATTTCTAGAAACCAGAGAAATCAGAAAATATGCCTTATAGTTAAGCATTCAGTTAAAATTTCTTTAGCTCTTCTGAGGTCAATGCCTATATTACATCAATATATGACAATATTTACATTTTAAAAATAAATACATTATTATAATAATTAGAAATAGAAGGGTTAAATTTTTTTTTTGTTTTCTGCATAAACAAGATTTCCCAAAGCATGACAGTATAGAGAGAAGTCTTCTTTTTTCCTTAAATGTTTCTTGAATGTTTATCTCTTTGTTATGTTCCCCAAGTTGTTAGAACTTTTAAAATATGCTATGGTTTGAATGTTTTGTCCCACCCAGGATTTCTGTGTTGAAACTGAATCCCCAATATGACAGTATTAAAAGATGAGAGTCTTTGGGAAGTGATTAATTCACAAAGGTGTAGCCTTTATGAATGGATTAATGCCGTTGTAAAAGAGGCTTCAGAGAGTTACCTGACTGCCTTTCCCTTCCATCTTCCCCCATGTGAGAATGCAGTAGCAAAGTGTCATCAATGAGGAATGGTGCCTCACCAGATACTGATTTTGCGAGTTCCTTGATCTTGGACTTCTCAGCCTCTAGAACTATGATAAAATAAACTTCTATTATTATAAATTACCCAGTCTTTAGCATTCTGTTATAAAACCACAAATGAACTGAGATAAATGTATATTTTGTTAAGGCTTGTATTACAGAATCCTAGAATTCCAAAAAAAAAAAAAAAAAAAAGGGAGGGTCCGAGGGCCATCTGGTCCATTTGGTATCCAATATCTGAATTTCTTCTCTGACATGGTATGCAGGTGGTCTTATATGTTTGGACATTTCCAATGGTAGGAAAATTACTGTCTTGTAAGTCAACTGGCTTCAGTTTTTTAGATAACTCTAATTGTTAGAAAGGTCTTTCTTTTATTCAACTAAACTGTTTTCCCATAATTTCTAACCATTCATTCTAATTCTATTCCATGAATAATAAAGGATAAATTTAATCTTTTCCCCAATGATAGCCCTTTAAATATTCAAAAGATAGCTAGAATGTCACTTTCCATATTAAACTTCTTAAGCACCTTATCATGTTAGACATTTTCGCCTGAATGATTTTGCTGAATGGTTTTTGCCACTCTCTAAAAACATTTTGTGGATGCATACTTATATTCTTTTTTCATTCATTCATTCAGTAACTATTTTTTGAGTGCCTGCTACCTGCCAGACACTGTGTTAAGAATTGGGCATATAATGGTAAACTAGACAACAGCTGGCCCTTCCATCATGCAACATGCAGGGGACAAGGATAGAGATTAATGGGGTGGGGAAAGCAAGGTATTCAGGGAAGGTCAGCCAGGAGGGAAACCTCCCAGACAGATGTATGGACATGTGAAAGAACTTGGAGGTAAAAAGGAGTTTAGCAAATTCTAGGAACTGAAAGAAGATGACTGGGACTAGAATGCAGTGAGAAAAGGTGTATGTGGTGGCTTTGAAATAATTACCACTATACATTATATGTATCGAAACATCGCTGTATACCTCATAAGTATGTATGCACAATTATTTTTCAATTAAAAAATAAAAAGAAATTGTAAAAACGTCTGCAAATTCTTTCCTAAGATGGCACCTAATGTCCATCTCTTATATCTGGGCTGGACTCAGTGGTTCTTTCCTACTGAACAGAATGTGGTAGAAGTGATGCTATGTGATTTCTGAGGTTAGGCCATTAAAAAGAACAGCTTCAGCTTCTACGTGACTCGCTTGCTGTTGGATCTCTCATTCTGGGAAAAGTCGGCTGCTATGTTGTGGGGACTTGCAGCAGCCTGCAGAGAATCCCATGTGCAAGGAGCTTGAGGCCTCTGCCAACAGCAAACATTAATTTGTGAATGTGAATGAACCATTGTGGAAGTGGATCCACCTGCTCCAGTTAAGCCTTCCATTGACTGTAGCCCCAGTCGACATCACATCTACAACTTCATGAGACAGCCCCCAAACCAGGACCACCCAGCTAAGCCACTTCTGAATTCCTGACCCAAAGGAACTGGGAGATATTTATTGTCATTTTAAACCACTAAATATTGAGGTAATTTGTTATGCAGATAAATGATACAGAAGAGAAGTGGCACTTAGTTTGCTTCTGGCTTCAAATAACACAAGACCCGACTAAAGTTATGAGGAGTTTATTTTGTCCCATAATAAGAGGTGCACAGGTAGTATACCCGCAGCACTGGTCAAGTCAGTGGCCCAATCAATACCCAGGTCCTCACCATCTTTCTGCTCTGTTATTCTTGCCATGTCGATGATGTCTCCTCACAGAACCACAAAGCAACAGCAGCTTCAGCCATCCCCTGGGCCAGACAGGCATTTCCTCCTGTGTCTTTTCATAGATGAAGAAAATCTTCCCCTCATTCCTGGTGGTCAGAGCTGGATAAAATATCCACCCTTCAACCAATATCAGACAAATGACACAGATCAGAATAAACAGAACATGCTGACGAATTGGATGTGAAGCATGAGAAGAAATGGAGAGGACCAAGATGACCTGGATTTCTTGCTTATGCCACTGCATGGAATGTAGTATCTTTTTTTTTGTTTTGTTTTGGTGGGAAGACCAGAGTTGTGTGGAAAAATTAAGAGTTCTATTTATTATTATTATTTTCAGACACAGTCTATCTCATTTGAGACAGTGCAGTCTCATTGCACTGCACCAGGCTGGAGTGCAATGGCACAATCTTGGCTCACTGCAACCTCTGCCTCCCGGGTTCAAGCGATTCTCCTGCCTTAGCCTCCCGAGTAGCTGGGATTACAGGCGCCCACCACCATGCCTGGCTAATTTTTGTATTTTTAGTAGAGATGGGGTTTTGCCACGTTGGCCAGGCTGGTCTCGAACTCCTGACCTCAGGTGATCCACCCGCCTTGGCTTCCCAAAGTGCTGGGATTACAGGCATAGGCCACCACCCCCAGTCAAGAGTTCTATTCTATATGTTAAAGCTGAGAGGTCTGTCAGACATCTAAATTGAGATGTCAGGGAGCAGTTGGATATTTACATTTGGAATGAAAAGAGGAGGTAAAGACATAAGCATAATGAGCCAAAAGATGAGTTTTGAATCCATGTAGCGGATTAGTCAACTGTGGGGGAGTGGATGAAAAGTGGCAGAGGAGGCCCAGAGCCAGGCTCTGAAGAACCCCCATACCCTAGCTTGGGGAAAGGAGGAGGTGGCAGCGAAGGGAGACCAGAAAAGTGATCAGGAGGAAGAAAGGCAGAAAGTAATGTTGCCAGGGAAGCCACAAAGGGAGCAATTTCCAAGAAGGAGGGAGTGGTAATTGTTTCCCATTTGCCAAAAGGTTGAACAGAATGAAGATATAAAAGTGACCTTTGGATTTAGCACAACAGTTTTTGTGGGGTGGTGGGGGAAGAGGCAGATTCCTAAGGGGCTGATGAGTGAATAGGACATGAGGAAGTAGAGACAGTGTGTAAATGCAACTGCTTGGAGAAGTTGTCCTGGGAAGGAGCAAGGGTTGCTACAGTGGGGTGTTGGATCAAGGAGATGGAAGTAAGAGTAGGAGAGATTAGAGCACATCTTATGCCAGTGGGAACATTCCCATACAGAGAGAATGATTGATAATGCAGGAGGAACGAGGGACAGCGGAAGGAGTAAAATCCCTGCAAACAACATGCACACGCATCTATGCATAGTCATACCTAACTTTAAGATTAATTAGTAGAATACAAATAGAATATTTGTATGTTGGGTCTGTTAACTATTTTTTTGGCAAGGCAATTTTGCAAAGTGGCTAAGAACCCAGACCCCTAGACAGAGATTTTTAAATCAGCTGTGTGAACTTGGGGTATTTGGGTTATTTACTTAACCTCTCTGTGCTCCAGTTTCCGCATCAATAAAATGAAGATAGTAATTACAATACCTGCCTCATAGAGTTGTCAAAGTGACCTAAGTTAATGTACGTAAAGTATTCAGAGCAGCACTGGTACAGGGAAAATGCTGTATGTCCGAGGCACCTACTTGCTAGTGTTTGCTGGGTTTGATTCTCCTAAGTAACTTAGGCCAAAGTGTTATCTTCAGAAAGAAATTATTGATTTAAATTTTATTGTTATTTCTACATGCTTTTTGGATTATGTGTGGACCTTTATAAAAAGTGCCATATATTGAGATGCAACCTCAAGAGATGAAATGAAATTTACAGTTTCAAAGATAGTTATCTGACCATTAGTAAAAAACATGGGTTAGTATTTGATATTTATTATCTTCTGCCTGTTGGAGCTCTTACATTGAAATAGAAAAATATTAAAAATGTGATATCTAGACATTCATCAGAAAGCATCCGAAGATTATTTGGGTGGAGTAGCCCAGGTGCTAAATTAAACAACATAGTACGAGCTGGATAATGGATATGAACCTTGTACTACATATGCAGCACTTTCTTCCTCTCTCACTGAATGTTAATTTCCACCCAAGACTGTATAGCCATTTTCAGGAGTGTGCAAAGATAGAACATTTATAGGAATTAATGCTCTGTGGGTATACAACGCGGAGACCCTGAAGAACTAAAAAAGCATGAATAAATGTATTCCAATTATAGGCTAATGCAGGTAATGGGTTTATAGTACTTAGAGGTCTGGATCTGCTCTCTGACAGCCTGCAGACATTAGGGGCCCCTCATGGCTCTGCTGCAATGTAGGCATTATGGAGTGATTTTTACTTTACTGCCTTTTCCATCAGATCATCCCCTTTCTTTCACACACAAGGTTAATTCACTTCTTGATCACATTATTTCCTCGCTGCTCTTTGACAATATAAAAATTCTGAGTGGACAGCTCAATCCCTCTTCCATCTCAGATTTGATTGTTATGGTATTGCCTGGCGTCCCTCAGAGGCCTCCAGCAGCCTTTGCTGCACTTTATGACACTTAAATGGCTCGGCTACAATTTCTCCATCTATTCACGAAATGCTGTTAATAACTCATTTCCAAAGAGGCCCTTCTTTATGTCTTGGCATTAAAGGAATTTTTATTAGGTGCCAGGATAGGTGACACACAGCCCCAGTAACCAAAGAGTTAATTAATCTGTTGAAATTTATTGCCTTTTATACTGCACTCGGTGTGACAGTCCCTAAGAGAAACAGATACTATATTTACAGCCTGAGTTGAAATATTCAGTAATATAGTCTGCATACTGACCTACTCCATCAGTGTATGCCTTCTGCTGGAACATCCATTAATCACAGAAGATGAATTTGTGTAATCTATCTTCTTTCTTATTCTGAGATTCCAATAAATATTGAAATAATAATTTATTGATTACCTTGCAATATAAATGTGTAGTAAAGGCACCCAAGACATTTGCATGGTAATGCATTTTGAAAGTTTTTGGCATTCTATGGGAATGAAAGGAAAAACTGTGAGGAGTGGCATGGAATACTCTTGTGGGTGAAACTCCAAACTGATTTCTTAACGTGTGGAGAGAAATGAGAAGAGCTTTTGAACTACCAAAAGTCATGATCATAGCCATGATCATTACATTCTTCAAAGCAAACATGAATATTTACTGAGTCTTATGTTCTTTGAGCATTATCCTCATAATATTTTAGATCACAAATAATTTTCTTGTGCCACAATTTCAGTTGTAAAGCCACCTCCTGCCTGCACTTAATCCAGGCAAAGATGAAAAGGGTATAGGCATGGGGATGCTAGCTTCTATGTAATACCAGTGAAACCTTCTGGGACTATTCTACAGATTCTTCAGGCTAAAATATATATTTCCTAAGAGCATACTTTGAATAGTGTTTTAGGCTCTTGGCCTAAATCTAAATTCGGTCCTAAATTTTCATGAGTTCTGTTACTTATGGAGGTGTTAGTTTTGTCACTATGCTAGAATCATAATAATTTTTGCATCAAATCTGTCTTGTTTCTGAAACAGAGAAGAGTATGAGAAGTGTTACAGAACATGAAGATACCCTTGTGGCTCAAACATACTTATTTTTAAAAACTCTAAAAGTCTAAATGTGTCTGTATCTGGATATATTTTCAGTCAACTTATGCTGTGTTGGGTAAAGGTAAACCAGCATTTTCTAGTCTATATTTGTGCCACTATCACCAGCATTACACGATAAGATTTGTTATAGGTTCAGTTCTTCTAGTTGAATCCAATCATGCACAGTTAATGTAGCTCATTTCTGGTCTCCATAATAATTTATCTTTGTTTTGGGCAACTCTTTATAGTCAGGATAACTCTGCAGAGTGGATGAAATTCTAATGAGTGGAATTTGTTTTCTAGTGCTTTACTGATAAGGTTAACCAGATGGTGAAATGTAATAGCTTGGAAGATGTAGTTTTGATATACAGTACATCATTTCTGGAATGATCATGAAAAAGCAAAATCAACAGAGCTTTTTAGATTCTCTTTTTTGGTCATGAAATTGAAAATATACCTTTTTAGAGAGAAATATCTCATCATAGTTCTCCTGACATTTAAACTGCTTGGCTATGTATTTTTAAAAGAAGACAAACTGTTTTGAAAATGTTGCTATAAATTTTTATATATTGTAGATTTAAAAAATCTCATTTAAAAAATGAAAGATTATGAAATTTTTTATGTCACCTGAAGGAATGTCTATGATGTGAATTTCAAATAAAATAGATTTTCTTCAATATTTTTAGTAATGATATCAATTAATTCACTAAGAAACTCACATTTCTTCCAAGACATTGAATTTTGATGAAACCACAAATCAGTGATTATCAAAATATTAGAATTAAGCCACCCTGAACATTATTTTGCTATAACATTTGCTAATTTGGTACAGACATTCTTTGAAGATGGACAATATACATTTTTTCATCTGTTTTGATTTTTGCTGATATGGATTATGTTAATTATGGAAATCTACAAGTATCTCACAAATAAATTATGTGGATGCATTTAAGTATAGATTTTTCTTTTGTGATTTTTCTATGAGATAGCACATTACTGCATAATTGCTGTACTTTTTTGATGCTTTTTCCTTTTTCCTTTCAATATTAATCATCGCTGCTTATTCTTATATAAAGGTACATTCTGATTTAAGTTCTCCCTGGTGTTTGGCTAATTGGGCTATTCGCTTAAAGCATACTCTGTTTTATGTCTTTATCTTCCATGGTATTTTACATTTTGGAATGAGTGATTCTAATTCCTCTTCCACAGTCGCATAAGTTCACAGTAGCATAACCTTGGGAATCCATTATATTTGGCCTTTAAAACACTGCTTTGTTTTTCTCCACACAGTAGTGAAAAGCGGTGGCATTTTCCAACACCCACAATGACTCTTCTCCTTTTTTTAGTAATGCTACTTTTTCTTTGCTTAGTTCAAATCAACACAAAGTCTATTTCTTGAGCATCCATTACATGGTAAATTTTGTGTTAGGTACTGAATATGTGAAGTTGAATAGGCATAATTGCTACTCTCAAGCTGTTCAAAGTCAAAGTCAGTTGCTTGAGACAGAGAAGTAACCAATAATGATTTTTAAAAGCCTTTTTTACCTCTTACCACATTAAGTCCGTAACTTTGGAAAATTACTGTTAAATAAGGTTGGGAGCTAGCCATTTATTGAGTATTTGTCCAAGGGCAGGCGCTTCTTTAAATACTAGAAGTGGATTGCTTCACTTAATCTTAACAAGGCCATGAGGCAAGGACTATCATTCTATCACCCCCATTTTACTGCTGAGTGAAGTGAGTCACAGGGAGGTGAAGGGACCCAGGCCCTTACTCTCGGTACCTGGAGGAGGGATTGAAATGCAACCCCCTGACCCCAAGGATGGGGCATTCATCAGTAACTCTCTGCTCTCTGGGAAGACACATATGTTATTCCAAATAAGAATTAACCATTCTGTTTGTGTATTTATTGTCTGAGTACCATTTATTGAGTCATTTCCCCAGAGATTTGCAATGTCCCTCTATCACATAACAAGTTCCACACATACATGGGACTGTTTTTAGGCTATGTTTGTTCTTAGATAATCTGTTTTAGCTTTTTTGTCTATTCCTACCCTATTTCCACAGTTTTCATTGTTAGGATTTTATAGAAGTTTTAGTCTGATTGGGTGATATACACACACACACACACATACACATAACATATATACATAAACACACATACATACACACACTATTGTTTTCTTATTGAAAATATTCTGTTTTGGGCTTTTTACTTTTGGTTTATTTTTTATTGTGAAATTTATTGTGCATACAAAAGAATACACAAAATTTTATGTCCAGTGCAAAGAGTAATAATAAAAAGAGCAACCACAAATTGATTACCCAGGTCAAGACATAAAATATTGCCTTGATGTTACTTTTGTGACCGACCCTTCTTGAATTCATTCTCCTCCCAACCTCTCCTTTCCTCCCAATGGTCACAGGAAAATGGTTGTTGTGTTCACTTTTTCCTTGCTTTTCTTTATCTTTATAGTTTTCCTATTATGTGAATAATATATGATTTAGGCTTATCCATTGATGATATTTATTTATTTATTTATTTATTTTGACACGGAGTCTCGCTCTGTCAACCAGGCTGGAGTGCAGTGGCACAATATTGGTTCAAGCGATTCTTGTGCCTCAACCTCCCGAGTAGCTGGGACTACAGACACATGCCCCTGCACCCGGCTAATTTTTGTATTTTTGGCAGAGATGAGATTTCACCATGTTGGCCAGGCTGGTCTGGAACTCCTGACCTCAAGTGATTTGCCTGCCTCGGCCTCCCAAAATGCTGGGATTACAGGTGTGAACCACTATGCCTGGACTCCATTGATGATATTTACATAATGAAAACAAATTGCACAAATTTTCTCTAACTTATTTTGTTCAATGTTATGTTTTTGATTCATCTATGTTGGTGTAAATATGTGTAACTATTTTCACTGCTGCATACTATTTCATTGTGTGAATATAATAAATTATTTTTCCATTGTACTGTTGATTGGTATTATAGCCATTTCAGGTTTTACAATTATGAGCAAGGCTGCTATGACTATGTTTGTATGAATACTCTAGTATGCATGTGCAAGAGTTTCTAAGTATACTCTTAGGGGTTGACTCGCTGAATCGTAAGGTAGGCACATGTTCAAATTTATTAGGTAATGTCAAACTGTTTTCCAAAGATGTTGTACCAATTTATACGACCTCCAGCAGCATATATTATATATCTACACTTTGTTAACACTGTGTTGTCTGATTTTAGTTTTTTCAATTCATTGGTATAAAACAATGTTGCACTGTGATTAATTTTTAATTCTCTGATTACTATTGATATAGTGAGGTTGTGCACTTTTTGGTGTATATACATATGTACGTGTAAAATCACACACTTTTTTTGTCTTCTATGAAGAGCTAAGTCATTTTAATTTGGGGTTGTCTTTTTTTCTTGATTCTTAGTTTTTGTTGTTGTTGTTGTTAGTTTGTTTGTTTTTTTGAGACAGGGTCTTGCTGCGTTGTCCAGATTGGAGTGCAATGGCATGATCATGGCTCACTGCAGTCTTGACCTCCAAGGCTCAAGTGGTCCTCCTGCCTTAACGTTCTGAGTAGCTGAACCACAGGTGTACGCCACCACACCTGGCTATAAATAACTGCATGAGACTGGGTAACTTATAAAGGAAAGAGGTTTAATTGACTCATAATTCAGCATGGCTGGGGAGGCCTCAGGAAACTTACAGTCATGGTGGAATGCAAAGGAAAAGAAAGGCGCCTTCTTCACAAGTCAGTAGGAAGAAGTGCCGAGTGAAGGGGGAAGAGCCCCTTATAAACCTGTTAGATCTTGTGAGAACTCAGTCGCTATCACGAGAACAGCATGGGGGAAATTGCCCCCATGATTCAATTACCACCACCTGGTCTGTCTCTTCACATGTAGGGATTATGGGGCTTATGGGGATTACAATTCAAGATAAGATTTGGGTGGGGACACAAAGCTTAACCGTATCACCTGGCTAATTAAAAAAATATTTGTAGAGATGGTATTTTGCCATAATGGCCAGGCTGGTCTCAAACTCCTGGCCTCAAGTAATCCTTCCATCTTGGCCTCCCAAAGTGGTGGGATTACAGGCATGAGCCACCACGCCTGGCCCACAGGATTCTTTATATATTCTCTATATAAGATTTTTTCAATAATGTGTCACAAATATCTTCTTCTAGCTTGGAGTTTATGTTTTTACTCTATGGTAACTTTTAATGACCGGACATCTTTCTTTTTAATGTAGCTGAATTTATCAATATTTTCTTTATAGATTCATGTTGTGTCTTGCTTAAGAAATACTTTCTACCTTAGGTCATAAGGATGCTTTCTTATATTATCTTTTAAAGACTTTATGTTTTTGCCTTTCATACTGATTGTCAATCAACCAGTAACTATTTGTTTCTTTTTGATATATGCATGGTGTGATGTAGGAATCAGATAACAGTTTTTGACAAGGGTAATTAAAATGCCTAGTAGCTTTGGAATACCTCATCTTTTTCCCAGTGATCTGAAGTTTCCTATGTATTATATGTCATTACAAACCATTTTTGCATGCATTTGTTTCTGGGCTTTCTATTCCATTCATGGGTCTATTTATCTGTGCATATATATAGACTACAGTTCTTAATTATATAGCTTTATAGTAAATCTTAAAATCCATTTGCTTAACATTCCTCTCCAACTTGGTGGCTATTTGGGGGCTTTTGTTCTTACAAATAAATTATAAAATCAACTTTAATTTCAAAAATAATAATAACAATGGCACATCCTGTTGGGATTCAAATTGAATTCTCTACAGATTAATTTTGGGAGAATATACATATTCATGATAGGGTCTACTCAACAACAGGGGATATCTGTCTATTTGCTTAGGAATCTTTAATGTCTCTCAATAAAACCTTATAATTTAATCCATAAAGGCATGCCTGTATTTTGTTGAATTTATTTCTTGATACATGTTATTTTAATTTCTATTGTACACATTAAAAAGTTATGTTTTTGATTGTTGCTGGTGTAAACATTTGCATTTGAATTTTTTGTACTGATTTTTTGTCTCCAAATTGTTTGTGCCATCACCAATATAAAACTTATTTGTAGATGTCTTTGGATTTTCTTGAAGAAAATAAACAGTCATGAGTAATTATAAGTTTTTTTTCTGTTTTTCCAATTCCTTTCATCTTTTGCTCTTTTCTTTTTATCTTACTGCACTGGCTAGGACAGCCATGAAAGTGTGAAAATCAATGGTAATGGCAGGTATCTTCAGATTACTTTTAACATTTTATTATTAAATATAATGCTTACTCTCTGATTTTTAAAATATACCTTTATCAGGTTTAGAAAGTTCTATTCTGTCCCTCATTGACTAAGTTTTCTCTTTCTTTTTTATTTACTTTAGTAGTCACAAGTGGATGTTGAATTTTATTACTTTTTCTGCATACACAAAGATTTATCTCCTTTAATTTATTAATATGAATGATTTATAATAATCAATTTTCTGATATGAAACTTGCTTTGTAGTCCTAGGATGAACTCTGTTAGATATATGAGTTGCAAATATTTTCTCCCATTCTGTGGCTTTTTTCATTTCTTGATGTTGTCTTTAAAATTTAAAAGCAGTTTTAAATTTTGATAAAGTTCAATGTGTTAATTTTAATTTTTATTTTTTTGAGACAGAGTCTCTATGTTCCCCCAGTCTGGAGTTCAGTGGCAAAATCTTGGCTCACTGCAACCTCTGCCTCCTGATTTGAAGCGATTCTCATGCCTCAGCCTCCTGAGTAGTAGGAACTACAGGCATCACCATGCTAATTTTTTTTATTTTTTGGTAAAGATGGGGTTTTGCCATGTTGGCCAGGCTGGTCTCAAACTCCTAGCCTCAAGGGATCTACCTGCCTTGGCCTCCCATAATGCTGGGATTACAGGCATGAGCCACCACACCCGGCCTCAATGTGTTATTTTTTAAATGGTTAATACTTTCTATATCTCTCACCCTAAGAAAAAAATTTGCTTAACCTAAGTTCACAAAATTTTTCTCCCATATGCTTTCTTCTAGACTTTTGATAGTTTTAGCTTATATATTAGATTATATGAGTTCATTTTTGTGAGGTAAGGGTCCTTCCTTCCTTCTGCATATGGTTATCCAATAATTCTAGTATTTGATGTTGAAGAAACTTTTCTTTCCCCATTTAATTGCCTTGAAACCTTTATTGAAAATCAGTTGACCATACATATTTAAGATTATTTTCTCAAACTTTGTTAAAGATTTTTGCATATACATTTATGAGGGGTGGTGATTTGCACTGTTCTACTAATGTTGTTACCTGGAGTTAGTCAAACTTTGAGGTTTGAGGGCATATGCCTCCTGACCCCAAAGTCTTCCCAAGATTTCTAACACCAACAGCAAGTTCAAGGGTTTCCCCAAATCACCTTCAGATTTGACAATCACTAGGACTCACAGAACTCACTGAAAGTGATTGTACTCACAGTTGCAGTTTATTACAGGGAAAGGATACATTAAAATCATCCAACGGAAGAGACATGCAGGGCACAGTCTGGGAGAATTCCAAACATGAAGCTTCTATTGTCCTAAGGATGCCTAATCTTCCCAGATCAATGTGTTACAATACACGTGAAGTATTGACAACCAGGAAAATTCACCTGAGTTTCTATGTCCAGAATTCATTATGTAGGCATGATTGATTGATTTAGCCCCACTGTCCTTAGAGACTGGGCTGATATGCAGTCTGATGGATCCACTATGAGTCATCTTATTAACATAAGCTATTAGGTGTGGTCTGAGGGGCCAATCATGGAAAACAAAGACAATTTTATCACTTGGTAAATTCTAAGGGTTTAGAGGTTACTCCTAGGAGCTGTGGACAAAGCTAGACCTCTCTTAGGGCAAGACAAAATTCTTTACCACATAGTCATCTTATAGTTTTGATATTATGTTAATTATGGTCTCATAAAATGATTTTGAGGGTGTAGTATTTGTGCTATTACTTTCTTATATTTGTAAAATTCACTACTAAGCCAGCTGATCCTGGAATTTTTTTGAGGTAAAGATTTTTTTTCTACAAAGTAAATTTCTTTAATAGATATAGAGAGATTCGTTCTTGAGGAAGCTTTGATAGTTTGTGTTTTTGAGGGAATTTTTATTGTATCTAAGTTGTGGAATTTTCAGAACACACATTTATAATATTTATTACTTGTTTGAATGTCTGTAGGATCTGTGGTGATGCTCTCTCTTGCCTTCAGCTTTTGGTTTTACTATTTCTTTGTTTCTGTTTGCTTTTGGTTTAATTTGTTCTTTTTAATCTTTTCTAGTTTCCTAAGGTGGAAGCTTAGATCATTGATTTGAGACTTTTCTCCTTTTATAAGTATTTAATACTTTGAACATCTCTGCAAGCACTATTTTGTTTCAGACAAATTATGATGTTCTGTGTTGTCTTTTTAATTCAGTTTAAAATATAAGTTTGGGTGTGGTGGTTTATGCCATAATCTAAGCATTTTGGGAGGCTGAAGTGGGTGTATCCCTTGAGCCCAAGAGTTCCAGACCAGCCTGGGTAATATGACAAAAACCCATCTCTACAAAAAAATACAAAAATTAGCTGGGTGTGATGTGATGGTGCACACCTGTGGTCTCAGCTACTGGGGAGGCTGAGGTGGGAGGATCACTTGAGCCTGGGAGGTTGAGGCTGCAGTGAGCCGAGATTGTGCCACAGCACCCCAGCCTGGGTGACAGAGTGAGACCCTGTCTCAAAAAAAAAATTTCTCATGTGATATCTTCTTTGGTTCATTAGTTATTTATAAGTACGTGGTTTATTTTCCAAATATGCTAGATACCTTTTGTGCATTGGTTTGTATTTTAATTCTGTTTTGACCAGAGAACATATTTTTCTGTGATTTTAATTGTTTTACAGTATTTGTGACCTGTTTTATGACCTAGAATATGGTGTATCTTGATGAATTTTTTATTTATGCTTAGAAAGAATGTGTATTGAGCTTTAGGGTGGAATATCCTATTAATATTAATTAAGTCAAATTTATTGACAGTATTGATTAACTTTTTAATACCTTTACTGATTTTCTTTCTGCTTGTTTATCAATTATTAAGAAAAGAGTGTCAAAATCTCCAACTATAGTTGTGGGTTTTTCTATTTCTCTTTTCAGGTCTATCAATTTTGCTTCATGTATTATGAAGCTGTTTTTTTAGGTGCATACAAATTTAAGATTGTTCTGGTCTCTTTACTAATTGACCTCTTTACTATTAAAAAAACAAACAACCAACCCTATTTTTCCCTGGAATTAATCTTTGTTCCAAAATTTTCTTTGTCTGTTATTGATATCAAGTATTATTTATATAATGTTTTATGGTATATAATATTTCCCCTCCTTTTGTTTTATTTATTTTATGTTTTATTTATTTGTATTCTTTATATTTAAAATGGCTTTCTTGTAGACATTGCACAATTGGGTCTTGTTTTTTAAAATCTAACCTAATAATCTCTCCCTCTTATTTGGAATGTTCAGACCATTTTTATTTATTGCATCATTTTTGTTGGATTTGTTTTCTGTTTAATACATCTATTATTATTCTGCTCCTTTGTTCTCTTTTTCTGTCTTCTTTCAAGTTAACAGATTTTTTATATTACATTTATTTAATATTAGCTTATTAAATATATATTTTTCTTTTTTTTGTGGTTGCTTTTGAGTTTACAGTATACATTTTTAACTTACCCCCTTCTACCCATATCACTTTACACATATTCTAAGAATCTTAAAACACTACTTCATTTGTACTTTCTAGTCTTTGGACTATTCTTATTATTTATCTTATTTCTACATACAAATTTCATAATTCATTTTTATTTCTCTTTAAAATATGAATTATATTAACATGAATCAATAATATTTATATTAACATAAAACATGAATTATATATACTTATTTGTTTATTTTTAATTTTTGTGGGTACATAATAGGCACATATGGTCATGGGGTACATGAGATATTTTGATACAGGCATACAATGCATAATAATCACATCAGGGTAAAGGGGGTATTCACTACCTCAAGCATTTATCCTTTCTTTGTGTTACAAATAATCCAATTGTACTCTTTTAGTTATTTAAAAATGTACAATAAGTTAGTGTTGACTGTGGTCACCCTGTTGTGCTATCAAATACTAGATCTTATTCATTCTCACTATTGTTTTAAACTCATTAGCCATAGTCATTCTCTCAACCATGAATTATTATTTAAAGAGATTAAAAAAAATGAGTAAATGGTCTGGGTACCATGGCTCATTCCTGTAATCCCAGCACTTTGGGAGGCCGAGGCAGGTGGATCACCTGAGGTCAGGAGTTTGAGACGAGCCTGGCCAAAATGGCAAAACCCTGTTGCTACTAAAAATACATAAAATAGCCGGGCTTGGTAGCATGTGCATGTAACCCCAGCTACTCAGGAGGCTGAGGCAGGAGAATCGCATGAACCCGGGAGGTGGAGGTTGCGGTGAGCCCAGATGGCGCCATTGCACTCCAGCCTGGGCGACAAGAGTGAAACTCCATCTAAAAATAAAAAAAAAGAGTAAATGTATTTTATATTCATTTATCACATATTTATCATTTCCATTGTTCTTCATTCCTCTATTTAGATCCAAATTTCCAGGTGGCAGCAGCTGCTGCTGCTGCTTCTCCTTCTCCTTCTTTTTCTTTTTTTGCTTGAAGAAATTTCCTTAACATTTTTGTAGTGCAGTACTGCTAGTGATGATTTCACTCTGTTGCTGTTAGTCTGAAAAGTTATTTATTTCACCTTTATTTTTGAAAAGTATTTTCTTTGTGTTTATAATTCTAGGCTGGCAGTTTTTCTAGTATTTTAAAGATATCTCTCCATTGCTTTCCGACTTGCATAGTTTCTGATGAGAGGTCTATTTACGTTCTTCTAATTGTTCCTCTCTATGTAGTGCACCTTTTTTCTCTGCCTGCTTTTAAGATTTTTTTTATTACTTGTTTTCAAAATTTGATTATTTTGGTGTGATGTTTCTTACATTTCTTTTGCTTAGACATCACTGAACTTCTTAGATATGTTGGTTTACAATTTTAATCACATTCAAATATTTTTTATTTATTAATATTATTTCTTGAGAAATATCTGCCTCCCTGTCTCTTCTTGGTTTTTGTTTTAACATATGTAAAACAGCTCAATATTGTTTCACAGGTCATTGATGCTCTGTTAATTTTTTTCATTCTTTTTTCTGTGTGTGTTTTAATTCTGATAGTTTCTACTGCTATGTGTTCAAGTTCACTAATATTTTCTTCTGCAGTGTCTAATGTGCTGTTAATCCCATTGAGTATATTTTCCATTTTAGATATTGTATTCATTTTCTCTAGAAGTTCCATCTGGGTCTTTAAAAATATCTTTTAACTCTCTCTTCATCCTATTGTGTACTTTCTTGCACATATGAAGTATATATATATTTATTTTATTATTATTATAGTTTAAGTTTTAGGGTATATGAAGTATATTTACGATACCTGTTTTAAAATACTCTTTTACTAATTCTATCATCTGTGTCATTTCTGGGTCTGTTTCTATTGGTTAAATTTTTATTTGTATATGAGTGATATTTTTGTTCTTCTTTACATACATGATAATTTATTAATAAAAGTTCAAACAAATTTATTTTAATATGATTTAATTTTTAAAACATCATGAAATTATGAAAGGGCAAGGAATATCAGTAGAATGTCCCAGCTTGGCAAATGTGGAAATCATTGTTGTATATCAAATTGATGTTAACATTTTTAGGTAGAAAATGAACATAAATGTTTTTGCTCAAATAATTCCCTTTCCCATGTAGCCTTCACTAATGCCATGAGGGAAGAGGGGCTTATTACTGCTGGGCAGTGATGATATTCCTGAGTCCTGACTCAGAAACGAGGACCAGCTTGGCCTCCTTACAGTCAAGTGAAGGTAGAAGTCTAAGCTCCCTACTCAGCATTTTCTGAGGGAGGGCGTGGGGCTGATGTCTTTTTTCATAGTGTTTGACTAGAATACGATGGTAGTTGTCTAAAAGTTTCCTGCCTTGCTTGACTGCCACTCTCCAGGTCCTTTGGCTAGAGAAAATGAGCAGGCTTTTCTTGGGGCTTTTGTTTGTCTGCATCTGTTGGTATTTTTGGTTTGCTGGCTTCTCCAGCACCTAAACTGGTATATATTAAGCAAAAAGAAAATCCACATAATTAACCAACTGTTGTGTTGTTTTTTGGATCCCAAGAAAGTCTACCTTTTTCTTTCCACATTTCAATCTTCTTATGCTTGATTTACAAATAGTGCCCAGGGTTTCAAGCTGTATCCCGTTGGAATAATAGGAAGAAGTGTGTTTATAGCATCTTTTCCTGGAAAGAGAGAGCATGCCTGGTAATTTTTGAATGGATACTAGACAATATGAATTTAGTGTTCTTTGCTGTTGATTTTTTATATTCCATCAACTATTACTGGGATTGATTCTGGGATGAAATTAAGTAGCTTTGAACTAGTTTTATTCTTTGTGGTCTAGCTTTTAAGCTTTGTTAGGGCTATGCCAGAGAAGTCTTTGGTCTAGAGTGAATTTGACTTCACTCCTAATGCAACACCTTCTTTAGTAATTAACCTAAAGCCCTGTATACTAGGACGTCTTCCCACATTAGCTTCTGGGAAAATGAATTATTCACAGACTTTTTTGAGCTTCATAGGGTTATTCCTCCTACTCCTCTCCTTACAGGTAGCTCTTTCTTTGGCCTTGTGTATATCCTCCTATCAGTTCTTAGCCACAGTCTTTAGGGATTCCTCTTAAGATCTCTAGAGGGAGCTCTTTCCTCGTCTAGTTCCCTCTCATGTTTTACCTACCCTCTCAACCCCGAATTTCAGCACTTCTGGTCTCCCATCTGTCTCCTAGGTTTTGGGGTCCTGCTTGGGTTTCTCTTTCTTGTGCTGTAATTTGGAAATTCTCTTCAGGCAGTAACCTGGGACAATTGTAGCACTGACCTCCCGTGTTTCCCTGCCATTCAGTGTTAAAAATTGTTGCATCAAACATTTTGTCTGGTTTTCTAGTTATTTAAGGCAGAAGGTAAATGCTCTCATTCTTAATCCATCCTGGTTGGAAGTAGAAGTCCTTCTTTGCTTCTTGCATTGTCACTTTTCCCCTTTTGGTTTCAGTTTCCTCCAATTAACTTCTCATTTCAATTACCTTTCAATTACTTGTAGTAGGTTTACTGTTTATCGATCTATCGATCTATCTATCGATCTATCTATCTATCTATCTATCTATCTATCTATCTATCTTTCCTCTAATGTTTTGCTTGTGTTTATGCCAGAGTGAACTGTTCTGTTTTCAGTTGTCTGATAATATCTTTATTAGGTTACCACTTGAGTGATTTTTTAGGTGAGTATACATTCTAGGGTTTCAGTTATTTTATTTCATCACTTGAAATCATTTCATTCCCTGGCATTATAAGCAGACATCTGCTTATATGATGTCTGCTGTCAGTCTAACTAGTTTTTTTCTTGGTGTAAGTTATTTATTTTGTTCAGTTGCTTGTAATAATTGTTTTCTTAATTTTAATGTTTTATAGTTTTACTATCACAAATCTAGGTGTGGACTTTATTATATTTATTTTGTCCAAGACTGAATTATTTTTTAAATCTAGATCTAGGAGACTTTTGTTTTTCATTAGTATTGTAGAATACTTAATCATGTTTAAAAATATGGTGTCCTCTTATTTTATCCTTTCTTTCTTCTAGTGGTCCCATTGAATATATGCTGAATTTTCTCATTCTATCTTCCATGCTTCTAAACATTTTTTTCTTCACATTTTTCTACTTCCTTTAAAAAATCTGTATTACATTTTGTGGTTATCATTTCAAGTCGATTTTTCAGTTCATCTGAAAAATGTATCTTCAGCTGTTTCTAATATGCTGGTTAAAACTCAGAAACTGAGTTTTAATTTTAGTAACTGTGTTTTTCATGTGTAAAGTTCTGCTTGTTTCTTTTCTCAAATTACCTTTTTTTCCCCTAATTCTTGGTTCTTTTATCATGGTTCTATTGCTTCTTTATATCCTTACTCATTTAAAAATATATTTATCTTATGGCCATTTTCACATCCTATGAAATGTATCTTCCTTATGCATTATTGTTCTTTCAATTACTTGTTATCTTTTATTATGAGATCATCTTCAGTAGGATTTTTTTGTTATGTGGAGTCTACTGTACCTGGGGTTGTTTGTGTGTTCCTTCAGAATAGGTTGTTCGCATAAGTTTCAGAGCATGCAGTTTAGTGGGACTTTCAGTTATTGATTTATTCAGTTTAAATTTATTGTCTACTTCACCTGTAACTTCTTGTTGGTCTCTTGTCCCTCTATATTTTATTCTGAATGATCCTTCTTCCCCAGTTTTGTAATTTATTGTACGTTGAGAAATCAGATAATCAAGCCTATCAGAAGTCTATTTAAAAGGCAATTTCTTCTGGGAAATACTTCAACTAGCTATAGGGCATTCTTTATCTATTTACAGGCCAATATGTTCCAAACAGTTAAAATTGCCTGAAATCTGAATTTTAGTTCACTGATATGTTAATTATTTTAAAATAGTAGACTTTTTATATTACACGAGACTAGACAGATAATGTAATTATCTTTGTTTTTAATTTAGTAGATGTGAAAACTGAGACCCAACATAATTGGTTTTAGGTCACATAGTGTCAAAGCTGATCTGTGTCCTAAAGTTGCAGTTCAGGTTATCACTGGTTTCAGTCATTATTCATTGACAGTCTTAGAATGTCACACCAGCATGGTTAACCTCTTCCTGACTTACCTATCTTTGTAGATAATTTCTTTGGTGATAAAATAACTGTAAAATGTCACTTGCAGATATTTTCCCAGAATTTTAAAGGAGAATCAGCTTTTTTTCCTGGTCCAATAGAGAGAATATACAAAGTAAAAATCAAGATAATTACTGTTTACTTCAGCATGTTCTGTCTAAAATTTAGGCCATGCTTTTGTTGGGGCTCTAATATTACTCCAAATAAATAATCATGATGTTATTAGTCTGAACAATTTTGGAGATGGTTTTTATTTTCAAAAATAATGTTACTGAAATACTTACTTTCTCTCCTTCTAACCTGCCAAATTTCTGCCCCTCTTCTATTACTAGGTGAAAATGTTGCTTTTTCTGTAGTGTCTTCTCCAACCCTGAAGGCAGAGTCCATACAATGTTCCTTTCATTGTATTATAAAATGAAAGGTACTGTTGTCCCTAACAAAGTGGATGGAATGAATAAGGACACCCTAAAGCATTTGTGCAATAACAAGTGGATGACTGATGAAGAATATAAGATGAAAGAGCCAAAAATTTTTGTGTGAAAACATGTTGGGAAAATTTTGTTACCATATAATTTTTTGTACATTACAAAATCAAAAAAGGAAAAACTATTATAGCAAAGATGCTGAAATTTTAACTTTAATATAACCTATGATTACAAATCTATTATCAAAAACTGAAGTGAAAAAATGTAAAAAATGACAATATTAATGCCTGAATACAGGAAATAGACACATATTCTGAAAGCTTGACATTTGCAGATTAGCAGATAAAACATGTTAAGTGTTTAAAAAGTTAAATAAAAATACAATCTAAATTAGGTTATGGATATGATAAAGCATGTAGAATATGGATTATTGTTAGTTTATGTGTATCTTAGTCCATTCATAATTGACCTTGTATTATTTATACTCTCCGGGCTTTGATCATCACAAAAGGAAAGATTTCAAATATTTGTTTTCCAAGTTGTGATTCTACTCTGTGAACTACTATCCATTAAAACAAATCCTATAGGCTTTCAGGTGGAGAAAAAGAAAATAAAAGTGCTCTATACTAGATTGTATCTAAGTGCTTTGCAAATTTAAATACAGGTTTGCTTTTAGATCTCAGCCACAATGCTATACAGAATCTTGGTGTACTTAAAAACAAGCTCAAAAAAAAATACCCAAAACAAAACACAAACCCCTCAACAAAATACTAGCCACCAGCACCTAACAGCGTATATGAAGAAATATATACCATGACCATGTGAGATTTATCCCAGGAATGCAAAGTTGGCACAACCAATGAATATCAATCAATGTAATACACCATATTCATAGAATAAAGGAGAAAAAACCCACATGATTATCTCAATAAATGCAGAAAAAGCATTTGCCAAAATCTGACACCCTTTTATGGTTAAAAAAAAAGAGAAAAACAAGGCAACATACTAGGAATGGAAAGTTCTATAATCTGATAAAGGGCACCTACAAAAAACCCACAGCTAGTAATATGCTCAATGGTAAAAGACTGAAAATCTTCCCCCTTAGATGAGGAACAAGACAAGGATGTTCACTTTCACTGCTTTTGCTAAACATTGTACTAGAAGTTCTAGCTAGGGAAATATTGGCAAGAAAAGGAAATAAAAGGTATGCAGATTGGAAAGAAGTAAAATTATTTTTATTCCAGATGACATGATAGAAAACACAGAGGAAGCCATTTCTTATATATAGAAAACCATTAAAAATTTCATGGAAAGCTATTAGGGTTAATAAATGAAGGTAGCAAATTGCAGGATACAAGACCAATTTACAAAAGCACGTGTAATTAAGTTCACTAGCAATAAACAACCCACAAATAAAATTAAGAAAACAAAATCATTTGGAATAGCATCAAAAAAAAAAAAAAAAAAAGCCTAGGATACGTAGGAATAAATCAAGATTTGTATACTGAAAAGTACAAAAAGTCATTGTTGAAAGACATTAAATAAATGTCTTTTATTTAAAAAATGAATGGAAACACATTCTATGTTTGTGAATGAGAAGACTTTGTATTGTTAAGATGGTAAAAGACTCCAAGTTGATCTATAAATTCGATGCAGTATTTATTAAAATGTCAATTGCCTTTTTTAACAGAAATGGGAAAACTGATCCAAAACTTCATATGAGATAGTAAACATACCTGAATAGTCAAAATGATCTTGAAAAAAAGAACAAAGTTGTAGGACTCACATTTACTGATTTCAAACCTGTTAAAAAGTGAGATTAATCAAGCCAGTGTGGTACTGACAGAAATAATAGACATATATCATTCAATGGAATGGAATTGAGAGTACAGAAATAAACCCTAACATATATGGTCAGTTGGTCCATTGATTTTCAATGATGGTGCCAAGATCATTCAAGGGGGGAAAAGAATAGTCTTTTTTAAAATGGTGCCATGACAACTTGATATCCACATGCTAAAGAATGAATTTGGATGACTGTCTTACACTATATATAAAAATTAATCCAGCATGGAAGAAAACAGGTGTATATTTTCTCCACCTTCAATTAGGCAACAGTTTCTTAGATATGACACCAAAAGCATAAGCAATCAAAGAAAAAAATATATCAATTGAACTTTATCAACATTAAAAAGCTTTGCACATCAAAGGGCACTGCCAAGAAAGCAAAAAGACAGTTTGCGGAATGGGAGACAATATTTGCAAATCATGTATTTAATAAGGGTCTAGTTTATAAAGCATATAAAAAACCCGTAACAGTAATAAAAAGGGAAATAATCTAATTGAACAATGCAAAAGTTTTGAGTAGACATTTCTTCAAAGATGATATGCAGATGGCCAATAAGTACATAAAATGGTGCTCAACTGCATTTTGGGGTGCAAGTCAATACCACAATGAGATACCACTTCATACCCATGCACTAGTATGGCTATAATAATAAATTAAAAGTCGCAGAAATTAACAAGTATTAGCAAGGATGTGGAGCTACTAGAACCATCATATGTTGCTGTTGCTAATGTAAAATGGTATAGCTACTTTGGAAAACAGCCTGGCAGTCCCTTAAAACTTAAACATGCAATTATCATATGACCCAGCAATTCCATTCTTATTATATACCCAAGAGAAATGAAAACATATATTTATATCAAAACTTGTACATGGATATTTATAGCAGCATTATTCATAATAGCCAAAGTGGAAACCACACAAATATACAACGACTGATGAATGGATGAACAAAATGAGATATAGTTATACAATGGAATATTACTTACCCATGAAAAGAAATGAAGTACTGTTATATGCTACAATGTGCAAGAATATTGAAAACATTATGCCTGGTGAAATAAGCCAGACACAAAGGCCACGTATCATATGATTTCATTTGTATACAATGTTTAGCAAAAGCAAGTGCATAGAGACATAAGGTATATTAATGATTTCCAGGGGATGAGGAAAAGGGGGAGTAGGGAGTGGGGTTTCTTTTTGAGGGTGATGAAAGGATTTGGCATTAGATAGTGGTTATTGTTGCACATTCTTTTGAATATACTAAAGACCACTGAGATGTAGACTTTCAATGGGGAACTGTGTGTATATAAATTACATCTCAAAAAATGAATAACCTAGGAAAATTAGCTCAGACCAATTTGACTCAAATTTCTCTCCTATTGTATTAAAAGTATTAATGTTGAGGTGAAGAAGTTGTCAACTTAGCATGTTTTATAGAGGTCCACTCTATTTCAAGTGTAATGGTAATTTACAGTTTTGCAGATCCATTCTTGCCAATCGAAGATGATAAAAATTCAGAGGTCAGTAACATGATTATAATATGGAAACACAGTCTGTGGGTAGTGGAGCCAGTTAAAATAGTGTAAGATTGTAAATTTAAAAAGGCACATGTAAAAATTTATTCTTAAAAGATAGATATAAACATTAAAAATTGTATAGTGAAAATCTGGGCCTAAAGTCTGAGATAAAATTCACAAAGAGTGAAGCAGGTGGAGGAGGTTTTTCAAATAGAAGAAGAAATCAAGCAAATTTATTTTTCACTTGTTATCCTAACCATTATGTAAATATAGGTTAAAATGTTTAGAAAAATCTTAAGGATAATCACTGAGTTGAAAATAAGAAAAAAAAAACCTTTCAAAAGAAAAATCAGACAAAGCAGCAGACAAATACTGCCATGTATAAAGCAAATAGCAAATAGCAATGAAACATCAGAACAGAAAATAGAACATGAAGACAAAATAAGACCAAATATAAGCTTTGTAACTATAAATATGAATGCCTTAAAAATACAAAGGCGCAAATTGAATCAGGCAAATGAAAAGAAACAAACAAAAAAAGAAATCAGTGCTTGAAACGTTAAAATCAGACCAAGACCATAATAATTAGGTGGAATAAAGAGAAGGTCTTTATACTGCAAAAGACCTTTATATTAATGTCTTAATATAAATACCTTGATGTAATTATTTATAATTAAGAATAACTTAATATAAAGAAAACATCTTTATATTGCTGATTCCCAATGATGATAAAAGTAACAATTGTTACGTGCCAAATACCATGTCATCAAAATATGTAAAGTAAAATCATTAAACTGCAAGGAAGAAATAATGGAAACATAGAGATTTTAACCTTTCCTACTCTATGAGATCAAGTAAGCATATAGAAAATCTCAGGAATGTAACTGATGAGTTAATTTAACAGATACATATGAAACGTTGTGGCTAACAAAAGCAAATATACCTCTTCCTATGCCAATGGAATATTCATGAAAATTGATAATTCAATAAGTTCCCCAAAGAATAATCATTTCATTATAATAGAGTTAAAATGAAAGTTAGTAAGAAAGATTTAACTCCCTCAAAATCACAACTTAATCATTTAAAATTAGCTTTACTTTAATTCTTAGTTCTTTAGTTAATTCTTTAGTTCACTTGATAAAAAATATTCCAAGAATGATTTTCTTAAAATATCCAGTTAAGAGAGAAGCTCCGGGCCGAGCACAGTGGCTCATGCCTGTAATCACAGCACTTTGGGAGGCTGAGGCGGGTGGATAACCTGAGGTCTGGAGTGAGGTCCAGAGTTCAAGACCAGCCTGACCAACATAGAGAAACCCTGTCTCTATTAAAAATACAAAAATTAGCTGTGCGTGGTGGCAGGCACCTGTAATCTCAGCTACTCAGGAGGCTGAGGCAGGAGAATCGCTTGAACCCAGGAGGCGGAGATTGCAGTGATTGGGGATTGCCCACTGCACTCCAGCCTGGGCGACAGAGTAAGACTCTGTCTCAAAAAAAGAAAAAGAAAAAAAAAAAAAAGAGAGAGGCTTCTACCCAAGACTAACAGGAAAATTACGAAGCATAAATCTATGATTTTAGTATAGTTATGATAATAGCATTATAATTAAGAATAACATCACCAACTTCACCCACTTACTGACCACTGATTAGGATAAATAGTAGCACCTGCTTTGTAGGAGAGTGTGAAGATTTTATGTGATAAATTTCTAAAATGCTTACAGAAATATGTATCATAAAGTAAGCCCTCAATAAAAGTAAGTTTGAACTACAGGTATAAAGTGTATTTTTAGGTATTTTATTCTCTTTGAAGCAATTGTGAATGGGAGTTCACTCATGATTTGGCTGTTTGTCTGTTATTGGTGTATAGGAATGCTTGTGATTTTTGCACATTGATTTTGTATCCTGAGACTTTGCTGAAGTTGCTTATCAGCTTAAGGAGATTTTGGGCTGAGACAATTGGGTTTTCTAAATATATAATCATGGCATCTGTAAACAGGGACAATTTGACTCCCTCTTTTCCTAATTGAATACCCTTTATTTCTTTCTCCTCCCTGATTTCCCTGGCCAGAACTTCCAACACTGTGTTGAATAGGAGTGGTGAGAGAGGGCATCCCTGTCATGTGCCAGTTTTCAAAGGGAATGCTTCCAGTTTTTGCCCATTCAGTATGATATTGGCTGTGGGTTTGTCATAAATAGCTCTTATTATTTTGAGATATGTCCCATCGATACCTAATTTATTGAGAGTTTTTAGCATGAAGGGCTGTTGAATTCTGTCAAAGGCCTTTTCTGCATCTATTGAGATAATCATGTGGTTTTTGTCTTTGGTTCTGTTTATATGCTGGATTACGTTTATTGATATGCGTATGTTGAACCAGCCTGACGAGTTAATGGGTGCAGCACACCAACATGTCACATGTATACCTATGTAACAAACCTGCACGATGTGCACATGTACCCTAGAACTTAAAGTATAATAATAATAAAAAAGTGTATTTTTAGAACTATGTTTAAAGCAAATAACCTCACCTAGTGGTGAGTGATTTAAATAAACAAATATTTCTGTTTTCCTCATGCAACAAGAGCTCCAGAAGTAGGCAGTCTAGGGCTGGAATTGCAGCACAACAATACCGTCAAACACTAAGACTTCTTACAACTTCCTGTTTTCCTATCCTTCTTCTGTATCTATCAGCCTCATGACCACAAGACTGCTGGTACAGGTGAGGTGCGGTGGCTCACACCTGTAATCCTAGCACTTTGGGAGGCTGAGGCAGGCGGATGACCTGAGGTCAAGAGTTCGAGATCATCCTGGCCAATGTGGCGAAAGCCTGTCTCTATGAAAAATACAAAAATTAGCCAGGTGTGGTGGTGGGTGCCTGTAATCCCGGCTACTCGGGAGGCTGAGGCGGGAGAATCGCTTGAACCTGGGAGGCAGAGGTTGCAGTGAGCTGAGATCTCGCCACTGCACTCCAGCCTGGGTGACAGAGGGAGACTTCCTCTAAAAAAAAAATTGCTGGTACACCTCCAGGTATTGCATCTGCATTGCAGGAGGAAAGAAGGGAGATCAAAAGCTTTATCTTTTTGCAATTGTACCTTTTGATTTGAAACAAGAGCTCTCCCCACTGAATCGTCACTGATCAGAAATAGGTTGTACAGCTAATGCTAATTGCAAAGGAGGCTGGGAGATTAAGCATTCTTAGTTGAACACAGTGCTATGCCTAACAAAATGCTGACAAAGGAGAAGAAGCAATGGATATTGCATAGGTAACCAGCATTGTCTTTCATAGAGAGCTATAAAAAATTTTTATGTGCACTAATAAATTGAAATATTGTAATAAATGGAATAGCTGTCAAAAATATATTTATATGTAAATATATGTATATATATTTCCTTGATTCAAAATAATGGAAGATTTGCTTTTTAATTATTTGAGAATATATTTCTATTATTTTTTAAAAGGTTCCAGAGGATGCAAAAAGATAAGAAATATCTCTTTGTATTTCAAAGATGGCAAAACCTTGCTACCTTACAAAACTTGCTCAAAGAAAAATAAAACACAGGCCAAACTTGTTTATTCATAGAGATAAAAATGCTACATAAATAAAAGTAAATACATCTCAGCATGAAAATTAACAATAACAAGCTGTGATTAAGGGTTTATTTCTGGAATTAAGGAATGGTTAAATAATTGGATATCTATTTATATAATTCATCTCATCAGCAGATAAAATATGAAAAATGATTTTTTCCACAAAAATTCCTAGTGACTCCTAATTAAAGATTCTTCTTTAATATTATAAAGCATGTCCAAAACCAGCAATGGCCATCATTATAGTCAATGACATTTCTATTAAAGTCAGGAACAAGACAATAAGGCCCACACTATCACCAATGTTCTTTTATCCTTAAAATAAATGAGTTTGAGGACAGAGGCAAAATATTATCACTTGTCAATGATAGGCTTAGGTATCTGAAAATTTCCATAGACTATGGAATAAGCCTACTGTAGCATATTAGCTAGTCATGCAGAAATATATAAACTTTAATAATAAATCAGTAGTTTGAAAGCACGATAAAAACAAAATCCCAATTCAATACCAAATATAACCTGGGCATTAACCTAACAAATACAAATAGATGTAGAATCTGTTCAGGAAACATTTTAAAGTTCCCGGAATAATGTAATAGAAGACTTGAACAGACATGGAAGCTGTCTATGTTGTTCATAGGCAAGACCTAACATTAGAAAAATAATACTTTTTCCTAATTAGCCTATAAATCTAATATGTTTTAATCAAATTCTATTGCTATTTCTTTTAAAAACTTAGACTATTCTGGAATTCTTAGAAAGAACAAACAGATAAGAATAGTAAAGATAATTTTGATTAAAAAGGGTACTAAGGCACTCTTTGGCCTCCTAGAAATTAAACACGTGAGGGTTCTAATAATTAAAATAATAAGATAACAACACAGGAACAGACATATTTTTAATAGAAAGAGAAGTCCATAAGGAAACCTAATTATGACGAAAAGTTTATCTTAGGATAGAAATTGATTTTGTGTTTTATCACTGAAGAAAGGATACTTCTTTAAAATGGTATTGGAAAAAAAAAAGGAAAATATAATATTCCAACCCTATTTCAGATCTTATCCCAAAAGAAAATTCAGATAGATTACAATCTTAACGTAAGAAATGAAACTATAAAATGACAAAAAGCAAGTATAAAGAAGCTTTTACATGATTTTGGGATGGAAGATTATTTTACTTTTGTTCTGCAGGTACTAACCCAGTAGGTTTCAAATACATATGTTACCCCATATATTTGCAAATGTGTGGGCAAGACAGGAAATGGGGGGGGGGCAGATACTGTCACAGTGATGGGTGGTGGTGTTACTGATATTTAGTTAGTGGGTGCTGGGGATGCAAAAATCTTGCATGGCATGGGACATTCCCACATGGTAAGGAGCTGTCCAGCCCCAGATGCCAAAAACAACCACACTGAGAATCACATGTTGTGGAACATTAAGAATTATTTTAAAAGGTCATTATTAATCATGAAGTGGTCCAATAACTAATATTTCCTGTCTGAGCTTTTCTCCCTTTCTTCTTTTTTAATGGCAAAATGCCTATAAATGACTAAGACATCTGAATAATGGCTTTTCTGTCCTCTTCTACATACCAGCTGTAACAATTTGTCAAATGTAGGCAACTAGCTTTTAAAAATATAATGAAGAACGTATTGTTGGTGGTGTAAATTAGAGGCACTTGTAAAGAGAGAAGATCTCTGGACAAGCTCACATTCGCTATGCCTCATTTCCTCTCCTTTATTGTGTTGATAAAGGGAAATGGTGTTTATTGGGAGAGGACCAAAGAAGTTGTATTATTTCCAGTTTACACAATTACTGTAAAAGCTTCTCTCAGACAGTCTTACCTCAGGACATTCCGTGAGTCTCACTGTAGAGGATGTCATATGCCAATATTTCTTAGGGTTCTTCTGATTGAAATGCCTTTTAAAAAACTTGTTTGAATACCTCAAAATAGGCATGGCTATTAAAAAAAGAGAGTTGAGTTCTGATAGCTAACATACAAAAGTTTAGTGTATGATAAAAATATTTCATCAGAATTTTCAAAGGGAAAGGGACATTTTGGCTGCAACGAAGAAGGTCACTTCTCAGAAGCGATTCTCCGTTTTTCAGATCTCCCTGTTAACTCAGCAATGGTAACATTGATTTCATACCTTATTATCCAGTTATGTAAATAATCAAAAAGAACAGAATGCCTGACTAAAGTGGTTTAAATGAGTACAGGTTTATTTATTTATTTTTTCTCACATATCAAGAAGTCCAGAGGAAGACAGCTTAGGGCTGGTGCAGGAGATCAACAGTCTAAAAACTGGGTTCTTTCTGTTTCCTCTGCCATTCTTAGGACATTGACTTTAATTCACATGCTGGTTACCTCACAGTTATAGGATGGTTGCTGCAGCTCCTGGTGGTGTAACATCATTCCAGGCAGGAAGAAGGTAAGTGGGGAGCAACCCCCTGGACCTGTGTGTGTGTTAGTGCCAACTATTGGAGGGTGAGGTCCATTTCTTTCTGGAAGCAAGGAGAAGAGGGAGAAGGAAATGAAGGAAGAAGGGAGGAAGAAGAATGATAAGAAGCCAGCTAGGAAAGGTAGAAGCGGCAAGACCACTGTACTTCTTAAACTTTGACGTGCATGCAGATCACTCAGGGTTTTGTTAAGATGAAGACTGTGATTCAGTAGGTCTGGAGTGTCTGCATGTCTAAGGAGGTCCTCCATGATGCTAATGCTGCTGGTCTCTGGTTTATGCTTTGAGCCTGATAAAGTCTCTTGAGAGTTGAGTTACTTCAATGTAAAACAATTCTAGTTTTTTTTTTTTTTAAGTCTCAATTGAATTTTTAATATGTTCAGTGGTGAAATCTGGATACTCTACTTTATTTAAAGTTCTCCCTCCCTGTTCTTGAGTGACCTTGTGGTTGGGCCTGCAGCTGGCTGTCTCATTCTTATGGGGCTTTTGTGCAGGACACTTTTCCATCCTCTGCGTCATGGGAAATTTCTGATTTGCAGTTCTTTCAGCTTGGCTTCTTTATTTCCCCACAAATTCACTTTTCTGCATAAAATCATCTTTTGATCTTGTGGCCACTGAGGTTGGCCTTCTTTTATCTGGGCATTTGGGTGAAACTGAGAGTCTATTTTGTTAGCAGTGTTAGCCTCCAGGTTCTTTCTACTGCATTTCTCCCTTCCAGGAGGATCTCCTTAGGGAAGACCTAAGACATCCCAAGCCTTGCTCTGTTTCTTGAGTGGATCTTATTGGGTCCATAGGAGAAACCTCACACATTCTTTGCCCAGACACATTCTGTGACTCCAGGCTATTTCCAATGGAGGAATGTCTCTTTTGTCCACTATCAGGGTAGATAACATGTTATGGATTCTCACACTAGATTTCTCAGGCCTGTGTCAGACCCTCGCCCACTGTGCAGCCCAGTCTCCAAATGGCCCTACTAATTTTTCTTTTTTTTTTCTGGCTGAAGATAAGGAGTCAGCACACTTAACCCTTTCCCTTTGAGGCAGGGACATGCATAGCTCTCTTCAAGAAAACTCTCTCAGTTCAAATGTAACCACCTTCTTGAATGTTTTAGACTTCCGTATCTCGGTTTCCAACCACAACTTTGCAAGTTCTGCATAGAGGATCTGCTAATGGGTTTTGGAATGCCGCAGTGGTTGTCACATTGTAAATATACAGTTGTGCAAGCAGTGCATTGCAGAACTCTAGGGGTGCCATTCACCTCCAAGTCACTGCAGATTTGTACAGTGATGATTTTTTCTTAATTGCACTTTATGCAGTTAAGAAAAAGGAAAGGTTGCCTTTTTCATAATGCACAAAATCCCCTTTTGATCTGCTAGCAGCTAATTTTGGTGATTGCTGTGTCAGGGTCATCAGAGAAACTGAAAAGTCCCTCATTATTAGGAATGTTTTAAATTACTTTATAAAATGTTATGAGGACTTGTATATATTTGATTCCTTATTATTATCCCTTGAATACCCAATGCAAGTTTTTCTTGTAAATTTTAAATCCTTCATTTGCTTCTTTGGGAGTTTTTAAATTTAATTTTTGAAAAGTAAATATGAAACAGAGGGATTCAAATTTTGGTTGTTCTTTGCATTCAGATATTCTGCAATCAGTAAGTTGAGTTCCTTTAGTTGATTTATATTTCTTATCAATATTTCAAAGCACTTGTTTCCACAAATTTTCTTTTTAATACAATTTCTTATTCTTGCATTATAACTTCAAAAACCTTGCTTTTGGCTTTGTTTTTTTGGCTCTTACATCACTTACAAATTTTTAAAATTGATTACCTTGTTTTAAAGGTTGATGACTGCCTGTCCAACTCCATTCCCATCTGGCCTAGAATGTTTAAATTGGCTGTCAGCCTTTTTTTATTTTGCTATTGTATTTATTTATTTATTTATTTTTAAATTTAAGTTCTGGGATACATGTGCAGAACACGCAGGTTTGCTATGTGTGCCATGGTGCTTTGCAGCACCTATCAACCTATCATCTAGGTTTTAAGCCCCGCCTGCATTAGCTATTTATCTTCATGTTCTCCCTCCCCTCTCCCCCCACCCCTAACTGGACGCAGGGTGTGTTGTTCCCCTCCCTGTGTCCATGTGTTCTCATTGTTCAACTCCCACTTATGAGTGAGAACATGGTGGTGTTTGGTTTTCTGTTTCTGTGTTAGTTTGCTGAGAATGATGGCTTTCAGCTTCATCCATGTCCCACAAAGGACATGATCTCATTTCTTTCTATGGCTGCATAGTAGTCCATGGTGTATATGTACCATTTTCTTTATCCAGTCTATCATTGATGGGCATTTGGGTTTGTTCCGTGTCTTTGCTATTGTAAATAGTGCTGCAATAAACATATGTGTACATGTGTCTTTATAGTAGAATGATTTATATTCCTTTGGGTATATATCCAGTAATGAGATTGCTGGGTCAAATGGTATTTCTGGTTCTAGATCCTTGAGGAATCACCACACTGTCTTCCACAATGGTTGAACTAATTTACATTTTACACCAACAGGGTAAAAGCATTCCTATTTCTCTATAGCCTCGCCAGCATCTATTGTTTCCTGACTTTTTCACAATCACTATGCTGACTGGTGTGAGATGGTATCTCATTGTGGTTTTGATTTGCATTTCCCTAATGATCAGTGATGTTGAGCTTTTTTTCATATTTTTTTGGCCACATAAATGTCTTCTTTTGAGAAGTATCTGTTCATATCCTTTGCCCACTTTTTGATGGGGTTGTTTGTTTAAGTTCCTTGTAGATTTTGGATATTAGACCTTTGTCAGATGGGTAAATTGCAAAATTTTTCTCCCATTCTGTAGGTTGCCTGTTCATTGTGATGATAATTTCTTTTGCTGTGCAGAAGCTCTTTAGTTTAATTAGATCCCATTTGTCAATTTTGGCTTTTGTTGCAACTGCTGTCAGCGTTTTTGTCATGAAATTCTTGCCAATGCCTATTTCCTGGATGGTATTGCCTAGGTTTTCTCCTAGGGTTTTTATGTTTTGAGTTTTACATTTAAATCTTTAATCCATCTTGAGTTAATTATTGTATAAGGTGTAAGGAAGGGGTCCAGTTTCAGTTTTCTGCATATGAGTAGCCAGTTTTCCCAGCACCATTATTAAGTAGGAAATCTTTTTCCCATTCCTTGTTTTTGTCAGGTTTGTCAAAGATCAGATGGCTGTAGATGTGTGGTGTTATTTCCGAAGTTTCTCTTCTGTTCCATTGATTTATATGTCTGTTTTGGCACCAGTACCATGCTGTTTTGGTGACTGTGGCCTTATAGTATAGTTTGAAGTTAGGTAGCATGATGCCTCCAGCTTTGTTCTTTTTGCTTAGGATTGTTTTGGCTATATGGGCTGTTTTTTGGTTTCATATGAAATTTAAAGTAGTTTTTTCTAATTCTGTGAAGAATATCAATGGTAGTTTGATGGGAATAGCATTGCATCTATAAATTACTTTGGGCAGTATAGCCATTTTCATGATATGGATTCTTCCTATCTGTGAGGACAAAATGTTTTTCCATTTGTTTATGTCCTCTCTTATTTATTTGAGCATATTGGTTTGTAGTTCTCCTTGAAGAGATCCTTCACATCCCATGTTAGCTGTATTCCTAGGTATTTTATTCTCTTTGTATCAATTGTGAATGGGAGTTCATTCATGATTTGGCTCTCTGCTCTGTCAACATGCTTTGACTAGTTAGAGGCATCATGCTACCTAACTTCAAACTATACTACAAGGCTACAGTAATCAAAACAGCATGGTACTGGTGCCAAAACAGACATATAGATCAGTCAAACAGAAGAGAAACTTTGGAAATAACACCACACATCTACAACCATCTGATCTTTGACAAACCTGACAAAAACAAGGAATGGGGAAAGGATTTCCTATTTAATAATGGTGCTGGGAAAACTGGCTACCCATATGCAGAGAACTGAAACTGGACCCCTTCCTTACACCTTATACAAAAATTAACTCTACACCAATTATTGGTGTATAGGAATGCTTGTGATTTTTGCACATTGATTTTGTATCCTGAGACTTTGCTGAAGTTGCTTATCAGCCTAAGGAGATTTTGGGCTAAGACATGGGGTTTTCTAAATATAGAAATATGTCATCTTCAAACAGAGACAATTTGACTTCTGCTCTTCCTATTTGAATATGCTTTATTTTTTTCTCTTGCCTGATTGCCCTGGCCAGAACTTCCAATACTATGTTGAATAGGAGTGGTGAGAGAGGGCATCCTTGTCTTGTACTGGTTGTCAGAAGGAATGCTTTCCAGCTTTTGCTCATTCAGTATGATATTGGTTGTGGGGTTGTCATAAATAGCTTCTATTACTTTGCAATATGTTTCATCAATACCTAGTTTATCGAGAGTTTTTAACATAAAGGAATGTCAAATTTTATTGAAAGCCTTTTCTGCATTTATTGAGATAATCATGTGGTTTTTGTCATTGGTTCTGTTTATGTGATGGGTTATGTTTATAGATTTGTGTATGTTGAACCAGCCTTGCATCCCAGAGATGAAGCCAACTTGATCGTGGTGGATAAGCTTTTTGATGTGCTGCTGGATTCAGTTTGCCAGTATTTTGTTGAAGATTTTTGCATTGATGCTCATCAGGGATATTGGCCTGAAGTTTTCTTTTTTTGTTGTGTCTCTGCCAGGTTTTTGTATCAGGATGATGCTGGCCTCATAAAATGGGCTTTTTTGCCCTCTCTTCACCTTTTGCCATCACAGGGTGGAAAACTCCCTGGGATCGTGCTTACACCACCATTTTTGGAGTATGGGACCCATGAAGGAGCATATACCTCTATTGCATGTGCACATGTTTCTCCTATCATAAATATTCATCCACCTCCTATAGCTCACTAAATATGTATATTTGGCCACCCCATTCAGGATAAATTCTTGTCCCCATTTCCCCTCCCTCAAAGTGTCTTTTCTGGCTTCTGGCCAGACGCTGTGCTTCCCAACCCATCAGACAGCCTGGCCACCCTGCAGGCTGCAACTCTTTATGAGAAATAAAGCTCTCCTTTGCAAATTAATATTATATATATATATATAATAATCTCCTTTCCAAATTAAATATATATATATTTCCAGTCTTTATCCTTTTGAGTGAAATATGGAATGAGATTTGTCTATAGGTTCGTCTATATGCATACAGATTTATAATTGTATAAATTAGGCAAAGAACATTTTATGAAAGCCTTTTTATAAGAGTTTATTTTTTCTTGAAATTTTCTGTAACAGATTTTTTTTTCAGTCGTTTGCGGGGGAGGGGGTCTATATTAGAACCTACAGGGAGATTTAAATTATTTAAATTATCCCAATTAAGGGGGATATTTTTGAGTCTCTTGATCTGATGATTTAATCTTGTCATTGCCCTTCATAACACTTGCAAAGCTTAGCAAGATCATGAAGAGAAATTGCATTTTATTCTAGAATCTGTGGTAGAAATCTCTGGAGTTTATCTTTGTAATTTCTCATTTTTTTCCCTGTAAGAACCACCAATGCTCATTCCACTATCTATGAATAATTTTAGTTGACAATCAAAATATATTAACCCCCAGTGACCTGAAAGCAATGAAATCCACCATTTCCTATTCTGAAGACTGTTCGGCAAACACAGATTTAAATCTCTTTACACTTCAAAATTTTTTACCAATGAAAAGCTCAATGAAATTGCCTACAAATAATTTCTGGATAGTTTAACTTATGCTTTCTGAATTACATTGCATTTTATCCTGCTGATAGAAACTATAGTAAATTTTCATTGTTTAAGACCTGATTTTAGAGCTGCTCATGAAGACAATTCCATTCAGATTCAGTAATAAAAATCAAACTTCCCTCCACTTTTGGCCAGAAGAGGGAAGCAGTTGACTGCATCTGAGGCATCTGTGCATGGATTCCAGCAAACTTTTGTACTTCAAATTAATTACCACTCAATAATGTGATAGTTAAAATAATGCACAGCTCTCAAATGTCACTTTGTAAAATTAAAGGAAATGTATAAGGTATGTATTTTCTTTTCGTTCATTTATGTCTTGAAATTACTTAGCTTCTTAGACTGTGTGTTTGTGAAATTTAACAAACACTGCTAACTGATAGTCAATCTCTGCTTTAAGTCAGACCTTTACCATTGGATTAGAAAATCAATAACCAAACACCCAGAAGACCTGCCTTATTGGTCTAAACTTTTGCCTCTGACATTAGAAAGTTATTTCCTAATCGTTCCACACAGTTAAATGCAAGCTCCTGGCAACATGGGATAATATATGTTTACCTCTACAATTGCTTATATTAATATTAGGCTGTTATTTTTATTTTAATTTTTTCTTACTTAGGATGTGATCACTCACTTAAATAGCTCTTTTATTGTCTTGTTCTTACCTTATCTCTGGTATATTTGGTAAAGTACCGGATGAACTTCAGGCTCATCTAAAATGTTTCCCTGAATTAGTTTGTGCTCCAAAGGCCATGTGGAGTACAGCATTGAGGAAAAGTTTTCTGGATAATTCAATTAAAACAAAAAACAAAAAGCAAATGAAGCCCCTATCATTGAGAAAACATAAGAATTTAAATATTTCTGTTGGTAATTGTACACATTTCCTTTTTCGTTTTGAGTTGATACTAGCTCTGTTTATATAACCAGACACTGTATGATAACTGAATGGCAAGAACTCAGTCCACTTGCCACCACGGTACATTGTATTCATCTAGGCCTCACAGAAATAGGGTTACCAGATGACCCATATGAATTTGTCACTCACTGTTCTGTTACAGACCTTGTTTTAGTAAAGTGATGTGGGTATTCATTTTCTTCACTGTGTTTTTTTATTCCTGCATATATTTAGTTTTTAAATTTTTTTCTTCATTTCACCCTGATTAAATTCTCATATTAGGAGCACTTTAGTAAAGGGCCTAAAATAAAAACATATACCCAAAGAAGTCTCAGAATGTCGTTAGTGGCTGGGCATGGTGGCTCATGCCTGTAATGCCAGCACTTTGGGAGGCTGAGGCAGGTGGATCACCTGAGGTCAGGAGTTCGACACCAGCCTGGGGAACATGATGAAACCCTATCTCTTCTAAAAAATACAAAAATTAACTGGTGTGGTGGCAGGCGCCTGTAGTCCCAGCTACTTGGGAGGCTGAGACAGGAGAATCACCTGAACCTGAGAGGCAGAAGTTGCAGTGAACCAAGATCATGCCACTGCACTCCAGCCTGGGTGATAAAGTGAGACTCCATCCCTCCCCCAAAAAAATAAATTAAAAAAAAGCTCAAAATCTATACTCTATTTAAGTGAATAAACAATTTGTGGCAGATTAAAGATGGCAACAAGTTTTTTGAGATTCTTCCCAACAAGAGATGGGGTTTTGTCTTTTTTTCCCTTGAATCTAGGTAGGTTCTATTATTTTTTTTGACCCACAGGATATAGTGGAAGTCAGGCTGTGTTGGTATCCTGACCAAGGCTTTAGGATACTGGAAGCTTTTGCTTTCTGTCTCTTGAAACACTTGACCTTGAATTCCACCTGCCATGCTGTTTGGAAGCCCAAGCTGCACTGTGGAGCAACCCATGTGAAAAGGAATGGAGGCTCTGGCTGAACTTCTCGTTGACAGACAACACCAAATTGCCAGCCGTGTGAGCCAGCCACCTTGGAAGCATCATCTCCAGCCCCAGTCTAGCTGCTGTCATTGTATGGGGGGAGAGCTAAGTTTTCCTTGTTAAGCCCTTTTCAAATTGCTGATTTGTGAGCCAAATAAATGATTGTTTTTGCTTTAAGCCAAAAAGTTTTGGGACAGTTTGATTTACAGAAATACGTACCTGAACAATTGTTCTTCAACAAAAATAATCATCTCCCAAAGAAGCTTGTTCATAATAAGTGATGTAAAGCTGACAGTTTGGTCTTCAAAAGCCTCTCGTACTGTTAGGAGGGAAATGAAGCAATCAATATAGGCTCGTAATCAGCATTAGGGAAAGTAGAAAACTACTGATAAGTTTTAAGCCTTCTATTCTACAACACCACTTCAGAATTGAGTGCTAATTGCTTCATTGCTGCTGAACGGTATTAGTAGATTTAGAATTTGTACAATATACCAAGCATGTAATTTTCTCATGACACCATTTGTGCACTGAACAGCAACGCTTAATGTGGACAATAGACTTGGAATGGATTTTAGAAATGCTAATTAACAAAAAAGTTCTTATTGTATAATAATGTTTCAAGTGTGTTCCCAACAACTTCAATTAGCATAGAACAACTAAAGCAAAGAGCAGGGGAAGTTAAATAATACTCTGTTCTGTTCCTTTCTGTATCACGGACCTGCAGACCAAAACTAGAAGACATGGTCATCTTTTTTATTGTTTTAGAAGGTAAATTCTCATTTTCACATGATTTATTTTTATAAAACAACTCTTTTTAGGGAACAAAATATTCATTTCTAGTTGGAGCAGTATTTCTGAAACTTTAGCAGGTATCAGAATCATCTGGAGAGCTTGTTAAAACATTGATTTAAAAGACCCAATCACAGAGCTTCTGATTTGTTAGATCTGGGGTAGGAGCCAAGAATTTACATTTGTAACAGGTTCCCAGGCAATGTTGATGTTGGTCTGGAGAACACACATTGAGAACCACTGGATTAGAAAAAATAATGTATAATAAATGATTCGTAAGTCCCAGCTACCTAGAAGTGAAAACTTAGCTGTTACTATTACCTAAGGTATTGAGTTTAGAATTATTAATAAACAGTAAACATTCCTTGAATGCCTACTACAAACTAGACACTGTGGTAGGTTTCAGGAGCTTATACCCTGGTTGAGGAGAAATATGGGGTCATATGGGGACAAATAGGAGGAAAATCACCTACTCTTGGGGTTTATGGAGAACTTGTTGTAGGAGATGACTCCTGAGTTAAATTTTGATATGAGCAAGTGTTACCTAGGTCAGTAGAAGCTGAATGATTCTTACAGACAAAGAGAATAACCCAAGAAACTAATAAAAGGTTGAAACAGCAGTTTTTATTACAAAAATGAAAGCTTGAGGTATAGAAAAGTAGGCAATGATGTAGTTTTGCTTTCAAGAAAGTAAATTTGAGGATAGAAGAGAATAATGTAGTTTTGTTTTTAACAAATATTTGTGTGTTACCCAGTATATGGAAGTGGTTTTATTGTGTGTGTTGTTTGTTGTTAAAAAGTGGCTTGGTTTGCATTTTGTTGAGATTTTCAACATTTTCTCATGGTAATTGATTAGAAAAAGGCAAAAATGGGGATAAAATTTGTCAAGACTATTCATTTTAGTGATTTTAAATAATCTGTTCTCTTAATGAATCACAACTATGCTCAATATATTGTCAATTCTAAATTTTGAATTGATTTTGTTTGGTGAGAATTATTTTACCTCAGCTAATGTGAAACTGCGTATGTAGCTTAAAACAGAAATGGCACTTTAAAATAAATTTTCAGTGTCAAGTAATGTCAAATCATATTAGTCAGCTTGAGTATGTTAGAAACTAATTCTTTTTTGTTGAATTTCGAACTGCTTCATGGGCAATAGAGGGACTGCACATCACAGTTACCACCCTCCCCAAAATATAATGTTCACTTCAGAAGAAACACTTCCTTCTTCCTCAGATAGGAAAAAAGGGTGGATAAATTAACAGGAACTAAAAGCAGAGGCACAGCTACTACATAAACAAATAATACAAAAATGCATGAAACAGAAAAATGCTCATGGCACCTAAAGTTAACATTAGTCTCTTTTCTATGTATCAAGCTGACATATTAGAAAATAAAAAATTATGTATATTTTATTTTCATGTATATATGAAGCGCATATCTTGAATAACAAAGGCATCTCAATTTTGAAGCAAACAATTTTTTTAGGTAAATCCAAAAGCAAGAAAATGATAAAATAGGTCTGTATTTCAAATAGAATATAAAGACATAGTGAACAGGAAGAAAATGAAGCAAAAAGAGTTCAGTATGATGAAAGAAAGTCTATTGCTTTAGTAGCTCAACAAGTCAAAATCCTCAGGAAATGCACAATCTTTGGTGTGTTAATATGACTTCAAATGGAGCTGTTTAAATCGTTTACTAAGATTTAATAGCTAAACATGGGCACAGTAACAGTATCTTTTATAACCTTTTTGGGTCAAAGAATATTCACACATTTATTTGTGGGTAGAATATGCTTAACTCTTAACAATATAATGGTGCTGTTTGACATTGCAAGAAGTGTAAATAGTAACACCGCAAAATTATGACAACTATTTTTAAAATGTAATTAATTTAATTAGAGCACCAGAAACAAAAAAATTCTGGAAAAGGAGCAGCAGGAGAGAATTTCACTAACATCTTTCACAAATCTCGACTGTAATTCAGTGTTTAAATAGTCCTTTTGTCAAAATAGTGAACTGGCTTTCTGTAAAGGACGTCTTTCTGCAAAGGGCATCTTCGAACTGGTTTTTACTTGTGGAGCTGTTTTGTGTACTGAAGAGTATCCACTTGTCAAGCTGCCATTCTGAAACCCAGATGAGTAGCTGAGAAGCTCATTTTGCTTGCCCTCGGGACAGCTAAGCTTTACATTTTTGATGACAATGGAATACAGTAGTTTATGTCAGGTGTGTGTGTGTGTATGTGTGTGTGTGCATGCACGCACCCAGGTGTTATTCAGCTTCTGTTTGAGGTTCACCTTACTTAATTACAAAGTAAGCGTGAAGCAGGGAACACCCTTTGCAACTACCCTTCACTTTTCATCTTAGAATCGTGCACTCTGCAAAAATCTGATTTTCTCTCCGTTTTAGTTTTAAAAACAGTTTATATAAAAACTGAAAAGCAACAAAACAGAAATTTTAGAAATGTACACTAAGGTGCTTTGCTTGTTTTAAAGATGGAAACACTGTATTTCTTATTTCTATTGCATTTTGGAATTTAGAAAACCAGAAAGAATCCAGAAGGTCTTCTATGGCCGTTTTATTAAACAGCCATAGGTCCTGAGAAACTGATTTTATGTTTCTGTAAGTTTACTCAGAATTCCAGTGACACCAGCTTTACTTCTATAAAAAGATATTATTGATGATTAAACTTAAAATACTTTTGAGATTATTATAATTAGAAATTCAACAGATATTATTGAATAAATCAATAATTTCTTAAGCTACAGTATTAAGTAACATATTTTATAATATCTACATAGCTAACAAAATATCTGTATCATAAACCTTGGGTATATATAACTCAGGTGGTTTGTTTCTGGGAATACGATCATAATAGGGAGAAAACTCAGTGACATAATAGTGACAAAATAGCTTCAACCCTACCTTTAGTTGTATAATTTTGCTGAAGTTTCTGCATATATATAGCAAAGGAATTGAACTACATCTCTAAAACTCAATTTCTAAAAATTCCATGGTTAAATAAGTAAACAGATCCATAGGAGGGAAAACTCTACAAAAATTCAGGAAATGTGATTATCTCTCTCCCTTCCTTCCTTCTTTTCCTTAGTTGTTTAGCTAATGAATTCTGCCTTTAATGAAAGTGAAAAAATTATATTAATATAGCACATGAGAAAGTTATGTTAAAAGCTTAAAAGAAGAGATGGAGAATGGTAAAGATGCAATTCAAAGAAGTGATAAATGTCTGGGATTAGGAAATGATGTTCTGGTAGAGCTATTTGTTATATCAACAACAAGACTGAGATAGGAAGCTCTGAGCTGAAGGATGTATGTAACGAGTGTCAGGGAGGCCCTGGAAAAAAAGCTCAAGTCAATGGCATTAGCTGAGCAATGGAGATTGAAAATTAGGTTTACATATTTCGATGCACCCAGATCACAGCCATGCCAATGGGTACTGCATTTCAGGGACTCTTCCTTTGCTGACAATTCAGTTTTTCTAGAACACCAATCTCACCAGGTAGACTTCCAAGAAGACAATTTTCTGCTCATGCAGCAAAATGTGTAAGGGGAAAAAAGCAAACATTCCTGGTCATATAGAAACAAATAAGGCAGATGGGAAAGGCAATGTAGTATGGCAAAAAATTCACAGACCCGACATTGACTCTTACAAGATATTTTACATAGGGCAAGTTTTTTTTTTATTTTTAATCCTTTTGGTTGTCAATTTCCTCATGCATAAGATGGAGTTTATACCAGTCCTCACATAGCAGTGATGTGAGGATTAAATGAAGCAAGACTTGTAAAGCGTCTCACATACTGCCTGGAAATAATGGGCGCTCTCTCTTCAGTTTTTCCTTTTTTCACTTTTTATACTTTTCCTTTTTCTTGCTCCTGATGTTTTCCCCGCTCTCTCACCAAGTGAGAAACAGAAGTTTCCAAGTAAAAGATCCTCTTAACATCCAAATGGCCTGCTGGGTGGCTCCTCAAGGTCTTAGAGTCTTAGAGGGGGATGGTTCTTCCTAAGAATTCCTCAGAACACAGTTTCCAGTATCTTGGACTCCTGAGCTGCTCTCCAGGGTGCTGCTGGGCATTTTTAAGATTCTCTCCTCAATGGGGAGTTGCTTTTATCTTCCTAGGGGCTCTAAAGTGCTTCCTGGAATTAGAGCTTCTGTAGAGATATTTATTGGCAGTGACAGACAGAGCTCTTTATCTTTTCAAAGAGCAGCTCTACCAAGAAGGAATTGTTTGGCCATGTCTAGGAGTACAGGGGCAAATCTGGACATGATTTTACTGCTTGAACTGCAAAGCTATTTGGGTTAACACTGAAATAAATTTTTTTCTGAGCTATATTGTAGGATAGCTTTATATATAAAGTTTACTTTGAAACCTTCCAATGGCACCTCTTGGTTTAATCAAGATTGACATTTTTAGTAATCCCAGTAAAGACTCTATCTAGGGTATTGCCTTAAAGTGTGTCTCAAAAATACCTGAGAAGTAGGACTCTATTTGGATCTAGCCATCGTGCCTGTTCAATTGTTCTTGCCTGATAGTCAGGGGAACACAGGACATTTTCACACCATTTTCAAATTAGTTCTGTTTATGAGGGGTTATACTCATCATGTACTTGTAGACTAATGGGTGCAAAATACAGATTCTACCCTCAAAAAGTGCAACCTTGAGATAGGGTGATGTTTCAGATCCATCAGTGCGAAATTTAGGAAGTAGAACTGGTATGGTTTGGCTCTGTGTTCCCACGAAAATCTCATGTTGAATTGTAATCTCCAGTATTGGGGAAGGGACCTGGTAGGAGGTGATTGGATGACAGGGGCAGATTCCCACCTTGCTGTTCTCATGATAGTGAGTGAGTTCTCACCAAATCTGATGGTTTAAAAGTGTGTGACACTTCTCCCTTCGTTCGCTGTCTTTCTCCTGCCGCCCTCTTTCTCCTGCCGCCATGTGAAGGTATGCTTGCTTCCCCTTTCCTTTCTGCCATGATTGTAAGTTTCCTGAGGCCTCCCAGCCATGCTTCCTGTACAGTGTGTGGAACTGTGAGTCAATTAAACCTCTTGTCTTTATAAATTACCCAGTCTCAGGTAGTTCTTTGTAGCAGTGTGAGAATGGATGAATACAGAAAGAACTAAAGGGTTATTATCGACAAGCGAGCAATTTTAATGTTTTGCCTTGTGAAAATGTAGTAGTTCAGGTAAAACAAAACAAAAGAAGAAAAAGTTCAAGAGTATAGTTTGGTGCAAAAGTAATTGCGGTTTTTGCCATTGAAAGTAATGAAAATAGAAAATGTCCCTGATAAAGTTTACCAAATAGTAATAAATATACTTTCCACAACATATTCTCACAATTTTATTGAAACAGTTTCTGGCACTCTGGGTAGTTTTCCAGACTCTGATCATGAGCACAGTAGTTATCACTGGCAGACGTGGCAGGAACAGGCAGCTTGGCCCCGTCTCTGGGGAACATTGAGAGATTAATACAATGGGCAGCTCAAAATCCAGAGCTGGCTGAAGCCTTCAGGACTCTTGGCCTGAGTTTGTCACTTTAGAGTGGGCACCACATAACTGACTGACTTCCCAAGAATTCGGGGTGGCAGATCATGCCACCTGGTTCAGTACTGCTCCATCTTACCTGCAGAGCTTGGAACATTCCTTTTGTTCTAGTAGATAAGTGAAGAAGAGCCAAACTCTTAATGAAATATACTTCCCTTGAACGTGTATCTCATAGGCTGTTTGACTGTTATGAAAAATGTCATCTATAGAAAAGAATGGTATACATATTGCTAAGACACATTAGATGTTATTGCCGGAGTCAGTATTTCAGAATTCAGGGTGGTAATCTAACATTACTGCTTTTAGCTGTCCCTGAAGATCCAAAATTAAATTATTATTTTAAACTTGTAGATTGCAGCATAATAAGTGGGTAAAAGTATGGACTCTGGCATTAAACTGCCTGGATTTCCTGCTGGACAAGTTACTTAACCATTTTGTGTCTCAGTTTCCCCATCTGTAATATCCCTTTCCTCATATGGTGGTTGTGAAGCTTACATGAGTTAGTGCATACAATGGTACTAGAACCACGCCTGGGACATAATTAGCATTATCTAAGGGTTTGCTGTTAATACACAAACTTATCCTATCCCACCGTTCCCAGAAATTCTAACATCAGTTCCCAGGAATTTTAACGTTTTAGGATTGTTTGAATGAGAAACTGAACAGTATCTGACATGGATTACTGTTTCAAATAGTATGTGAAGGAGGTGAACATATGACAAACAAGGTGTATCTTTTAACCTTGGTGCTTTATCTAGGAATTACGTTGTTATTCCAGAAAAGTGTTTGTTACATTGTATTGGCTATATTACATGCAGTATATTTGAAAACTAATTGTTCACATGAAAGCATTGACTGGCCTGGCGGTTATCTCATAACCTTGAATTTATCTCATTATTGAAAATGTCATAAATAGATATCAGATATGCATAGTGGCTCAGCTCATTGTCAAAGACGTCTAATTTTTATCGTGAACCAGTGATTCTCCAGACTGGTTCTGTGGTTAAGATCAATAGCAGCAGCAGCAGCAGCAGCAGCAGCAACAACAACAACAAAAACAAAACTTCTTGATCATTACAGTAATCTTTTAAAGAAAACTTGAAATGTTTCTAGGTTTATCTTAAACTTGTCTGAAAAAAAATCTCAATCTTGCTCTAATTATCTCTACTTAATGTTATCTCTACCCTGATAACTTAGTGCTGTAGATAATAGAGAATCAGAGTTCGGAGGACAAGATTCTTGAGGTACCTCACCAAGAAGCCACCTGTTGTTAGTCCCACAAAGTATGATCAGGCAGATGGTCAGTCCAAAAAGACACCTTGAGATGACTTGGAGAAGATTGGCCAAAGAAATGTTTAGGTTTCTTGTCCTTCAAACATGACATGGTCAAAATGTCAACTTACTAATATGGCTCTATGTCAGTATTTGCTTCCATCTAGTGAGATTTAGCTACAGACTTATCAAACTATTAATATATATAGTGTGGATTTTTTTGGTGAATATTCCCAATTTTTTTAAAATCACAATATTAGTTGTATACCAACATATAGCATTTTATTCTTATTATGAAGGCAATTTAAATTTATTGCAGAAAATTGAAAAACAGAAATAGAAAAAATAAAGCAAAAATGACTTGTAATGTTACCATTGAGATATATCCACTAGCTTTTAGTATATTTTCTTCTAATTTAGTGTGTGTGTGTGCACATGTATGTACATGCTTAGGACCAGACCGCATGTGTTAGTTTACCTCTTGCCTTAAAAAAACAAAAACAAAGAAACTAAGCATTGTATCCTAAGTATTTCCCCAACTTCAAATACTCTTTAAGATAATATTTCTAATGGCTGCAGGATATTTCATCATGTGGATGTACCATATTTTATTTATTAGATGTTTAAACTTTCTTCAATAACAGAAATAATGTTGCTAGAAATATACAGAAATAACTGACCACAATTCTGATTATTTTCTTGGAACAATTTTTCTGGAAGTAAGATTATTGGATATGAACATTTTCAAGGCAATATTATTAAATTATTGTTAAGAAAGTTTGTCCCTATGTGCACTTTCCCCAGTGGTAGATTAGCCAGCACTGGTCTTGCTGCTCCCTGCAATGATTACTAGTTATTATTTTAGGGAGGTGATGAGGATATTGGTTAAGAGCACAGACCCCAATTCTGTCACTTAATAATCATATGGTCTTTAGCAACTTATTTCAGCTTTTTGTGTATTACTTTCTTCATCCGCAAAATTAAGATTGAAACAATACCACAGATTTTATAGTGTTGTGGGAATTACGTGAGATAACAGATCTGTAGCTCTTAATGTAGCGCCTGGCACATACCAACTACACTATAAGTGTTTGGTATTATTAATATTGTAAATGATTGGCAACTTGATAGGCAAGGTGGTATATTACCATTATTTTGATTTGCATTACTTTTATTATTAGTGAAACCGAACATTGTTTCTTTTGTTTCTTCCTCTTTTTAAATTTTATTTATTTATTTAGAGACGGAGTCTCCCTCTGTCTCCCAGGCTGGAGTGCAATGGCGCGATATCGGCTCATTGCAACCTCTGCTTCCCGGATTCAAGTGATTCTCCTGCCTCAGCCTCCTGAGTAGCTGAGATTACAGGCACGTGCCACCATGCCTGGCTAATCTTTGTATTTTTAGTAGAGATGGGGTTTCACCATGTTGGTCAGGCTGGTCTCGAACTCCTGACATCGTGATCCACCTGCCTTGGCCTCCCAAAGTGCTGGGATTGCAGGCATGAGCCACTGCGCCCGGCCCTCTTTATTTTTTTTGTATGATTACCAATTTTCTGGTCATATTATTTTTCCATTGTGGTAGGCATGGAGATGAGCTGCCTAAGGACCAATTTCAAGCAAACTTTTGTGCCCCAGGATCTAAGAGTAGACATCCTTCGGTGTTAGTGCCTTCAGGGATTATTTGACTGCAGAGGTTGCCTGGCCTGAGATCATGCCCCTTCTTAGGGTAGCTGAAGTACAATGAATGATAGATATGGAAATCCAGTCGTATGTTGCTTGATGCCAAGAATGTATTTTGAGAAAAGTGTTGTTAGGCCATTTTGTCATTATGTGAACACCATAGAGTGTACTTACACGAACCTGGATGGTAGAGCCTACTACACACCTAGGCTAGATGGTAGAGACTCTTACTCTAAGGCTACAAATCTGTACAGCATGTTACTGTATTGAATACTGTAGAAAACTGTAACACAATGGTAAGGATTTGTGTATCTAAACATAAAATGATATAGTAAAAACGTAGTATAAATGATAAAATATGGCACACCCGAACAGGGCAGCTCCATTATAATCTTATGGTACCACTGTTATATATGGTATTTGTTGTTGACAGAAGTGTCCTTAATGTAGTACATGACTGTATACAGGAAGGAACATCTTGGTCCAGTTTGAGACAACGTGAATGACCATTCTAGATCTAGAGCCCAACCCTTCCCCTCAACCTCACCATGGGATTAGCTGAAGCTGTCAGACCCATATCACATCTCAATTTCTCCTGCCTTACTGTGCTATCCTGTCCCGTCTTCCACATTTGCAAATAAATGTCCTAAACACTGAACTTCATCTCCATGTTGCTTTCTGGAGAATCCAAAAAGTGACACTCAGTTTTCTGTCTGGATCTGTATTTCTCTTGTTGACTTGTTAGAATTTTCTCTGTATTAGGCTTATAAACATTTGTCCTACTTATTATGGAAACTCTTTCTACCTTTTTTTAATTTTGTTTTTCAATGTGCCTCAATTAATAAAATGTATAAAATTAATGCATTTTAAGTGTACAATTCAATAATTTTTAGTAAACTTACACAGTTTGACCAGTATAACCCAAGTTCATTTTTAGACTTAATACAGTTTTTATCTTGGGGAGGTGATTAGGATATTGATTAAGAGCACAGATTAGGATATTGATTAAGAGCACAGACCCCAGTTCTGTCACTTAATAATCATGTGGTCTTTGTTTTTTAAATGTGCCTCAATTAATAAAATGGATAGAATCAATCCATTTTGTGTATAATTGTACACATAAAGTGGATAATTTATATCCATTTTAAGTGTATTAAATACCTCCCTAAAATAAAAATTCATATATATGAGTTTTCAATGCTTATATTGTCAAATCTATGACTTATATTGCTCTTGTGTTTTGTTTAAAAAAATCCCTATTGTAATTTTAATTCTTTAAATCATTTGGAGTACTATTAGGTCTGATGTAAGGTAAGGTTAAAAATTTTTCCAAAAATTAATCAAACACACACTACTTATTAAATAAAATTCCCTTTACTAATTTGAAAAGTTATATTTATCAATTAAAAATTATTATATGCAACCATGTAGTCCCAGCTACTCAAGAGGCTGAGGCGGGAGGATTGCTTGAGTCCAGTGGGCTATGATTGCACCACCATACTGTAGCCTGGGTGACAGAATGAGACCATCTCTACAAAACAAACAAACATACAAAATATATTTATATCTTGTAGGATCCCCTCCTTGACTATAGACTCTACTGATCAATTCTGGGCCAGTACCACATTACCTTTAGAATATAAAGGTAAAATTTTGTAAATGTGTTAATGTTGGGGGTAAATTATCCCTCATCACTCTTCTTTTTCTAAACATTTTTGTTCACTTTTACACATCGTTCTCCCAAATGAACCTTAGAATAGTTTTGTCAAGTTCCTATTCTATTTCCTAAAAACCGTTCCTGCTATGAGTTTGAGTAAAATTATATTAAGCCTAAAAATGAGGCCAGGTGCTGGTGGCTCATGCCTGTAATCCCAGGACTTTGGAAGGCTGAGGCAGGCAGATCATTTGAGGTCAGGAGTTCAAGACCAGCCTGGCCAACATGGAGCGAACCCCGTCTCTACTAAAAATACAAAAATTAGCTGGGTGTGGTGGTGCATGCCTGTAATCCCAGCTACTCAAGAGGCTGAGGCAGGAGAATCACTTGAACCTGGGAGGCAGAGGTTGCAGTGAGCCGAGATTGTACCACTGCACTCCAGGTTGGGCAACAGAGTGAGACTCCGTCTCCAAAATAAATAAATAAATAAAGCCTAAAAATGAACTTGGGTTATACTAGTCAAACTATGTAAGTTTACTAAAAATTATTGAGTTGTACACTTAAAAGGGATTAATCTTGTTCAAACTGTACACTTAAAATGGATTAATTTTATCCATTTTATTAATGGTGGTATCCTTAAAGTATACCTCAATTAAGCTATTTTTTTAAATGAGTTTCTATCCAGAAACTTCATATCTCTACTTATTAAGGCCTTTTATGTTATGTTTTATTTATATTTTTAATAATGTTTATTAGTTGTGTTTACCTCTAGTAGATTCCACCATAAATCATTTCATGTTGTTGTTGTTGGGTAGCCTCAAGTGAGTTTGTTTCTGTGATTGAATTTATGGGGCCATGAGATCTGGAGGGCAGAAAAGTCAATGTGGCATCTACTTGATCACTTGCTGAGGGGACGGGCTGGAACCATGCTCCTTCTGCAGGTGTTCTGAGCGTCAGTGCCTTCAAGCTGGGCAAGCACATACATGTGGAACTCACCTGGGGGTGAGGCAACAGAGCATGAAAGAGGCTATGGAGAACAGGATCTGGGTGCTTCCCATACAGGAATGCCAGTTTAGACTTTTTCAAGAACACAGTGCTAGCCAAACAAAAACTCCTCTGTCATCTAAATCCAGCTCACTGGCTTCCAATTTGTATCCCTTTTTTGGGCCACCTGAAGTTTGTATTGAGCTACCTGCTCTGACAAGTCACCACCAATATATACATGAAAGGAACAAACACTCTCAAGATCTGGTAACTGCTGAATTGGGGTGAGCTGATATTTCTTCATAGGCTCCTGTAACTTATAGGCAACCTTTGTAGAGAAAGGTATAGTAGGTATCCAGGAGACGTACTGTGTGCGTGAGAAGGCTGGCGATCCTATGCTAGAGTGTTGGTTCTGGGCAGATATGATTTAGGATGGGATTAATCTAAAGTGGACTCTATAAGAATGAAGGGTTCTTGTGTTGTTGCCTGTTCCTCACTAATTTTACTGCTACATCCACTGAGAATCTATTTGAAAGACTTAATTCAGGCTGGGTGCCGTGGCTCATGCTGTAATCTCCTCACTTTGGGAGGCCAAAGAAGGAGAGTCGCTTGAGCCCAGGATTTCAAGACCAGCCTGGGCAACGTGGTGAGACCCCATTTCTGTTTTTATCGAAAACACTTAATTTATATTTTAAATTTGAACTATAGAATATGGTCAAGTTACAAAACTCATTACTTCGCTATATATAATTATCAAAATATGTTCTTGCTAACATAGGAGTAGCAACATTTATGGATTATTTAATATCATCTTACATATAGCTTTTATTGATATAAAAATTTTTAGAAAATAAAAATATTAAAAAGGCCACTCCTGTGTTTTGTACTTGTAGTTTTACAGCATATTCCCTATATTTTTCTATTTAAATTGACAAGAAAATGTCTTTTTCTTGCCCAAAGACTTTTGGCCAATTACTCAATGAAGGAATGACTATTAATTCACTTATATGGATTGTGTTAGCTTGATTCTGATTAGAAGGGCCTTGTATCTTAAAATGACACATAATGTCAGCAAATAAAACACCACTGTTTAGTATATTAATATAACCTTTGATAATTAGAAAAATTAAGACTTTGTCTTACAGTTTTCAAGAGAAAATGTTTACTTTGCACAATTTTTAAGACTGACCAATAAATTACATTATGTTAATTAAGATGGTCTTAAAAATTTTTTCTAACTTATGAACATCTTTAATTTTTAATTTTATTTGAAAATACAGTATGTTTTATGCAAATGAAAAAATAATAGGTATTTCTAAAATTTATAGGACATGCTTAGCTTCTTATAAAAATCTCATAATTTCTCAATACATTATTATCATTATTTTTGTGGTAATTATTTCAATTTATTTAATTGAATTTTATGTTCATCTTAAAAAATTTAGAAATGGATAATATATTGTTCAGTTATTTCCAGGGTCATGATAGTCTGGAGCTTCTATTTTATTATATGAGGAGTTTCACAAAATTAGTTTTAATTAATGATACCATTAACCAAATTCTTCTCTGAATTATTAAATCTTTAAATTACCTAAATTATGGTAAAATTAAATATAAGGCTTTAAATCTATCTTAGGGTTCATTTTCTTCCAAAAATTCTCCTTCCCTAATACTACATTCTAGCTCAGTTCTCTCTTAATTTATTTTATCACATTTTTCCAACAGATTAATACTCATCAATTAGTGATCTGAGTTAAATTTAATAACTGTGGCAAGTTTCCCAAAAGATGACTGAATTTGACCAAAGTTACAGACGAGGTGCTTACAAAAGAAAGCTTTGCCATAGAACCTTGTTCTGTTGGATTTAACAGAGTATCAACCATTACACTTATAAAATAGCAAACTTTTCAACCTAGAGAAAAAAGTGCATCATCATTATCAACAACTACTACCACCCAACAACTCTGCAGTGATGACCGTTTTAAAACTCAAAACATGAATTCTTCGTATTGAGTGACATCCAGGCGATTTCTCCCTTAGTTTCCTCCACTATCTGTTATACCAAGACACAAAGGTATTTCAGCTCTAATTATTAGAATTCTTTGCTGTTGGCATCTTGCTGGAATTTTTCTTTTTTCATAAAGAGACTTTCTTCCAAAATATTTTCAGCCTCTTAATCAGCTGTTAGCTGTCAGGAGCACAGCTGTTTCTTCCCCTTCTTCTGGGTTAAGGATTACTCCCCAAGTCAGAGATAAAGAATTCTTAGTCACAAAGGACTTGGCATATTTTAGAATATAACAAGACAGCATCATAATTAATTTTTAAAGGATAGAACAAATGCTGTGACAGATTAGCTTGAACAAATGAAAGTTTCTAAGATAGTAAAATTGATTATTTTAGAAACTACTAAATAAGAATTCTCTGTATTTTCCATTTGCTATAACTATCTGTCAAAGTTTGATAAGGCGAACTGTGCCCCAAAGAAGTTGGTAGCCAGTGTGTAAGCAAGAAGTTGCTGTCACAGGTAATGGGAATTTTAATTAGGTTGGGAATAGATGCCTAGGGTTAGGGATAGGCTTTTCTGCCACGTGTAGCATTCTGAAGAAATAACACTGAATTTCTAAGATGCTATTGTCATTACCATTTTCAAGGGGCGGGGGAAGGTGAGAAAGCTCAGAGAAACAAATTCTAAAACATTAATGTTCTCCATAGCTGACAAAATCCGACCACATTCTGGATCAAGTACAATGCAAAATAGCAAGTCACTTTCTGAAACACAGAGAGATTTTAGCTCACAGCAAGAAATAACAGATAATTCCGTAAAACATGCAACAAAAACAGAAAATAGCATGGATGTGTTCATAAAATGTTCTTAATAATTTTCATTAATTGAACTTTGTTTTTCATGCCCTGAAAGTCTTCAGTTTTAGAGATATAATTTCTGTATTTATTGAATGCTTTGTATATGTGATACACTATAAATGCTTTGTTTACATTATCTCATTTAATTCTCATTTTATTCAGAAATTGAGAAATAAAGCTTAAAGAAATTAAATAACAATTAGTAGGTGGTAAAGCTTAGATTCAAATTTAGTTCTATTTGCTTTTACTTCAGAGAGATTTTAAAATAAGATGTTTACTTTCAGATATAATGGAATAACAGGGACAATACTTATACTCCTACCTGAAGCAACCTCTGCCCCTGCAAAAAAAAAAAAAAAAAACACTGAAAAATTTCCAAATATAATGAAAGCCGTAAATCCAGAGATCCAAGAAGATGAAAAAACCTTAAGCATAAGAAACATGAAGATAATTGCTCCAATGCAAATTGCTTAAAACAAGTGATAAAAGAAAATATTAAAGGCAAGGATAAAAAAGAAACATTACATATATTTAGCTGTAAAAAGGTAAGCATGATAGCGTATTTCTTAACAGAAATAATGCAAGTCAGAAGATAGTAGAGCATCATATTTAAAGTACTGAAAGAAAGAAGTGGTTATTTTAGAATTCTCTATTTAGTAAAAATATGTTTCTTAAAAATAAGAAACATTTTTTCAAATATTAAAAAAGCCCAAAGAATTCATAGCCATTAGATCCTCAGTATAAAAAATGTTAAAACAAAAAAGTCCTTTGGAAAATGATGCTAGATAAAAACCTGCATCCACGGAAGAGAATAAAGAACACTGGAAATAGTAAATATGTGGTTAAATGTAAAATACTTTTTTTGATTTTTGTTCAGTTTGTTTGATCCTTTATTGTTTAAATAGAAATAATGTAGAGTTTATAACATGTAGAAAGAAAACATCTGATAGAAGTAGCACAAAGTCTGGGAGACAGAAACAGAAGTAAACTTTGTGAGCTTCTTATATTGTACTTAAAGTGTCATTATATTACTTGAAAGTAGACTGTAGTAAGTTAAAGATCTATACTATAAAACTAAAAATACCACCACTAAAAGGATAAAAACAAATATGTAAGTCTTTGTTAGTCAATAAACTAACAAAAAGGATAAAGTGCAATCATGAAAAAAATTAATCCAAAAAAGGTAGAAAAAAGAGAGCAAAAATCAGATGAACCAAATAGGAAACAAATAGCAAGATGGTAAATTTAAACCCAAGAATATAAATTATCACGATGAATGTGAATGCTCTAATTTTCATATTAAGAGGTAAGATTGGCAATTTGGATTAAAAAAAGGCTAAACCATATATTGTCTGCAAGAAATCCACTTTAAATATAAAGAAATAAATAGAAATAAAATAATGGAAAAAGATGTACTACCGCTAATCAGAAGAAAGCTGGGGTAGTTATGTTAATATCCATTGAAGTAGATTGCTGAACATATAATAAGCCAAATCATTTATGCATTGAATAACAAAGGTTAATAACAAGTTAATAACAGAGACAAACATTTCAAAATGGAAAAAAAGCTGATAGAACTTTAAGAAGAAATAGAAAAATCCTCAATTAGCATCAGAGATTTCAACATTTCGTCTCAATAATTATAGAATAAGTAAATGGAAAATCTACAGGATGTAGAATATTTGAATAACTCCATCAACAAACTTGATCTTTTATTTCTAGAACCCTACACTCAATGAGCAGAATACACATTCTTTTCTAGTGTACCCAATACATTTATTAAATGTAAATTGGGATCATAAAACAAGTTTCATTAAATTCAAATCTTATAAAGTATATTCTCTAAAAATAAATTGGGAATCATTAACCAAAAAAATTCCTAAAAAGTTCATAAATATTTGGAAAATATATAATTCTGCATATCCGATGAGTTAAAGAAGAAATCAAAAGTGAAATCTTTTGAAGGTGAAAACACCACATATCAAAATTTGTAGACTATAGCTAAAGCAGTGATTAGAGAAAATTTTATAGCCAGAAATGTCTGTATTAGAAAAGAAGAAAAGTTGAAATCATTGACCTCTGATTCTATTTTAAGAGACTAGAAAAAAGTGCAAACTAATGCCAAAGTAAACAGATATAAGAAAAATACTATGTGAGCAGAAATAAATTTTAAAAAGAGAAAATCAATGACACCGAAAATTAGTAACACCGAAAGCTAGTTCTTTGAATGAATTTACAAACTTGATAAACCTCTAGCCAGACTGATCAGAAAAAAAGAGAGGAAACACAAATTATCAATATCAGAAATTCTAGAGCTGACATAGATACAGATGCTACCTATATTAAAAGGACAATAAATGAATAGTACAAACAACTTTATGTCCCCAAATTTGATGGTTTAGATAAAATGGACACATTTCTTGAAAGACATAAACTACCAAAGTTCACTGTAGAAGGAACAGGTAGCCAGAATAGGTTTATGTCTACAAGAGAAATTGAATTTGCTAAAACCTTCCCACAAAGAAAGCTCCAGGCTGAGGCGGCTTCACTAGGCAATTCTACAAACTTTGGAGGAATAAATAATACTAAGTCTACACAAACATAGAAAACTGAAGAAAATGGAACACTTACCAACTTATTCTATGAGAATGGCATTACCCTGATACCAAAACCAGAAAAAGATGTTAGAGGACAAAAGATTACAGACCAATAACCTTCATGGACATAGATGCAAAAACAATTAACAAAATTTTCTAAATATAATTCATTAACATTTTTTAAAAAGGCAATAAAACTTGATCAAGTGAGGGTGATCCTGGGAATGCAAGTTTCACTTAACATTTGAAAATCAATCAGTGTAATTTATCATATTAATAAAAAATGCATATGGTTAAATTGATAGAGACTAGAAAAGCCACTGACAAAATTAAATATTATCCCTGATAAAAATTATCTGAAAACTGTGAATGAAAAGGATATTTCTCAACCTGATAAAAGGATCTATGGAAAACCTACAGCTATATCACCCTTAATACCAAAAGTCTGAGTGCTTTTTTCCTAAGATCGAGGCAAGGGTATTCTCTTTAATCCCTTCTGTTCAACATTATACTAGCAGTTCTAGCCAATGCTATAAGGAAAGACAAAATAAAATAAGTCAAAATTGAAATGGTAGAAGAATAAAATTCAGTTTTATTTCTACATAAAGTTGGAAGACTTAAAATGTCTGTTTTTCAAGACATTACTTACAGGAATCAAATAATGTGGTATTGGCATAAGAATAGAGAACTAGATCAATGGAAAGGCATAAAGAACCCAGAAACAAGCTCAAAATACATGGTGAAATGATCTTCAACAAAGACAATTCTATGGATAAAGGATAATAATTTCAATAAATGATGCTGGAATAATTGGAAAGCCATCTGTAAAAAAATGAAATTTGACTATACATTGCAACATGTAAAAAATTAACTTGAAATGGTCCCTACACTTAAGTGTAAAACCTAAAAAACATAGAACAACTGGAGATAAACATATTTAGAAGTCTTTGTGGTCTTGGGTTAGGTCATGAGTATTTAAACACAACATCAAAAATACAATGCAAAAAGAAAAAAGTGATATATTGACCTATATCACAATTTAAAACATTATTTATGGACTGGGAAAATATATTTGCAAATTACATTTGTTAAAGCACTTATATCCAGAGTATTAAAAGAACTCCAAAATATGATAATAAGACAGCAAATGACCCAATTTTTAAAAGCCAAAAGACTTAAACAGATCATTTACCGAAAGATATATGGATGGAAAATAAACATATGAAAATATGCTCAACATCATTAATCATCAGGGAAATATAAATTAAAACCACAGTTAGACACCACTACACACCCACTGAAATGACTATAATCAGCAAGACAGACAATAGAGTTGGTGATGATGTGGAGAAACTTGAACTTTGTTATTGCTGGTGGGGTTTAAAATAAAACAGTTTGGCAGTTTCTTAAAAATGTAAACATTGATCTACCGCAAGTTCCAAACATTCCCCCAGGAGAAATGAAATTGTGTGTCCACACATAGACTTTTACATGAATGTTCTTAGCAACTTTATTTATAATAGCTGAAAATTGGAATCAACCCAAATGTCCATTGCTATGTGGACATTTGCTATTATATGTACATATTTGCTATTATATGTCCTTATAATGTAATACTACTCAGCAATAAAAAGGAACAACTATTAGTCTATGCAGCAACATAGATGATTATCAGAATTGTTATGCAGAGTGGAAAAAGTTAGACAAATAATATCGTAAAAAATGCAAACTAATCTCGTGACAGAAAGCCGAAATAGTGATTATCTCTAGAAAGGGATCAGGGAGTGGGGAGGTACAGGTGGGAGGGATTAAAAAGTAGCATAGGCCAGGCACAGTGGCTCACGCCTGTAATCCCAGCACTCTGGGAGGCCAGGGCAGGCGGATCACAAGGTCAAGAGATTGAGACCATCCTGGCCAACATGGTGAAACCCCATCTCTACTAAAAATATGAAAAAATTAGCCGGGCATGGTGGTGCGTGCCTGTAGTCCCAGCTACTCAGGAGGCTGAGGCAGGAGAATCGCTTGAACTCAGGAGACGGAGGTTGCAGTGAGCTGAGATCAGGCCACTGCACTCCAGCCTGGTGACAGAGCGAGACGCTGTCTCAAACAAACAAACAAAAACTTAGCATGAGGACACTTTTGAGAGTGATTTATTGCCTTGATTCTCGTAATGGTTTCATGAGTGTATACATGTATCATAAGATATTACATGGCACGTTTTAAATATATGGAATTTCTGATATATTTATTATATTAAATAAAGCCAAGATAAATGTATGAGAGACAAATCTATATTACTCTATTTAATTTATTTGAAAATCTTGAATTATATCCTTAGGTGTGTTTGACTTGAGTTCCCTCGTGTCTATAACTATAACTGCTTGAAACTCCATTGAAAACACTGGACAGAGCAGCACATCAAAAAACTTACCCACCACAATCAGGTTGGCCTCATCCCTGGGATGCAAGGCTGGTTCAACATACACAAATCAGTAAATGTAATGTATCACATAAACAGAACCAATGACAAAAACCACATGATCATCTCAGTAGATGCAGAAAAGGCCTTTGATAAAATTCAAAGACCAATGGAACAGAACAGAGACCTCAGAAATAACACCACAAATTTACAATCTCTTGGAATCAGGCAAGAGAAATAAAGTGTATTCAGATAGGAAGAGAGGAAGTCAAATGGTCTCTGTTTGCAGATGACATGTTTCTATATTTAGAAAACTCCATCATCTCAGCCCCAAAACTCCGTAAGCTGATAAGCAACTTCAGCAAAGTCTCAGGATACAAAAGCAATGTGCAAAAATCACAAGCATTCCTATACTCCAATAATAGACAAGCAGAGAGCGAAATCATGAATGAACTCCCATTCACAATCGCTGCAAAGGGAATAAAATACCTAGGAATACAGCTAACAAGGGATGTGAAGGACATCTTCGAGGAGAACTACAAACCACTGCTCGAGGAAATAAGAAAGGACACTAACAAATGGAAAAATATTCCATCCTCATGGATAGGAAGAATCCATATCATGAAAGTGGCCATACTCCCCAAAGTAATTTATAGATTCAGTGCTATTCCCATCAAACTAAGCAAAAAGAACAAAGCTGGAGGCATCACGCTACCTGACTTCAAACTATACTGCAAGGCTACAGTAACCAAAACAGCATGGTACTGGTACCAAAACAGAAATATAGACCAATGGAACAGAACAGAGACCTTAGAAATAACACCACACATTTACAACCATCTGATCTTCAACAAACCTGACAAAAACAAGCAATGGGGAAAGGATTTTCTATTCAATAAATGATGCTGGGAAAACTAGATAACCATATGCAGAAAACTGACACCCCCTCCTTACACCTTATACAAAAATTAACTCAAGATGGATTAAAAACTTAAACGTAAAACCCCAAACGATAAAAACTCTAGGAGAAAACCTAGGCATTACCATTCAGGACATAGACATGGGCAAAGACTGCATGGCTAAAACACCAAAAGCGATTACAACAAAAGCCAAAATTGACAAATGGGATCTAATTAAACTAAAGAGGTTCTGCACAGCAAAAGAAACTATCATCAGAGAGAACAGGCAACCTACAGAATAGGAGAAAATTTTTGCAATCTACCCATCTGACAAAGGTCTGATATCCAGAATCTATGAGGAAGTTAAACAAATTTACAAAAAACCCACAAACAATTCCATCAAATGTGGGCAAAGTATATGAACAGACACTTCTCGAAAGAAGACATTTATGTGGCCAATAAACATGAAAAAAAGCTTAAGACATCACTGATTTTTTGAGTCTTGAGAAATGCAAATCAAAAACCACAATGAGATACCATCTCACACCAGTCAGAATGGTGATTATTAAAAAGTCAAAAAAACAACAGATGCTGACAAGGCTGTAGAGAAATAGGAATGCTTTTACGCTGTTGGTGGAATGTAAATTAGTTCAACCATTGTGGAAGACAGTGTGGCGATTCCTCAAGGATTTAGAACCAGAAATACCATTTGACCTGGCCATCCCATTACTGTGTATATACCCAAAGGAATATAAATCATTCTACTATGGAGACACATGCACATGTATGTTTATTGTGGCACTATTTACAATGGCAAAGACATGGAAGCAACCTAAATGCCCATCAGTGATAGACTGGATAACAAAGACATACACCATGGAATACTATGCAGCCATGGAAAAGAATGAGATCATGTCCTTTGCAGGGACATGGATGAAGCTGGAAGCCATCATCCTCAGCAAGCTAACACAGGAACAGAAAACCAAACACCGCATGTTCTCACTCCTAAGTTGCAGTTGACCAATGAGAACATATGGACACAAGGAGGGGAACATCACACACTGAGGCCTGTTGTGGGGTGGGGTGCTGAGGGGAGGGAACCTAGAGGATGGGTGAATAGGTGCAGCAAACCACCATGGTACTTGTATACCTATGTAACAAACCTGCACATTCTGCACATATATCCCAGAATTTAAAGTAAAATTAAACAAAATAAAAATTAATAAAATAATTTTTTTTTTAAAAAAGCACTGGACAGAACAATGAGAACTAGCACCAATTCCAAACATTGTCAGTACTGGAGCAAGAATATTCAAGAACATGTTCAGTTCTTTGGACAGCCACTCTTTCTGGTTTGTTAAAGTTATTAGTTCCCATCCTTAAACTTACTAGGCTTTAGATCATAATTATTTTTAAAATAATTACGGAAGCCAAGATATCAAGAGAAATCATTTTTAAATAATTGTAGTTACTCACTTAAAATGGACATTATACAACTTTGAATCTTCACCTTATAAAAACCTTTTTGAAGAATGTTTTCAGAGACAAAATTGTGTAATGGATTTTTTTTTTTTTTTTTTTTTTTTTGGTCAAAGAGAAGGAATCTTATATTTAGGACCCATGGCAGTCCAATTTCTACCTCTGATTCATTGTAACCAGGAGCAAGTTTCTCAGACATCTCCAAGACACACCAAACTCTTGTATGAAGTGCTTTCCTCCTTCCTGCACAAACAAACCACAGTGTGTGGATAAAACTCTAGACTGGGATTAAGAAACATGCCTCTGGATCAACTGTGTCCACTTCTGCAAAGGACTATTATACAATCACAAGAAGAAAACAGAGACCAATATTTCCTCATATTTTAACTGATTGTTGACATTTTGTGTTCCTAGGGTTTACTGAGACATAAAAAATTATGTTTAAAATTGCTTTTTGATGATTATTAAATTTAAAATATAGATCTTCACCTGATAGCTGGCTACGAGTGACTGGAAGACCTGAATCAGATTTTGGACATCTTGCCAGAGACCATGATATTTGCTGGTCTTAGCAGAAAGATCCTACAATAAAATTGGCCACACCCACTAGGTCCAATAGCAATTTTCATGGGAAGGTTATGTCAGTTACCTTAAAATAGTGCTTCTTCAGTGTGAGTGCAGATACCCAGGAATCCTGTAAACATGCAGATTCAGGTTTCGTATGGAGAGGACTGACATTCTGAGTTGCTATTGAACTTGCAGCTGATGTCATTGCTGCTGGTCAGTGAATCACATTTTGAGTAGCAAGGTCTCAGATTTTTGTTGGACTGTTCCTGAGATGTGAGGATTTGTTGTTCTGTCTCAAAGAGCAGCCGTAAAAATCGTGGACCTGAAATTGCCTGTGGCAGTTAGGATTAGGATTAGCTCTAGGTGCCTATTAGTGGCTTAGACAAGATAATTTGTTTCTTGAGGTAAGGAGTCCAGGCCTGGTATGGTGGCATCATTGCATCAAGACCCATGATCTTTCTCTCTTGTTGGTCAGTCATATTTAGTATATCACTTTAGGGTCCAAGATGACTGTTTGTCAGCTGCTTAATTTTAATTGAGTCAGCAGGAACACTGAGGTAGCAGAAAAGGCTGTGACTTACAGCTTTAGTGATAAGTCTTGGAAGCTACGTAGATAATTTCTATTTACATCTTACAGGTCGAGTGGTCTCATAGCCACACCTAGCTGCAAGGGAGACTGGGTAGCAATGTGCTCATCTGCAAAGTGAAATTCTTTTTCAAGACAGGAGGTTGGACTTTGGGAGGCAACTAGCAGCCTCTGCTACAGTGTTTGTGAACTGATTTTGGTTAAAAGGACTGCAATTCTCAATGATGCATTACAGCTCAGTTCAGCAATGAGCCATGTAACCTTGGACTTAACCTATATAGAGCTTAGTTTTTAGGTTTGTAAAATAAGGGGCTTACACCAGGACTGAAATAGCAGGAAAGCTGTAGAGAGAGCAGTGGAGCAGTCTCTGACAGTTAAAACATACCTAAGAAACATATCTGTCTTGCCAGGCAAGAACAATCTCTACTTCCACATATACTCAGGCTTATAGGTTACAATTTCATCATCTTCCCTCTCTTATTCTCCCATCCAGCCTGCCCTCAATGTGCAATATAGTTTATGTGTAAATTATTTCCCATTATGGCTCTATTTCTTTTCTTCAATAGGGACAACACTTTCAAAATATTTAACAAGTAGCAGTTAAAGAATAACATCAATGAAAATTTTTTAAATTTTTTTTTTCCAGAAATTACTGCTGATGTTTACTTAAATAGGGTACCTATTTCCAATTCTGACTGTAATAGTTTCTTAAAAGAGTGAAGGACATCTGTACAGCTTCTGGGGAATATAAGAAAGTATGTATATTTTTGTCAGATGACATCATCTCTTTTGGCTAAGTGAAAGGAGAAGGTGCACAAGTATTGAGGATCTTATTTAGCTTTTGAAAGTTAAGGAAGCGGATTCAAAAGAATATATGTTTGTTGTACAATTTAAGGGAGTCTTTTAAAAGGAGAAAAGAAATCATGGTGTGAAGGTTTACTGTATGTTTTGCATTAAACCATAAAGCATTCCATAAGATTCATGGGGTCTGTGAAATACTATATTCTAACCAGAAAGTACCCATGCCTAATCCTGTTTAAGCTACTATCGTTGGATGTGTAAGACCCTGATGGTTTATACATATGAACAACCATGTGTAAAGTCTGTAACAATCTACATGAAGGCATTTTACTGACCAATTTCATCCTCTTATATAAAGGAAATTGGACTCTAGGGGCGTGTGTATTTATTAAATTCCATTTCCCTCACTTGCTCATTAAAAATCTGTCCTTCTTTTTAAATAATTCCCTTGTATAAAACTAGAAACTAAGGAAGCATACTTTTAAATTGTAGACTTTTCTGTTTTTCAGCATTTTGAGGAACAATAAGTCTCAAAATTACAAGAACTCCCATAACTTTAGAAAATACAAATACAGATGTTAGCATAATTTGAGGTAATAGTAGATATATTATTTAATTTTATTAAGTTTCTCTGACCTCTCCAAGACCCACCGAACTTTTATATGGAGCTCTTGCCTCCTTTCTGCACAAATAGTATTGCAGAAAATTCAGACTAATCTAGCTGCAGTGTGTGGGAAACACTTCCTTTTAACCACTATTATCATTCAGGGTCCAGCTAGGAGACAGAAAACACACAGTAATCTGAATAATTAATGTTTCTTATAGAGCATTATTAATTAGTAGTTAGGGATTAATTACTAAGAGGTAAGCAGAACTTCTAGGAATACAGGAACAGCAGAGAATGCAGTCACTGATGCCATGGCTAAGTCCAAGTACCGACGGGAAGGACTGAATCTGGAAGCGGCCCCTGCCTCCATGCTGAGATTCAGTTCTGTTGGAGAGGGCATGGCTGCAGCCCACTGGATGGAGGAGAAGCTCCCTGAAGTGGGATCGTAGGACAAACAGGAAAGTTCTTGCTGGGATGCCAGTGAAACTTACTGGGAAATCATCTAGAACACAGGCAGAACACTGTAGGAAACCATTCAATGAGGTGCCTGCCAGAGTTTCTGGGTTGCTGGCTGGGGTACCAGTCGAACTTGCTGGCAAGCTGCCTGCAGGATTGCTGCTGGATTGCTAGGTAACCGAGCTACCAGCGTCCCACAGGCTAGCAGACACTGCAGGAGCCAGAAGGGAGGAAACACTGAGTGAGGAAGAGAAATCCTTTTCTTCTCCACTGTTCCACTGTCACCCTCTACTGATAATACTTGCAACTGTGCCAGTCGACAAACTGAGTCGACAAAAGGAGAAATGTTTAGAGGGTCCAGCTGCAGTATCACAAGGCAGTACAATGAGGGATTTGGACTTGAGGAGCAATAAATTGATAGCTGGCACAAAACTATGTTTTTTTTTTAATTTAAGTAACTGAAGACGAATTTGTATTATTACAATGGAAAAGTATGACACTTGTTCCAGCTCTAATCTGGTTATGGCTATGGAATAACCATAACCAGTGTTGTTTGGGAAATTAATACTTGTCTAAATAGATTCATGGAAACATACCATAATTTATAGGGGAAAGTCTATGGGATCAAAGCATTTTAATAAAATTAAAGACTTTAATCTGAAAGATTGTCCAATCCCTCATTCTAGAAAGTAGAGGAAGACTGAAACCTAGAAGAATTAAATGACTAATTTAAGCCTAAAGAATTAGTTAGTGAAAGAGATAACTGATTTGTTCAATGAATGTTTATTTATTGGGTGCTACCAGGTGCTATTGGTCCAAGGTTCAGAAGATACAGCAATGAACAAAATGGAGTCACTTCCTGCACTCAAGGAGCTTACATTTTGGTAGAGGGCATGAGACAATAAACTGAGAAGCAAATAAATACATAATAATTTGGGTATTAAAGGTGCTATGACAAAAAAAAGCAGGGTAAGAAGATAGAAAATAATAAGTGAGATAGGAGGGGGGAGGTTGTGCTGTTTATATTGGTGCCATTTAAGCAGAAACTTGAACGTTCTCTTAACCTCCAATTCAGAACATTCAAATATCATATTTAATGTTTTTCTAATTATATTCGTATCTTTTGTATTTGTATCCATGTTTTTCTGAATAAGAATACATTTGTATACCTTTAGGAATCAAGGTTGTACAATGCCACAGTTTCTTTCCTCTCTTCTTTTTATAAAGGGGACTACAGTTATCTGTTTTCACAGTGTTTCTGTTGGTCACACCTCAGGAAGCTAGGCAGATGTTACTTACAGGAAACCTGGTTAAAATGGACACAAGTTACATACTCTGCCTTTTCAAAACTCAGACTGACCACATATTTTGGCAAGTTTCAACTGGTTACTAGATTTCTGGCTGTTCAGATACTGTACATCTCCTAAGGGCAATGTTGAAAATCCTGAAAATCATTCAACAGTTAGAGCCCCACATAAGATGATATTTCAGCACTGAGATATTTCTTAATTATATGTGTTTCCACTGTATGTGTAAATAGGGAATAAAAGTTGCTGAAATGCCATTAACAATAGCTGTGGAAATTTTGCTGTTCTGAAACTATATGCACAGAAAGAGAGTGGAACATTTCATGGTCAATAGGCAATCAGGCTATTTCCTGACACACAGAGCTGACTTGAAGGTCATATAATTGATATTACTGTCAGACTTCTAAAATGTTGTCTTAAATAGGCAATGGAGTCACAGAGATACAATGGAGTTTTCCTAGCTGGAAGAAAAAATTGTTCATTTTAAGTATTGTGAAAATGTCACCAAATTTTAATTTGATTTCAACTGGACCTTTTGCAATATAATTAGAAAATATAGGACTAATCTGTATTTCCTTATAGCTGGTCATTTATCCTGTATAGCTCTTTTGGTTTGTAATTCCACTAATCAATGTAAAATGAATTACATTGAAGTTTTAATGTGACAAAAAATTGGTGATTTCAAGAGATCACATTAAAATTCTGCATGTTAATACAAAATTTAAAATATCTCATTGGTTATTAAAATCACTTTGCTGAATTGTGTATAGATAAATGAATACATCTGTTAAATTTAGTTGAAATTGCAATACAAATGGAAATATTTTAAAGGTGCTTATTACCTTGTTTATATCTCTATTTTAGAGAGACATTTTGTCATTAATTTAGCACGCTATGTGGAAGAAGACTAAACTTTGAAAGAAAATCACTACAAAATTCAAAGCACTATATCATGAGAATAAAAACTAAAAATTCTAAAGTTTTTTTTAATATCTCTTAACTCCTGTGGACATAAAAGTTGGACTCATGTATCTCAGTGTTTACCTTACAAAGATCAAAAGAACAAAAACTGAGATGACAATCATATATTCTTCTCTAACTAAAAAAAAATACTTGCAGTGTAAGAAAAAGCGTAAAGAGACTACCCAAAACCTGCCAATTATAATTCTCTCTTGTGTCTCTTCTTAGTAAGTTTTTGGTTAGTTTTTTGAAGCAAATCAGGTGATAATTAAATGTGCCTGGAGGACCCCTGAAAACATCCAGTTATTATCCTCACGGACAACTTTCCCCCCAGTTATATGATGAGAGCCAACCACTGGGCCATGGATTTATGTTGGCCACATAAAGGGGAAAAATATTTTGTAAAGAGCAATGAATGAAAAGGGACAAAAGTTTTAAACAAGTTCCTTATCTCCTTTTAGTCCTCGGATACCTTATGTTGAATAGCCAGATCATTTTATTATTGCAAATGCCATGGCTGTAATCTTTTATTGCCTGCAGTACAGGCCTACAGCATTAAGTTAGTATAAAATTACATATAGTTTAATATATCTGTACAACACCTTTAAACAAGCTTCTCTAGGCAAGAAGGTTATCCGTCTTATAAATCTATTATTCCATTTGTACATCTTGATAGCCTAGCATTGCTCCTAGCCATGTTTAAGCATTAAATAGTGCATTATTATTTCACATAAATCAACCAGAGATGTGTGAATTCATAAATTTTGCATTTGCACAGACAGTATTTTAAACGTTTTACTGCTTCGTGGGAACTCAGAGCACCAGCCTGTACACAAATCAGGACCTGAGAAATTTCAATAAAATTTAATATCACAATTACATCTTCTCAAAGTCAAAGCAGGCATGTTTTGGAAGTATTTTAACTGAGTCCAAAAATGAAAGTAAATGTGAAGAGTGGCTTTTTTCTTGGCATTTAGTCAGCTATTGTTATAACAAGCTAATAAGCACTTTACTTTTAAAATTCTTTATAGCCAAATGGTATAGAGAAAAGGTTTTATCCAAACTTGAGATGAAGGAAAAATATATCAAGATTTTAGTAATTATGTGTAATTTATTAAAAGTAACAAAGATGGAAAGTAATATAGGATTGACAAGTTTATGTTACATTTAAAATGTAGCTTTACAGTTGAACCTGAAATAAGTCATTAAAAATTTCATACTTTAGGCTCTAAGTTACCTGAGGGTAAGAAGCAGCCTTTTTTTGGGGTTTCTAGGTGATTATCTTTGATTTGTAAGAAAACTGTATTCTCTTTCTTATTCCTAGGCATTTTGGGGAGTTGGTAACATTTACTGTTTCTTCAAAGTTTTAATTATTTTTCTCAGAAATTTTTTTTTTAAGGTTTCACTTAGTAAGAATTGGCTATGAAATTTAATGCGTGGGAGTTGTGTGTTTAGGGAAGATTTCTGCTTTCGTATGTGTGGGGTGAAAATTACATTCCTGTTGCAATGATTTCTAATGCATATAATTAACTGCACAAATGCCACACTAATTTTAAAATGGCATATTTATCACCTAGAAACAGGTGATGTAGAAAGATAAATTGCTGTAAACATAGAACTTGCTTCCAATTACGGTCAAATTCTGGGCAGACAGCTGAAAGGATAGGAGAGAAAATTTTAAAAATTCTGCCCAATTTTTTGAATTTTTCTCAACTGAGACTCTGCCATTATTATAAATAGGTAACTTCTGGGTAACGAAGTGAAAAAGGATAGGTAAAAACAGTATTCTACCATGGACCTTTCCTTCTGGAGTGAGTGATTTTTTAATGATGAGGATTTGCTACATTGGGAAAGCAGTTTCCGTTTTCCTTTATAAACTGTAGATATTTTCTCTACCATTCTGAACACTGCCCTTTCTTTCCTGATGAATTAAAAAGCTCAAACCTAAGGTTAACAGTACCAGATTCTTATTTGGAGATTAGTGTCTTTAGAACGATAAGCAAAAGACAGACACAGGGAGCCTTTAGACCCCTACAGCTGATCAGAGTAATGACACGCATTGCCAGACACGGCCGGCTTGTACTGTTAAAGAAAGCAGATCTAGTTACCATCCATAAAAAAACTAACGGAAGCTTCTCTCTTATTCTGATGAATGTTGAAAACCACGTGGCTTAAATAAAAGAAACAGCAACACACACTTTTTTAATGGTGATTTTTGACTATTTAGCATTCACTGCTTTGGGATCCATTTCCTTTTTGATAGTGTTGCTATCCCTGGTTTCCGTGCGTGTGTGTGTGTGTGCGCACGCGCGTGTGCGTGCGTGTGTGGGTGTGTGTGTGTGTGAGAGAGAAAGTTTTATCTTGCTATGTGTGAAAGTTTTATCTTATTGTGTGGACCTTGACTATCAAGATATAAGGACAAAAATGATTTATTGTAGAAATTACATTTTCTGAGCTGAGCCAGAAGGCACTCTTTACTTTAGCTCTTGTATAAGCAAGACTTAGTGTTATGTATATATTTTATGTGTATATATGTGTATATAATGTTTACTTAGCAATGTATATATTTATGCCACACAAGTGGCCCATGCTACCATTACGTAAATCCCTCTATTTTTCAAAGACTATATGGCTGAGGAAGGAGCATGTGGAAACAAACATGTTTAAAAATTCTCAGTGTATGTCAATGCCATTTAAATAAATATATGTTTTTTTCTCATAACACTAACTTTACTGGTTACAGCGGAAATTACAAGAAAAAATGGACAATGAATACAGGCATATTTAATGTTATTGCACTTTGCAGATATTGTGTTTTTACAGTTTGAAGGTTTATGGCAAACCTGCATCAAGCAAATCTATTGGTGTCATTTTTCTGACAGCATGTGTAAATTTTGTGTCTCTATTATATTTTGGTAATTATAGTAATATTTCAAAATTATTATTATTATTATATCTGTGATGGTGATCTGTAATCACTGATTTTGATGTTGTTATTATAATTGTTTTGGAGTGCCATGAACTGTGCCCATATAAGATGGTGAACTTAATCAATGCTATGTGTGTTCTGACTGTTTCACTGAGTATTCCCCCATCTCTCTCTCTCTTCTTGTGACTTCTTATTCCCTGAGACACAATGATATTGAAATTAGGACAATTAATAACCCTACAGTGGCCTCTAAGTATTCAAATGAAAGGAAGGAAGAGTCTCTCTCACCTTACATCAAAAGCTGCAAATGATTAAGCTTAGTGAGGAAGGTGTGTTGGAAGTTGAGAAAGGGCGAAAGCTAGGCCTCATATAGCAGTTAACCAAGTTGTGAATGCAAAGGAAAAGTTCTTGAAGGAAATTAAAAGTGCTACTTCAGCGAACACATGAATGATAAGAAAGTTAAACAAGCTTATTGCTGATATGGGGAAAGCCTGAGAGGTGTGGATAGATCAAACCAGCTACAACATTCCCTTAAGGCAAGCCTAGTCCAGAGGCCCGAACTCTTCAATTCTGTGGAGGTTAAGAGAGGTTAGGAAGTTTCAGAAGAAAGATATGAAGCTAGCAGAGGTTGGTTCACAAGGTTTGAGAAAAGAAGACGTCTCCATAACATAAAAGTAAAAGGTGAAGCAGTAAGTGTTGATGTAGAAGCTACAAGTTATCCAGAAGATCAGCTAAGATCACTGGGGAAGGTGACTGCATTAAACAGCAGATTTTCAATGTAGACAAAACAGCCTTATATTGGAAAGAGATGTCATCTAGGACTTCCATAGCTAAAGAGGGGAAGTCAATGCTTGGCTTCAAAGCTGCAAAGGACAGGCTGACTTTCTTATTATGGGCGAATGCAGCTGATCACTTTAAGTTGAAGCCAGTGCTCACTGACCATTTTGAAAATCTTAGGGACCTTAAGAATGATGCTAAATCTACTCTGCTTGTGCTCTGTAGTTGAAACAACACAGCTTGGATGACAGCACATCTGTTTATAGCATGGTTTACTGAATATTTTAAGCCCACTGTCAAGACCCACTGCTCAAAAAAATGCCTTTTAAAATATTAATAGCAGTAGCTCTTTGACAGTGCACCTGGTCACCTAAGAGTTCAGATTGAGATGTACAAGGGGATTCATGTTGTTTTTGTGCCTGCTAACGCAGCATCCATTCTGTGGGTGAAATGCTATCAAAGAGCATCTCATGCTACAGAGACATTTTTTTGTGAAAGGAAGAGTCAGTGTGGCAAATTTCATTGTTGTCTTATTTTAAGAAATTGCCACAGTAACTCCAATCTTTACCAAGCGCCACCGTGATCAGTCAGCAGCCACGAATGTCAAGGCAAGACCCTACACCAGCAAAATGATTATGACTTGCTGAATGCTCAGATGATTGTTGGCATTTCTTAGCAATATTTTAAAATTAAGATCTACATACTATTTTGTTAAACATAGCTATTACACACTTAATAGACTATAGTGTAAACATAACTTTTATATTCACTGGGAAACCAAAGGTCCCATGTGACTTATTTAATTGCAATATTCCCTTACTGCAGTGGTTTAGACTACAAACCTGTAATAACTCTGAGATATGCCTGCATGTTGAATTCTAAGACAAAATGAATTTGTTTCATCTTTTTAAATAAAAAATTTGGCTGCAAACATAAATGTTTCTATTTCAAATGAAAATAATGGATTCTTTTGTTTTCTACCCTCATGGATTCAATTTCTATTGGGTAAACCACAATGACATTTTAAAATAAACTTTAGCATATCATAGAGAGCACTGTCTTTGTGTTTTATTGTTTTCTCTTCTGTTTGCATGTTTACTAATTCACCTCAAAATATTTTGGCTAAGGAGAAATCAAGACAGCAGGCCAAAACTAAACCAATAATTGGTTAGTCTTAATTTTCCAAGTTTTGCCTCTCTTTATTTTGTTAGACATGTTCATTAAAAATATATTGTAAGCTGTTAGAATGAAAAATTCCTTGTCCTGGACATCATTCATATCCTCAAATGAGCTATATATTTATAGACCTTACAGTTTTATTAGAATGTGTGCAACTAGGTAATAGGAATGTGATATTGCTTTTTATTAAAAACCAAATACCATATTTTATAATTAAAACTGGCTACAATAGGAGGGGATGCAGTCTGATTTTCTGTTTTTGTGATGAGTTGTCGCGGAGCTGCTTATATATGCTGAGAAGCAATATGGCATAGTAGAGAGAACACAAACTCTAGTGTTACAGTTCCTTGGTTGGTGAACTAACTCTGTCATCTGACTTTCTCATCCAGAGATGGCTTACTGTCCATCAATCTTTCATGCCACCTTTCATATCATAGAGTGGTGACTGGCAAGTATGTTCCCTGCCAGAGCCCATGCCCCCATGTCCCTCTACCTCTTGCATAGAACTGCAACCACAAGACTATGGAATGCAAACAGAAGTGATGGATGTCTTTTCTGGGCCAAACCATTAAGACGCAGCTATGTATGCTCCCATTTTCTTCGTGTTTTCCTGAAGGCAGAGGATTTTGAGGCCTTAGAGGAGGGCAGAACCACAAGACACAAAAAGTCATGAATATCTGTGTTGAAAGGGGTCACTGACCATTGACCACAGTTACGAGTTCTGAAATGAAGTTCTGAAATGATAGCATGTTACAGCAGCTAACACTACTGTGCAAACTAATACGTACAATGTAAATCTTGGCATTGTTTTTTTTTTTTCATCTCTTAAATGTAACAAGAATCTGCAATATAAATAAATGCAAAATGAGGAGGCCTACCTCACAGAGTTGCTAGGAGCCTCAAATGAAAAAGTGTTATCACAAGTGTTTCATAGTGCTAGCCAGATGTACAGAATTTGCCATAATTTCTTATTCTCTCACTTGGTTTCCTAGGAACAAATCATTTGCACCTATGAGCTGGTATGGAAGTGTATTGACACTATATTCTGCAACATTGTAAGAAATTGCTTACAGCTTTTTTTGCTCAACATACTTTGAATCCTCTCCTCTCCTTACTGTGTTGTGAGGAGTAATCAATGTACTATGGCTTTTTCTGTTTCACCACTTTTATGGGCAAATATTTCATGTCAGACATTGTACTGTGTTATGTCATTTTGTCATCACAACAGCAAGAGGTGGGTGCGTTATTCCTTTTTACACATGAGATGTTAAATATCTGAAAGATTAAGTGAACTGCCCAGAGTCATGTGGCTAGGAAATGGTACCACTGAGATTCAACTTGGTTCAGTTTGACTCCAATGACATGACTTACAATCACTGTATTCTCATCTACTAAGTAATTCATGTAGTTTGCCCCTTGAATCCAAAGGAATGGAAACTTCAAAAACCTTCTCTTAACCCAGGTTCTTCAGAAAACAGAGTCTGAGGCTATGATTACACTACTGGCACCTGATTTCGAAGATGAAAACTCAGGCAAAATGATGAGAATGAGAAAAAGGGGAAGGGAGAGAAATGAAGCAAGGAGCAATGGGAAGCAATGTGAACGGGTTGTGACCACACTTGGCTCTTGCTTCAGAACATGCTACAGAGAGACACAGTAGGCTGCTTGGCAAATGTGTTGGCCTAGCCCAAGGTTTATCTCCAGACTGGTTGCAAGGAGAATTCATATCACTAAGTAGCTGCAGGAGTGAGGAAAGGGTGGGAATACAGCTGCCTGCATCTCCCCTTCTTCCCTCATTTCCTGTTGTTCAAAGTTCTTCTCACAGAGAGGAGTTAACGTCTTGGTCTTTTTGGGTTGCATAATCTGGCCTGTTGGGTGGTCACTCAAGATGCCAGATCTCACATCTTGTGTGGATGTGGTGATTCAGCCAAGTCCGGGAATGACTTATAGGCATGGATCTACAGTGAGAGCTAATGGATAGAGCCTGGTACACCCAAAACTGCTATCTGGAAGGCCCAGGCATGATTTGAATTGCAGGGTCTGAGTGGAGGAAGCTGCTAAGAGTCTGGAAATTGGGAAGTGTGAAGGAAATATGAGGAAACACCTAAGATGGGCCTGACAGAACCTTTAAATGATTCATTCAGTTAATATTTATTGAATGCCAAGGGTATGCCCGGCACTGTTATAGGTGATGGAGAAACATCAGTGAAAGAAAACAAAATTTAAAAGTCTTTGCTTTCATGAAGCATATATTCTAGTAGGGAAGAAAGAAAAATGTAAGATGTATAAGTACAATATATGGCATGTTGGAGGAAGATCAAGCTGGAACATGGATATGAAATGTTTAGAATAGAGAGTAGTCAAGAGATTCTTTATTGCAAAGATCACTTTTGAGTAAGACCTAACAGAATGGAAGCACAACCATGACAATATTTGGACATGAGCAAGTGCAAAGGTTCTGATTATGGAGTGTGTGGGCACATTCCTGCAACAGCAAGGAGGCAAGTGAGGGAGGAGAGGAGCTTGTTATGAGGAGAATCATATGAGCAAATGTCTGGATGATGTTGACTCATGTAGGTAATTATAGGGACTTCATATTTTTTATTAGTTATGCATTTTGGCTGACTCATTTATGCATCACAACAATGGAAAGATGGACAGCATTATTCCCGTTGTATGGATGAGCAAACTGAGCCTCATGCCGGTCAAGTGAAGGATCCAAAGTCCTATCTAGCAAAAGATCACAAAGTGATTACTAGAAACTTCATTATTAGGAGGAAACACACCTATCAAAGGAAATCCACTCAGTTCCAACTAGCTTTCAGAATCGAAATGCCTAAGTATGATCAGTAACCAAGAATGATGACAACTTCCATGAAAAGCTGTTTATATTTATTCCTTGCAACAATCCTCTGAGATGGGTACTGTCACTATTTTCATTTAACGGATGAGGAAATTGAGATATTTTAGTAACTTACCCAAAGTAAAAACATTGGAACGTGACAAATTAGGAATGGAACATATGCATTCTGCTTTTAGAAACTGTGCTATGTCTACAAGGACACCATTGCCTTTACAAATTCTTTAGTTAATGTTATTGTATGTCATATTTTTTCCCAGAGTCCTTCCTAGTCTTTCTTCCTTTTCATTTTTAAAAAATAATCATATAATTCCTGGTCCTTTTCAGATAATTACTTTTTCTTTCCCCTTGAGACAGAGTCTCTCTCTGTCTTGCCCAGATTGGAGTGCAGTGATGCGATCTCGGCTCATTGCAGCCTCTGCCTCCTGGGTTCAAGCAATTCTCCGGTCTCAGCCTTCCAAGTATTTGGGACTACAGGCATGTGCCACCATGCCCGGTTAATTTTGTATTTTTAGTAGAGACTGGGTTTCACCATGTTGGCCAGGCTGGTCTCGAACTCCTGACCTCAGGTGATCTAACTGCCTCGGCTTCCCAAAGTGCTAGGATTATAGATGTGAGCTACTGCGCCTGGACTCATACTTTGTTTTTTAATCATATCTCTAAGGCTGTGACAAAATGTCTTCATCTTATTTTTTTTCTAATTTTTTCCCAACATTGTTACTTGCTTTTCTTCTTACTGAATTAACATCTTTTGCAAAATTTTCAACAACTCATAGTGAATAGGAAACTTTCTCAGTTTGTCTTCACGTGAATTTTTATTTATTTTTGCCTTTGTTTTGAGTGATAATTTAGGTATAAACTTTTATGTTAACAGCGCTTCAGTGGTTTTCTGGCAACTATTTTTATTGATAAGAATATTGCTCATTATTTAACTTTTTCTTCGATACATTCTGTTTTTCTGCCTTCTTTATAGATTTTTTCTTTGTTTTTGAAATTCTGCAGTTTCACTGCAATATATTATGAAGAAGAAAAATTAACCTACTCACTTTGTGTTTCTTTTTGCCATATAAAAGTTTATTTCTTCCTTTGGTTCTGGAAAATTCACAGTCATTTTGCTTTGTTGCTTCTCTTTTGTTCTTCCTATTCTTGTTCTCTGGAATTTTTGCTAGATGTATATTGGATATTATTTTTCTATTTTCTAGGTCTCTCCCCCCCCCCTTTTTTTTTTGAGACAGGGTTTCTGACTCTGTCACCCAGCCTGGAGTGCAGTGGTGTGATCATAACTCACTTCAGCCCCAATCTCCCAGGCTAAAGCAATCCTCCTACTACAGCCTCCAGAGTAGCTGGGATTGCAAGTGCTTGCCACCATGCCCAGCTAATTGTTTTCATTTTTGTTTTTGTAAAAATGGGGTCTTGCTATGTTGCCACGGCTGGTCTTGAATTCCTGGACTCAAGCAATTCTTCCCCCTTGGCCTCCCAAAGTGCTAGGATTACAGGCATGAGCCGCCATGCCCAGCTTGTTTTCTAAGTCTCTTTACTTTCTTCTTATTTTTTACTCTTCTGATCTTTCAGCTTATTAATTCTCTCTTCATCTCTATCTAACCTACTATTTAGCCAATATATTGACTTTCGTTAAAAATCAAATTAACGGGTAAAATTTACATACAACAGAATACATACATTTTAAGTGTATCATTTGAAAAGTTTTGAGAAATATATACATATACATAACTATCACCCCAGTGAAGATAGAGAATATTTTCATCATCACAAGTTACAATAAATTTCTCGTTCTCATTTGCAATGAATTCCATCTACTGCCTATCTCAGGCAACAACTGATCTTATTTCTAGGCTGGGCACGGTGGCTCACGCCTGTAATCCCAGCACTTTGGGAGGCTGAGGCGGGCAGATCACAAGGTCGGGAGATCGAGACAATCCTGGCTAACACGGTGAAACCTGTCTCTACTAAAAATACAAAAAATTAGCCAGGCGTGGTGGCGGGCACCTGTAGTCCCAGCTACTCGGGAGGCTGAGGCAGGAGAATGGCGTGAACCCGGGAGGCGGAGCTTGCAGTGAGCCGAGATTGCGCCACTGCACTCCAGCCTGGGCGACAGAGCGAGACTCCGTCTCAAAAAAAAAAAAAAAAAAAAAAATCTTATTTCTCTCACAATAAATTGATTTTGCCTGTTGTAGAATTTCAATAATGTTCTAAAAACATATGAATAAAAACATATAGTATATATAGTCCTTTGTATCTAGCTACTTTCAACTCAACATGTTTTTGAGGTTCATTCATGTTATGTTTATCAGAAATTCACTGTTTTAATACTATATTTAATTTTATGTATATACTATCATTTAATGATAAATACCTGATTTTATTTTTCTCCAAACAGTTTCTGCCTAAGAACACATAACAAATTGGGAGTATATATTAAGCTATGGTGGCCCCACACTTTTAGCATTATAGGATACACAAACATCAACACTTTGGAATTACTTATAAGTCGAATAATAAACCAAATTCTAGAGTGTGCCTGACACTGAGAGTATGGGCAGAAAGGCAGAGAAGTCTTAAAAAATTTCATGAAAAAGAATAGATGAGTGGAGACACTTAGATCAAGCACAGAAATTACTTCTGTAAGAAAAAGTCCAAGAATAAGTTCCATAGTTCTGAACGCAGAGCTGGGACTTGGTAGTTTATTGCTCTGTCTACAGGGAAGGGCCTTGAAAGAGAGTCAGACCAACAATAACATCCTTGGAGAAGCATTGCTCTTTGGAAAAATCAAATATATAGGAAAGGTGGTGGCTTTTGGAGATGTCACAGTTAAGGCAAAGGAAATAAGAGTGAAGAAATTAAGGATCCTGCAGAAAAGAAAGTGGAAAAAAATGGCAATACTCTCTCCTCTCTATCATTACCCATTAAAGCATTTGTATTTTATTAAACTAACAGAAGAGGGCACTCTTGAACTAGTAACCCCATTGACAAGGACTAGAAAAAAGCAGATCACATTCACATGAAACTGCTGTAAAAAGAAAATAGAAAATCTGAGTAATTTCAGTTGTTGAATATTCTTCCCTCCCAAAAAAATCACAAAGCAGAAGAGAAGTATAATACAACTTCTCAGATTGAATATTCTCCAAAAAGCATTTGGGGATACAGAAAAAATATACCTTAAATTAGAAGTTTGAAAACTAAGAAAATAAATTTCCAAAAAAGAGGATGAAATTCAGAGTTGATCGACTTCAGGAATTGGAATAAAAAGGAAAAAAAATACCAGATATGAAGATTACATTACAAAATACGTGAGAGAGTAGACTTAAATAAATACTGACAATTAAAACTATTGCTATCATCCTACAAGGAGAGAAAAATCAGACAACCTACAAAAATTTCCAGGGCCAGGGACTATTTTGTGAAGGCAGCTAGGACTGGAAGTGGCAACAGAGTAAGACCAAATATACATAGCAGCTGATCTGGCTGGGCATAGAAGTAAAACACATTCTACTCCATGGTTGGAGTAAGTGGGAGATAGTAAACCCTTCTTTTCCCAGAATCTTATGGCTATATCCACATCTATATTATTAGAGGCTTGCTGCTGCTGATTTAGGGGGAATTTCTGCCTAAGGCTAACCAGAGATACAAGTCAGAGTTTTTCTACCATGGATAGCAGAAGAAAGCCACATGTCTGAGGTTATCATATCCAGAAAACTCTCCACTTGCAAACAAGAGCATAGAATAACAAACAGCAGTGGTCCACCACTAGGGGAAACACAAGAGGGTGGAGAAATAACCATTAAATGACAATGTGTGGAGGGATGATGAAAGCTTAGGTAGAAGATAAATGCAAAGAAAACCTTTTACAACCCAACATTGATTATAAGCTCAAGGCAATGGCAGTCCACCACTAGAAGAATTTGAAGCCTATGGTGCAAAACCAATAATCATAGCAGCATCACAACCCAAATACAGCTCAACTGTTGACTAGTTTGACTCAAATCCTTACACTAATGGTCCAATTATTACACATAATGTCTCTGTTACACACAATGTTTAATGAAAGTTTTAAGATTCACAGAAGCCGAGGCAGAGAACAGTCACTTGTCAACAGACAAACCGGTCAACAGAACCAGACTCAGAGATGATCAAAATGTTGGCAGTATCAGAGATTTTAAAATAACTGTGATTAATGTCAAAGGATTTAAAATGAAAAAGATGGAGTGTGAAATTTCAACAAAGAGTTAGAAACTATAATACAGAGTAAAAGAGAAATGCTAGAATTATAAACACAAACACAAACATGTATGCACACACAAACTACTACAGATGAAAGATGAAGTATGCCTTTGAACAGCTCAGCCAGTAACTTGATATAGCTGAAGAAAATATTAGTGAGGAAAAAATCAGGAAAGCATTAGTCTTTAAAATAATCTAAACTAACATGTACAGAGAAATGAGTGGGAAATGAAAACAGGGTAAATTCAAGAGCTGTGGGACAATATCAAATAATCTAACATATCTTTAATGGATCCCATAAAGAAAAGAGTGAGAGAAGAATAGAAAATGGATTGAAGAAATATTGAAAATATAATAGATAAGAACAGACACTCTCAACCTATACTTTGTACTATACATAAAAAAATGAACTTGAAATGAAAAATAGAACTAAATATAAAACCCAGAACTTTAAAACTGCATAAGACACTAAACTAGAAAACATAGGAGAAATATTTGTGACTTTGTGTTAGGGAAATATTTCATAGACATAAAATAAAAAGCCCAAACCATAAAAGGAAAAAATGATAAATAGGACTTCTTCAAATTGAAAACTTTCTTTCTTTGAAGGACAATGTTAAGCAAATGAAAAAGCAAATGTCATAGACTGGGAGAAAATATTTATAAGACATATAACTGAGAAGCAGTCTTTAATAGAATATATACATAATTTTTAAGGCTCAATAATTAGAAAATAACCTAATTTAAAAATGAGCAAAATATTTGAAAAGATAGTTCATTACTCTACAGATAGTGATTGCAAGAAATCACATGAAAGGATGCTCAACACCATTTTTTATTAGAGAAATGCAAATTGCAGCTACCATAAGATACCAAAACGTACCTGGTAGAATAGTTAAAATTAAAACAAAATACTTAGCAGACAATACCAGGTGCCGGGTTGGATGGAGACCAGCTATAACCCTCACATATTGCTGATGGTAATGTGAAATGGTACAGTCACTTTGGAAAATTGTTTAGCAACATATATAAACTTAAATATATACTTGCCATATAACCAAAGAGTTCCGGTCCTGCACAGTTACATGAGAGAGAAGAAAACATACACACACACACACACACACACACACACACACACACACACACACACACACACACACACACACGCAATGCCCCCAAAACTCTACCTAAATGTTTATAGTAGCTTTGTTCCTAAGTTATCCCAACTGGAAAAAAAAACAAATGTCCAGTATCTGGTAAATGTATAAACAAACTAGAATCTGTTCTCTTCTTCCTCTTTCACCAGTGCACCAACTAAATAGCAAAAGCAATAGCAGGAATTGTTTTTGACCTATTCTGCACATCTCCATTTTAACAATAAAATAATAGAAAAAAAAGAAAAATAAATTTTGCAACTATGATTCATAATTTTCACTTCAGATGTAATCATATGTATATTTGTAGGATTCGTCAGGAACCTGGAATTCTCTCATAATAAAATACATGGAAGCTTAATTACATTAATAAAAACACAACACTATTGAAATTTTGCTTTCTATCAGTTAAAACAGTAGATTACAGGAAATTAACCATTTTATGCCCTTTCCTGAGTATTGAGTTTCTCAGCATTTTAAAATTTATTAAAAATAAATCATGTTGAAAGTGCCAATGTTGCTACCCTTTGGAATGACATTATTTACATACAAAAGAGACTACTGCTAGGATTGTTCCCTTCACCTGCTTTTTAGTATGCACGCTTTTGGATAGAGGAAGAAGCCAGGGTGCCTTTTCCTACTCTCATGCAGCCAACACAACACTTCTGACCCCAGAGGTGTGAGGGTTTTCTCCCTTCACTAACCAAGGAATTCTCCAAGTGGACATCAGATGAGTGTTCCACAATTCAATTCAATTCAAATCTGACACAATCTACCTGGAGATAGTATCAGATTCCACAGGTTGAGGGCTCAATCTCACAAGCCTGTCTCCCACTTCAGATGACAGTTGCAAGCCTCAAGCTGTGGCTTGGTTTCTGATTGACCGGCTATAAACTGGGGTTTTCATGACCTCCTCCTCGGGTTCAGTTAGTTTGCTAGAGTTGCTCACAGGACTCAGGGAAACACTTTACTTATGTTTGCAGTTTATTGTAAAGGATATTACAAAGGATATAAATGAATAGGCAGATGGAAGAGATGCCTAGGGCAAGGTGTTTGGGAAGGGTTGCTAAGCTTCCATGCCCTCTCTAGGCACACCACCCTCTTGGAACCTCCATGTGTTCAGCTATCTGGAAGCTCTCTAAACCCAGTCCTTTTGGATTTTTAGGGAAGATTAATTATGTAGGCCTGGTTGATTAAGTCATTGACCATTGGTGTCAATCACCTTAACCTTCAGTCCTTTACCCTTCCCCAGGATTTGGGGGATGGGACTATATATTCCAACTCTTTAATCAAGCCTTGGTCTTCTGGTGGCCAGCGATCATTCTGAGGTTATCTAGGGCCTCTCAGCAACCAGTCATCCCATTAACATACAAAAGACACTCTTACCACTCCTGAGATTCCAAGCATTTTAGAAGTTGTGTGACAGGAAACTGGATGAAGATCAAATATATAAATCTTATTATAAATCACAATATCACACATATATGGACCCCAAAACTGTTGGGGATAATGAAGTTGGTTTAAATGTGCAGACAGCAAAAAGGTTGTCAAAATCTTGCCTAGCTTAGGGAAACTGACCGAGTAGATTTCTTGGCAGTATCTTTGTGGTTGTTAGATTCTCAATGTCAAATATCTTTCCTTTATACCCCTATGTTTCTTTAACATTTTCTTTAAATTTGCACAATTTAGAAATTTCAACAAATTAGAAAAGCAATTTATGCTACGAAGGAATCTTTTCTTAAAAATTAGAGTACTCTTCAGTATTTTAAACTTTCTTAAATCTACATTCATATGTTAGCATGATTTTGTTTAAAATACCCAGCAGACATCAGCCATGCTGGATTGATTAAGATAAGCAGTTGATAAAAATTGGAGCTCAGAGCAGGCCTGGATAGATTGCTGTCATGAGAAGATTTGGTGAGCAAAAACAAGAGTACTGAATGTCTGTATAGCGAACACCGGGATGCTGAGGACGTTACTCAATTTGTCCCTCCTTTTTCTTTATTAATATTCCCAGCTTCCTGTATATGCCTCAGCACACTGAGTTCAAATTAGCCTATAACAAAGAATAGGGAATTGAAATAAACATACATGAAGCCCTTATATTTCATGGAAAGGAATGACAATTGGATCATGTACTCAAAATCTTATGTTTCCTATGATCTTATGTATCCTGCACAAAAATGCTCATATATGAGAAATACGGGGTTTTACTTGTATTTGTGAGCCAAACTTACCTGGTATGATACTTAACAATTGCAAATACTGTACAGTTTCTTACTGGAACTATGCATTTTTGATTTCTTAATAATATACAAATAAACTTTTGAAAGGGCAACTATTTAATACTGCCTATAGCTGCATTTTATCAGTTATTTGCAAAATTTAATCAAGCACCTTGTGTCATAATTTCCTTGGAGAAGCTTCTATATCTCAGGGTGCAATAGTATTGCCTTTGTGTCACACACTCAACATTTGCTTTTTTCATAGTCTCTCTACCCTTTAAAACTCAAGTTAGAACAAGCAAATAAACAAACACACCCTCTCCTCTCCTCTTCACAATCCCAGAATACCATCCATAGCTAGTTTATAACTTTTTGAAATGGTAATCAGCAACTATACCTGTGCATAACATCTGCTGGGAATTTATATCTATTTAATTCACCAACCAGGTAATAAAATATCCTGGGTGCAATTTTCCCTAGAACTATGGTATATGGACTCAAATTGAAGCAGACATAAAAAAGTATGCTACTTGTTTCCTTGGCAGACTTTTCAAGAAATCACAGAAAACTAAAAACTGAAAAACTCTATAAAGAGTAGCCTTTGCTTCAAGATTGGTGTCTTTTATTAGGATGAATGTTTAATTATGAGCTTCCTTTAATTTCAAAAATGCAATATCTTTATCTGTTAAACCCATGAGAGGTAAATAGATAACTAATTTTCTAATATCCTTTTATAGAAAAAAATTAAAACCACAGACTAGATTAGAAACTGGGATATAATTTCCCAGACTTTCATACGCAAAGCTTTATAAAGCTTGCCTAAATCTTGAAGACATAAGTGGTTTGAGAATCATATCTCTATCCATATTCCATAAGAAAGGGGAAAAAAGGTATTTAGTTCTTTGGAAGGTAATGAGAGTCTATCATTTAGTTGAGCAAAACAGCTTTCATCCTCCCCCTTACTCTTAATAACATACCTTGGTGTTTAATTAATTAAATATCTTGAGGTAGCAGAGTCCAAAGGCTCACCTGTCTTCATTGTGTGAGGATGGAAATAGTGAATGAGTTAAACATCCATTGGACAAGTGAAGATTTAAGCATTGTGCATTTCCACCCTCTCTAGTATATTACATGGACAGAGCTAGGTGGTGTGTGTTCCTGTAGACTTGGTTGGTTAACCTCCAGAAGTAGGCAGGAAGCACCCACAGAATGATGAGACAGGAATATATAATTGCAGGCTACAAAGACAAGAAGTCAAAGACAGCCTGAGGCGAGACTCTTGGCAAGCCAAAAGAAAACATGATTTTCCTGAAGGGCTGTAGGCAGCTTCCTCCCCTCCTCATCACTCTCACTTCTGCACCCTCCAATCTCAGTTCTGTCTGCATATCCTACAAGCTCATTTAGTTGGCTTTTTGCTCACATGTAATTCATTTTCAGGGCTGTAATCTTGAAATCTACCCTTTTAGTCTGGTCCTTCATGACCAGGCTCCTGCCTACTCTACCAGTCTGTTTGGAGCAAAACTTCCTAGCTCTCTACTCTCCAGTCAGCTTTCCTGTAAAGAGCCTAACGATTCTGCCTTGAATGGTCTTTCTTTCCCTTTTCTGCTGAATTCCTGTTAACTTTTGGACCCATCTCAAATGGAACCTCTCCAAGGAGACTTCCTTGATGTCCTGGACTAGGTCTCATCTCAAAGTGAAGCCCATTCTTTACTCTCCATCCCAAACCCACCCTACACCACTTTGTAGCACATAAAATTTTAACAAATAATTGGCTGTGCAAGTATTTACTGCCTGTAATCCCAGCACTTTGGGAGGCCGAGGCAGGCAGATCACAAGGTCAGGAGATTGAGACCATCCTGGCTAACGTGGTGAAACCCAGTCTCTACTAAAAATACAAAAATTAGCCAGGCGTTGTGGCACATGCCTGTAAGCCCAGCTACTCAGGAGGCTGAGGCAGGAGAATCACTTGAGCCTAGGAGGTGGAGGCTGCAGTGAGCCGAGATTGCCCTACTGCACTCCAGCCTGGGTGACAGAATAAGACTATGTCTCAAAAAAAACAAAAAGAACAAACAAAAAAAACCAATTCTACCATTTTAAATAAGATATGCTATTGAGAATTCACTGATAAATTCATATTTGCCTATGTAATATTACATTTATAATTATAATATATATTATTGTAATATTTTTAATATGAAGTATGTCCAAAAAGCCTTTTTAAAACCCATTTGTTGCTCAATGTGATGGTTCAAAGGCCTTTGCAATCCTTACTTTTCAATGTGGAATGAGAGTATATAATTGGAATTTAGAGATAGCTCAGAGAGATACATCCTTGTACTTTCTGATAAACCAGGATGAATAATTTAGGTCCTTGTTGTGGAGAACTATTTCGTGAATGTTGATTTTGCCATTATCAGCTTTGTCAGCTACAAGGATCTCGCCACACACTGGGGTGTCCTCAATCTTGGCCGCTGTTTATCAGTGGTGTGGTGATGCATAGGAGAACTAAACTGAATGTTTAGGGCAGAGACAGACCTGACTGGGATGGGACACTGGACACGTCTACTGCAGAAGGCGAACGATGGGCATGAAACAGGTCACTAAAGTAAACACACACAATTACAACTGCATTTTGTTTGGAAATTTTCATGTAGACTTTTCTGTCATTTTCCTCCAGATATAACTTGGCTTACCTTTGTACTCCTAAATGAGGTAATTAACACACGTGAATTCACATCCAAATGAAGCTTTCAGGATGATCTCCAACTTGGCTTTTATTTTTATTTTTTTGTTATTGTTGTTTTATTTGAGACAGGGTCTCAATCTGTCTCCCAGGCTGGAGTGCAGTGGTGCCATCTTGGCTCACTGCAGCCTCAACCTCCTGGGCTCAAGCGATCTTCCTGCCACACCCTCCTGAGTAGCTGGGATTATAGGTATGAGCCACCACGCCTAGTTAATTTTTGAATTTTTCTTTTTTTTTTTTTTGTAAAGACAGGGTTTCACCAAGTTGCCCATGCCGGTCTCGAACTCCTGAGCCCAAGGATTCCCCCTGCCTTGGCCTCCCAAAGTACTGGGATTACAGGCGTGAGCCACCGTGCCTGGCTAGCTCTTAGTTTTTATAAACTGTGATTGGTTAAATATGGAGCTTAGGTCCTATGAAAATATTGTTATGCTTCATTAAAAAGTATGTATTTCATTTTTAGGATATAGAAGGGCAAAGTAGGTCTGAGGGCATACAGAGCTATCCTTAAGTTTAACACTGCCTTTTTGGATGTATCTCAGTATACAGCATTTAATTTCTAGGTGATTCTAGTATAATGAAGAGTTTACTTCTGGACAATTATTCACTTGTTTTTGATAAAACTTAGTGATTCTCTAATCGATACTAACAGAAGTAATTTGCTCCAATGTGTTGCTTACTAAAATATAGGGAGTGGCTATACCGGATAAATGAAGGTCATCTTTAGCTATTTCTTAATAATAAAAAGAAAGATAAACAAAAATATGAAAGGCCAAGTACCAAGAATTCCCTTTGCCTGAAACATTTGAGTCACAATAATATATTTTGAGTATTTCTATTTAGGAGCAAGGCTACCTGAAATCTGACTAAAAGTCGTGAGCTTCATTTCATAAATCACATATCAAAAGCTGCATGTACATCGCAGTAATCCTTTCATAAAATGACAGACAATGTAGCATGTTCCTTTGAACCTTTTCACCTTATTTTTTTTTGGATAACACAAATGAAAAACTAATGATATTGCCTTGATGAAGACACTGCTTGAGGAACGCACAGTGCTCCAGACACATTTGAATTCTTTTTTCTTTAATTATGGCAACATTCCTTACTCAGCTCATTTAATCTGTAGTGCAAATCTTGTTTTTGTTAGCACTCAACTAGGCAATTATTAAACTTTTCATTCCATGGTTTATAACTAGTTTACAGAGTCACTAACCAGATTATCATTTAGTAGGATGAGAAAGTCGGTTCTGCATATTTCAGATTACATTATCTTTAAAATAAATTATTCAGATGATCACTGATTGTTTAATTATGCAGACTTGGCCAAAATGTTACCCCTTTAAATGAAAATGCAACCAACACAGGAAAGTAAAGTTAATAGCACATAGGAAGTTTCTTTTTGTTTATTTCTGCTGAGAAATAACCTTGGTGGATTCTGTTACTTGAGATTCAGTTAAACTTTCAAATCAAACTTAGGTTTGTATCAGCAAAACATCTCCCTATAGACTAATTGCATATATTGTAAGGCGACTTGATCTTTTTTCATTCTTTAAATTACAACTCATTTATTTAAAGAAATCCTTTGTCAAAAGAAAGCTTTAAGTAGTGAGTTAAAAAAGCAGTGTTAAATAATTAAATTGACTGTGATAAAATTGCCTTAGTTTAAATAGACTAGTCTATTTAATGAATTGTGCTTTTATAGGGTGAGATAAATCTATGTGAACTCAAGTGATTCCACCAGAAGCACTGAATTTGGACAGATTAGGAGAAAGTCAAGAAGAGGCATTTATAATAATGCAGTTATATTTTATTTTATTAAAATTACACCCAGTTATGAAACTGTTTTCTGCCAGGTTAATAATAAACTTAAAATATTATCAAGAACCTTACACATATTGAACAATTCAGATCCCCTGAAGAGGAAGTAACTATATTTGTTCTTTTTCTCAAGTAAAAATCATAACTTGAGGCTTAATTAGAAACACAGCATTTAATTTCCAATTTTTAGGAAAAGATTCAACTTACAAACCTTCAACATTGGATGAAATTATTTTGGCAGTGAGACTGCAGCAGGAAATTAATTTCATATTTTAAAGTAAATTTGGCAGGTTTACTTTCCTGTTTAGTGTTGAAAAGAGTTTTTATAACATACTATTAAGCTTCCATGGGGGCCCGCCTGTGTAGCAATGCTTGGTTATCACTTCAAAAGGGAAACTTAGCTGGAACGTTTTTGTAGCTCTTGATTACACTTCTTGTGTTGTTAAGTGTTGAAATACATTTTATGTGCTTAAAAACAGAGAAGCAACTTGAGACAGAAAAAAAAAAAACGAAGACAAGTACAAACACAAGGATCTGTTCTCATCAAAAAAGAATCACAGACTAAGACTGTGGATCATGTAGAAGGTTGGCAGTCATTTTCACATTGGTTGAATAGTGAAAACCAAATTCTTTGTTACATAGGTCAAGGCTGAAAGAAAGAAGTAGAAGATAATATCAGTTCGCACATACCAATGGACCATTCCACTGTTTAAGAGTTGTCTCTTCTTTTGATCTGACCCATGAAATTCCTATTTTAGTACTTACTATCTGAGAAGTAGCTTCTTAACTTAAGGCAAAATTCTTTTCAACACACACACACACACACACACACACACACACACACACACACACACACACACACACGGAGTCTTCCTGCTTGGTATTTTATGTTCTTACTTTGAGGAGCTTCTAATGGTTACAGCGAAAAAATAGGAAATCAAATTCAAGTTCAAAATATGTAACAGAGATATTTAAATCCTGATTTTAAAGTAATGATTAGTTTATCTTAGCAAGAAAATGGAATGTGGATATAAACTGAATAATTCCAGGACCTTCCTAATCCTGATGTTCTTTAGTATTAGAATATTTCAATTAGACTTTTTTGGCAACTAAGCTTTTTCTTATTATAAAAGTTACACAGGCTTGCTGTAGAAACTTAGAAGAGAAAAAGGTAAATAATACCCATAACTTCATTCATTCAGCAACAATTTATTGGATGCCTAATAGATGAAATACACATTTCATACCTTTATGGAGTTTTTGGTCTATTAGAGATAACAGATACTAAACAGATTGCCACAAAATGACTAAATGATTAAAATAGATTTAAATGCTGTGAAAACTGGGTCCAGAGTTCTTTGAGGATATCTAATAATGGACTTATTCTAAACTGGGGAGAGGGCTGGGCTCCTGTGAGGATGTGTTTTAATGTGAGGTCTGAAGGAGAGTCAGGGACAGGTGGTAGGGATGGTGAATGGAAGAAGAACATTCTGGTTGGAAGGAACTGCAGATGGCCAGGCCCCAAGGCTGCAAGACCACTGGTACATTTCAGGAGCAGAGCACAAATAAGTGGACAGTAGTGAGCAAAAAGGAAAGTGGCAAATAATAAGATGGAATGAGAGGAACTAGATAGTCATATGGGATGTTTAATATAGGAAGGAGCTCATGCTGTATTCTAAGAACAAACAGAAATAAAGAATTCTAACATTTTGTATCAACTAGGTTCCTCTTGCTTGTTCTTTTTCAATGTTTTAAGAAGATCAGATGTTAAATGCTATGTGAGGATCAGACTGTGAGATGATTTTTTCATATACTTAGTAATGCATCATTCTATATTTATTAAATGTTTTTCCGCAACATTTTTTTTGTGGTTAATTACTTTCATTACACAGATTTTTTATAGTTTACTTAGCCACACTCTTATTTTGTACCTTTGGATTTTTTAAAAAAGCTAGAATTACCAATGATGTGATGGACATCTCCTTATAGACAAATATTTTCAACATCCATGATTGTTTCCTTAGGAAAAATTTACACAGCACAGACAGGATCTCTCTGATAGAGAGATAAGGGTATTTGCAAGCTTTTAGTATGCATAGCCAAATTGCCTTCCAGAAAGGCTGGTGCAATTATTTCCATGGTAGTGTAGAAGACCATCTGTAATAAATCCAGTTTTTGAGCCTAAATTACAGAGATAATGGGGGGCGAGGGGAGAATTTCAGATTCTAAAATATGACCTTGAATAGTTATTGACAAAACTGAAATCTACTTAAAGATTCTTATTTGATGATGAAATTTGAGCCATGTGACTGGAAATCTATAAAATTTCTGTCTTCCTATTTGGTTTTAAATTAAGAAAGACATTGTTTCCCTATGATATCATTGTGCAATGATCATGAAAATGTATTGTCAGCTTCAAGGTTTATGGATAATGTGTAGTTTTTAAAATTTGTATAGAGAGTTAAAAAATGAATGTACATAGTAAAGAGACAATATAGTGACTCTAAAACTTTAAATTTGAATTTGGGGCAAATTATTGAAATTAACAGTCATCTTTGAGACTGTGTCTAGAGTCTAGACACACAAAAGATAGTAGAAATAAATGCAAAAACAAAAGGGTGTCAAGATAAATGAGAACAATGTCTTTAACTCAGTATGATTAAATCTAGTCTCAAATGTTCCAAAGCTATTTTTAAGCAATTGCTTTAAATTTGCAACACTAGGACTGATAGGCTATCACTGGGTGTTTTTCTCACTAATCTCAGCTCTGACTCTTGGCAATATACCCCAGCTTTGATATGCCGCTGGCTGTTTGGCTTCTAGTTCCAAATACTATTCTCTCTAGCTTTTATTCATTGCTTTCCTTAACGGATTTTGGCTTCTCTTGACTTTCTGGATTTTCTTACTTTGTATGACCTCTAATGGGCAGACCCCTCTTCCCCAAATGCTCCATCTCACCCTGCTATGGCTCCTTGGAAGACATGGCCCTGGCAGTCATCGCTGGGACAGCCTTGGCTATACCATCCTTGAGTTGGGGCAGATATTTGGAAAATTAAAGTATATAGTTTCTTAAAGGGTTCACATAATTATTGAAATTTCCCAGTAAATCATCACATATTTATGGTAATTTTCTTTTGTGCAAATTGGGCAAAAAAATTAATAAAAGGCACCCTTCCTATCTCTCAAACATGTAAATCTCTGGGTATAATGAGATGCAACTTTGATCTAATGAATTCATGTTTTACTTGAATCACTAAATGGAGATGTAGTATTTTATAATGCAATTATCCTGAGAGTAGATATACACATTGCAATGATGCAACCATTCTTCCAACTGTATATAGAATTCCTCTTTTTGGAGAAATGGGAGTAGGTGTGGTAAACTTTGTGAAATGTGAGCTCTATTCCCTACTGTTGCCTCTTTCTCTTATAATTATGCTGAACTTGTGTGCTGCTGCCATGCATAATTTAGTGCTAAATTAAGTGGCTAATTCAGCAAAGGCTCTAGGAGTTCAAGGAAGGAAGGGTGCTCAATGTGTGTTTGAGCAGTCAAGGAAAGTTTCTTAGAGAAGATGGGCCTTGAAAAATAAATATTATTTAAGTAAGTGGAAAGAAGAAGTCAGGGTTCCGATGAAGAAAATCATTTCGGCAAAATGAAAGAAATGAGATTTTTCAGAGTTGCTATATTTTGTGCTATGATGATTGACAAAGTGTACTTTTCTACATACATTAAATTAATACATGCAACTGACCCACCTTTGTTGAGCTATTTACTTTTTAACTGTATTTTTTAATAATAATAGTGCTTTTACTTTCTCAGTCTTTTTTATTCTAGGAACATGTGAGGCTCATATTGAAAAATTATTTTTTCTATGCTAAGCAAATTAAATGGAGCAAATAGTTATATAATTTTCCCATTTCTTCAACTTTTTGGTTTTCTTGTTTGCTTTCTCTTTCCTCTCCCTTGCATATTTACAATCAAATATTTATCAACTTTTGTTGAACTTTCTTCTTCTATTTTATTTCATGTTTTTCTTATTTAGGATCCAACGACTTCAAATATGGAATATGGTAATCCTCTTTCAACTGATCTCTCTGATACCATCTCACCTCCTTCCAGTTCATGCTAGGCATCACAGTAATTAACATATTTTTAAAATACTGCTTTTATTTTATGTCACCTCCCGACCAAAATGCCTGTATTCGTTTTCTATGACCTGAAAGGTGGAATAGCCCAAATGCATCTCCCACTAGTGCTCTCCAAGATTCTTCTGACCCAAATATTGTTCATCAAAAGCTCGCTGGTAAAATTACATTATTTTTGGCCCCATTCCCCAATGTGAATTACTTCTACATCTCTCTTTTCAGTTCATCATGCCCAGTTCAAAATTTACCCCTTTCCTCAATAAACTAAGGGTGCTGTGTAGATCCTGCATCTTGGTTGACTCCTTTTGTGATTAATCTTTTTCACAGGACCCTCTTCCATTATTTTTAAAGTTGAATAAAAAACTCCTGTGGCACATAGAATCTATCTTGTATTGTTACTTAAACTTCTTCATATATTTGGCTGTTTCAACTAAAAGATAACCTCTTTGAAGACAGAGACTGTAGTTCTAGTCAAGAATGGTGTTTTTCCGCATTGTAGTACTTATTTATGACATTCATGACATCAGTAGTGATAAACATCTCTACATGACTACAGTCTTAAGAAAAATTAAACCATTGGTAAAGAAATTAGGAAGCCCTAGTCTATACTCTGTTTCTTAGGCACCCCTTAAAGGTCTTGTGCTTTAGTGGTAATAGAAAAAAAAAAGGAGGAGGGTGAGAAGGGGCATCTACTTTGTATACTCTAGATGGCTAAATTGTCAGCATTTCTTGGGGAAGTCCAAACTGTTTAACTGTTGTCATCCATCCTCATTTCTTCAGTGGCATTTCAAAAGTTAATAACAAAAACTACCACTAACACCCCATGGTCTCAATGTGCCAGGCTTTATACCTCGTGTTTTGCATGCATTATCTTATTTAGTATTCATGCTCTGCCTGTAAGACAGACATTATTATCCTTTTGCTGAGGAGGAACTGGAAACTTTTAGACCGATACCACCCAGTAAGTCCACAGTAAGGCTAAGATTTTTAACTCAGTTTGGAGCTGGGTTAAACACTTTTATACCTTCCTCAGATTTCCTCAAATTTCTGTTATCAAGTGGATTCCTAAATAACCCAACGTAGAATCCAAGAATTTCTAAAAAGCTGTGTGAGGGAGTATAATGTGGATGATAAGCAGAAAGAGAAGGGTGAAATAATTGTTTTCCTTTTAAGAGGAAGCATCATCATTCCTTCATTACAGAAGCTAGGAGGTAGATGAAAAAGCAAGGTAAGTATTTGTTCTGACCCAGTGAAAGATTGAAAGGTAACAGGGCTTTTATGGGTAGACATGACATTTGCTGGTTCTTGATCTCCTAGTTCCAAAAAGAAATAGTTATTAGTTTCCTGCTCCTAGCCAAAAGATTATTGATTTCTATGAAAGATATGAGAAGACCCTGGGAATGGAATGCAGGAGATTAGAAATGGAACCATATGAAAGGATGAGCCATTTTAGAAAACTGATAAAACCAAAAGATTTTTATTATCCTGCTTCTTCTTATTCTGTTACCATGAACTTTTTCCCCCCTGTAAAGGAATCTATCTTCCCAAGTGGGAAAAAATAATTTTTAAAAAGATAAGCCTGAAAAAATTAATTTAAACTTAGCCATATTAGGGTAGCATTAAGGCACTCCAGGGTACATTTTATTGGTCCATTAATATAGGGCCCGAGTGGTTGAATACACCTAAGGCATGCACTGTATTAATGAACCAATAAAACATGCCCTGGAGTGTCTTAATGATATATTACAACCATTTCTATTACATACATAAATGCACTATTTGCTGGCTGTCTTGCATAGTTTTAAAGAAAATCTTCAATTAACCAAAAATACTGCATCAAGAACTCTTACCCACAATAAAAAAGAGCAACAAAGAATCCTGTAATTAACTTACCGGGCTAGTTACTCATGAGGTGATTCTGGATTGATTTAATCTTTGGTGCTTTTTCACTGTAAATACTTTGGAAGAACTGGTTATTTGGATTTAAAATTGGATACTTTCAGGAAAAGAAACAGATGAAAGCTGACAGAATTCATACTGATCTCCTTCCTTACTTAAAATAGCCAACTGTGGTTGGTGATTATAACATTAAATAGGTATTAATGACTGGATTCAAATAGTAACTCTCTATGCCTACATTAGAATTATATATTTTAGGCATGTGGGGACATTTTCTACAGTGGTAAGGAATGCCACACACTCATGTATGCAAGGGTTGAGACCAACACTTGGGATCTTGTAAAAATGTCTTCTCCTATCCAACATTGTGTTCTACTTTTATTAATAAACTCAGGGTTGACCCTGCTGTCTTTTGACTGGAGTCATATAAGTTGATGCATTGCTATGAGTAGGAGAAGCTGGAGGACCACATGGAGAGAGGAGAGATAATGATGAGAATAGATATCATTTATTGAATGATTATTATACATCATACAATGCTCTAATTATTTTTACATTTATTATCTCCTTTAATCTTTGCAACAACCCTATAAGGGAGATACTATTATACTTATTTTGTAGATGAGGTATCCAAGGTAAAAGTAGAAACTTTTCCAAAGTGGTGGACTTTGGGATTGAATGCACTCTCTGAATCCAAAGCCCATACTCAAGTGGGTAAAGCTTGGGATGACCAGTATGAGAAAAGCAGAGAGAACCATTAGGTTTATCCTCTATATAGGGAAGAAGTCCTTTCTAAACTCTATCTACCAACATATTGCATTGTACATTTTATTCTTCTCCTCCACTTCCTCCTTACAGAGGCACATAAATAGAGGAGAGAGAGAGATAGTGGACATGAAGGGGCCTCATAGCAGAGTCTTAAAAGATGCAAAGTGACTTCCATGAAGCAATGATCTAAGACCCAATGAGAGTGGGCACATGGCGATATGGTTAGATACCAACGGCCAGAAACAGGAAAAATGTGAATGCCTTATCATCTGATCATGGGGAGAGAAGATGACATCCTCCCATTCTCACTGAGGATGGCACCTCAGTGGCACCGCATAGACTCCTTGAAACTAAGGTGACAGCCCTTGGATAATGAGTGAGTAGACAACATCGTCAAGCTAGTCACAGACTGAGGAAATACTGCACTGACTGATTAACCCTAAATTTGGCTACTGAATAGAATGGAGGCTCAAGACAGAAATGAATTGTAAAAAAAGATAAAGTAAAAATTATTTGTACACGTTTGAAACCTGAGATTTATGTCCTGAGTTGTTTTATTCATAAACTTTTTAATTGTTACAGATTTGCATCCTAAGAGAACCTGACCATGAAATGTTTACAAAGGCTATTGAAGTGACAGCAGTTATTGTTGGTTTTAGGGTCATAAGTTAGGTGTCAAATCATAAAAAACTGGCCTTTTTGAGGAATTGCATTTTATTTTGATTTTTTCTTCAAGATCTATAACATAGTAGGAAATTCATTATTTTGTAAACTTATTCTGTACCAATTTCTCCAGCTGAATTTTACAAGCCTAGAAAACAGTTGCTGAAAGGTCTTTGATGCCTCCACTTGATTTTTACTCATGGTTTATATTTGCCGTGCACATTTTGTAGTCAATGATACAATTCATTTTGGCTTTATTTACTGAAGGGCTTGGCCCTGATGTTGAAAGTCATACTGCAATATTGTTTACTCAACCTTTAGAAGGCAGGAAAGTTGTTAAACATAAACCCTAGTGCATTTTTAAAATTCTGAAAAAACACAATTTTACCACAATATCTTTAAAAATCTCGCATACACTATTTACAAATAACTTTCCCTTCTTTATTTCAGTTATTTTTTTAAGACCATTAGGTTGGTGTTATTTATGGCAAAGTGGTAATTTAATACCAGATAGTAAATTCATTATGTGATTTCAGTGGGCAGATAATTACATCATGCAATTTCTCTGTGTCTCTTAAGTGACTCATCTGCTGGCTTATGTTCAATGTAGGAACCAGGTCATCAGCTCTTCTATAAAGCTGACCAAGCAAGTCATCACAATGTGATGTAAATAAATATATATAAATAAACCAGCACCAACCTGTGAGGGGTACTAGTGATGGCTGGACATTTGCAGTGAGTAATTTAGTGGACATATGATTCTACTGCTCTTTAAAAAAATTAATGCTGCTTTCGCTGGTGAAGGCATCTTTGCTGACTATAATAGCAGCAACCTAAATGTGTATAGTGCTTTAACAATTTTTGAAGCACTTTCGCAGGTGATATTATCTTGTGGAATACTTCTCCACAATCTTATGACACAATTGTGAACCATATTGTCCTCATTTTCAGATGAGGAATTGTTACCCAGAGAGTTTAAGTGTTTCTCTTGAAGCAATTGACCTGCTAAATGGCACAGTGCATTAGAACCAGGTCTTCTTGGAATCATGTTCTTCTTCTTTTCCCCATAAGACTTGAACATCAACAGGTCAGGGCACTAAAGCTAAATAAAACTAAATGTTATTAAACTGACAATATTCTACTCTTTCTAGCTGATTAAAGTTTCATATGACTCGACCTAATAGTAAAATAGAGGCTTTGGGTATCCTTGGTCAGAAAATCTGAGAATTTAGTTGAAGTAAATGAAGGAAGACCGAACAGGCAGGGACTATGGCCATGGATCCAGAATCCAAGCTGGATGTACATGGATACTGACAGGAAAACAGAGAAAGTGAGAGCTGTTTAAAATGTGAACCACATCTATGTTTTGGGAATAGATATTTTCTTTTAATTTTGCATAGCACCATGGGATAAGCTTGAAATGCTTCTGAGTGAATGACTTCTATAGATTAGAGATTTAACTGAATCTAAAAGCAAAATAGATCTATGATTTGGAGATCAGATGAGATTTTTAGCCTGATTTATTTAGAAAATTTTGTATGTTTGGGATTCTTATCTAGTAGATTTTGACTGTACCTTCATTAAATAAAATAGTGTAATATAGGTGTCGATTCACATCAACAAAAGTAGGAGGCTGTCATGAGACACAAGGAAAAACATGGTTGTCATGTCAAAAGGCTTCAGTTTAACACCAAATTCTCCTGCATGATTTGGACAAGTAATTGAACCCCATGCAGATCAATTTTCTTAATTAAAAAACAGTGATAACAATACCTACCTCGTAGAGATGTTGTGAGGATTAACCTATGGATTACTGGAGTTAGTAACCCTGGATGGATTTTAGGACATCAATGAACCCTCCAACATTGCATGCACGAAATTCTGGTGAGAATGTTCATTATTGTCATCAGATCCTTAAAAGTCTCCACAAATTGCAAAAGGCTAAGAACTACCAACGTATATGAAAAGGATTTGAAATTGTGAAACGCTACATAAATGTTAGAAATCAAGGATAAAGAAGCACTATCCAGGAAAGGAAAACAAAACAGTAATTTTTAGGGAGATAGAATGTTTATCTGTCTCCAACAAACTTGGATTGGACTTCTAGGAGATAATTTGATAAGTCAAACGTACATAAAACATAAATTACCTCTAATGGCAAAATCACTTTTATTTGTAGTAATTTTAAATATAGGCTTGTTAAACTGTGCTTTTGAACATACTTCATAGATGATAATCTGTAATTTACTAGTTTCTCTTTTTCAAATTTTATTGTATGTATTTGAGATCCTTTTATGATTTTTTTTTAAGGTGATGTCACTGAACTCTTAAGTGCAAGATGAAACAAGTCTTTCTGGGGTTCCAAGTAGGTAAGTGATCTGTTCATTTCTTAACTAGCTAAATGAATTGCTTTATTAAGATACTGAAGGTATGTCAGGCCTATCAAGATCCAGTATCTGGAATCACTAATCAACTCTCTATGAACATTATTTTTATGAAGATTTTTCTTTCGGCACACTAAACAAAAGTAAACTCAACCTGGGGGAAGATGCGTGGAGCTAATGTGAGGAGGAAGGAATAATATCAAAGACCTTGCTTTCTCAAAGTTCCCTAAAATGCGAAAGAATCAGTACTGCAGTTTTAAAATAGGCTGGGGTTGGACAGAAGAGCAACAAATTGTAATTTAGGAGTGCCATTGCTTTCTCAGACATAAAGGCATTATTGTCTGGGGGAAAGAGTTCTATTGTATAAATACTGTTGAGAGGATAGTGGAATTTAGATCTCCAGCCTCTTGCTTGATTTTGGCAAGGTTGCATGTAGAGGAAACCACAGTCGTTCAGGAAGAACGTTATGTGAACAATGTCATGTTTTATTGGTAGAATGAGTAAACCAGGCAGTACAGGCTGTAAAAACGTATGAGTTGGTGTTATGGCAGGAAACAGATGGCTCATTCCAATAGAGTAATTCAAAGAATATCCAATAAAGGGGCTACTTACAAAGGTGTAGATAGGAAACAGGTGAGCCATGAGATAGAGTGTATCCAAGGCTAATAACACAGGGTCTATTTCTAACCCTATGCTTGAAGGGGTGAATTACCGGGAAAGAGAGGCTCCTAAGGAGGGGCCACCTTGAGAAGAGCCGCGGTCGTCGCAGAGGGAAATGGGAACTTGTGAACTAAGGGAATATAAATACTCCTCCCTCATTCACCTCCTTCCCTCTGATCTTCTGCCAGATCTCTCTAATAATATAATCCAATCTGGAGCCAGTGGGCAAGAAATCTAATGGACTGACTCTTTAGACTGGCCTCCTGCAGCTGACTAGGGTGAAAAGTGTGATCTGGAGGAACAAACAACTCCCCACATTAAGTGGTTTACAGTCCCAAAGGCCTACTTCTCACTCATGCTAAATTTCTGGCATGGATCAGTAGGGAGTGTTTCCATGTGTCCTCACTCTAGAACTTCAGAAATGGAGCAAACATTTCTTCAGAATATAACCAATTGTTTTGATAGAGGGAAATAGAATTTGGGATAGTCTCAAGCCAGCAATTATGTATTTTGGTCTTAAATAATTTATGTCATTTGTACTTACCCAGAACTAGTTCAGGGCCCTGTGCAAGCTTCGGGGAGCCAGAAAGTTGAACTCTACCAGGTGCCTGAATGAGAAGGGGATGTGATAAAACTGAGCAATGTGAATAACCACCACGGGTAACTTTTCTGTTCAAAGCATGCTGGTCCCTAAATTAAATTGAAGCTGGGATACGGGTTGGCAGAATAATTCAGGCAGAATTTAGTTTACAGACAACTTCTGAACAACTTGCATGATATTCAACAGAGCCTATATGTAGATTATACAAAAACTTTTTTTTCTTTTTTTTTTTTTTTTTTGAGACAGAGTCTTACTCTGTCACTCAGGCTGGAGTGCAGTGGCATGATCTCAGCTCACTGCAATCTCTGCCTCCTGGGTTCAAGCAATTCTCGTGCCTCCCAAGTAGCTGGGATTACAGGTGCCTGCCACCATTCTGGCTAATTTTTGTATTTTTAGTAGAGACGTTTTGCCATGTTGGCCAGGCTGGTCTTGAACTCCTGACATCACGTGATCCATCCGCCTTGGCCTCCCAAAGTGCTAGGATTACAGGTGTGAGCCACCGCGCCCGGCTTATATCAGAACTTTAAAAAAAGCCAAATCCATACAGTTGACTGGAATGGAACCATACAAGAATTTTTTGAACATTGTTAGGATCAAAATATTAGTACTTACATTTAAAAAAAGCCTTTTTTTAAGTGCATGGTATGGTACTAAGCCTTTAGTCAAGGAAATTTAAACAAAATTATCCCTGCCCTGTAGGAGTTTATAATCTAAAACAGACAGTATTGATGTAAAGACATGCAATTGGTTCTCTGTTATTCGCAGGAACATTATCTGCTCTTAAATTGATCTATGGCAATTTTTAGAATGATTAAATTATATATTACTCAGTATACAACTTAACTATATTCTTCTTCCTCCAGTTGTATTACTATTTGTAAATGGACTATAAAGAAAATTAAGAATATCTAGCACCTTTGGAAATGCATGTAATTTATGCACAAGTGGGATAATGTCACATACTATAGGTGCAAATTTAGAACTGATTGCACTATAGGGAGATGACAGCCTCATCTATGCTTAGAAAAAAGTTGTTTTAAGTTGTTTTAGAAGCTGAATATTGGGTTTCATTCTGGATATAAAGCATGCCATTAGTTTGCTAATATCTTAATAGTGAGAAAACTTTCATCTAAATACTGAAAGGTAAAAAGTGTTGGGAATAAATCCTAAATATTAACTGATAATGTTTCCTGAATACCCTGAGGAATGCTGATGGGACAGAGTTTCAGATATTTTAGGCTCAGCAGCTTCTACCTATGAGTGCTTTCTCTGACAAATTGCATGGTGGATAGAGCACATGCTGCCCACATCACGGGTGTCCTTACCATTTTCGTACAATCCGGTTTGACTTCCAATTGCTGATGACTGTGTCTCTGGCCAGTGGGGCCTGCAGCAGTCTGGGAGTACTGGAGGAAAGAGTACCATCAAAGAGCAGCCCTCAATTACAGACCCAGAAGATTAGGTCTGTGGGTCCCAGTGGATGAACCAACATGGAGGAGCACCACGTTGAGCGTCCATCTTACGGTTTCCCAGGGCACAAAGTTATAGTCACCTGAGGGGCAACTTGCTTGACAAAGTAGCTTTTCCTGACTTCCTTCCCATCTTTACCTCACTCCCCGACTTTCTAACCAGTGTTTCTTGGGATCAATTTCCAAATAAACTACGTGAATTCAAATCTTTGTCTTTGGGTATGATGTTGAGGAAGTAAAACTAACACAGTGGGCTATTTCCGTAGCTACAGGCCTCCTTATTCTTGTACTATATTATGGGACCTGAAAAAATACATAATGCAGAGGTAGTGGCAGCACGAAGTTCCTTGCGTAAGTACTTTTGGTAGATAAAGATGAAATAGGTGTAGACAAGCAAGGTTGCCTAGAGCAGTTTAATGGAGACTTTGATTACAAAGTCTTATACTAAAAATGACATGAAAATACTGTAGAATCTTGTCTCAGAAATTCCTGATATTAGACATAACTTAAAGCATTAAAAAGTTAAACTGTTGAGTGTCTGTTGGAAGTAAGCTAAAGATAAAATATATTTAAGAGTTATCCATAATATTTGCATGTGTGTACATATGTGTGTGTATATATATGTAATATTTTTGCAAAATATTTCACACTTTACTATAACCTGTTAATATGCAAGGTTACCAATTATTTATTAGATTACTAGATTAGTTGCAAATTTTCTGCCTTCTCTACTCCAGCCACATGGGTGGTGGCACCAGGACTGGATAACTGGAATAAATACCTTAGGCAGAAAACAGAAAATTGCAATGTATGCAGTAGTCACTGGTCCATGGTAATGATGAAATCCTGTGGACAGTTGTTACGTAGTCTTGTCAGTGAGAGAAGTGCCATGGTCAGAAATTGATTCTGTTCTCAGGGAGGAATTTTCCCGTCCATTGTTCTGTGGGGCCCCTGCTTCTGCCATCTGGGAAGCTTTGCTTGTCTATTATCTGCCGTGGCCACAATGGCAGTTGAGGGCTCTAGAGGTTTTGCTGCCTGCCTCCTGCCTGTATGAGTTGAGTGGCCTAAGAGTTGCTTCAAGGCTCAGCCAAAAGCTTTTACGTCCTAGCTCATGGTTGTTTTTGTAATATAATTTTCTTTAAAATTAATAAGACTTTCATCTCCTCTAGGCACAGGAAGACAAATGTTGCATGTTCTCACTTATATGTAGGAGCTAAAACAAAGTGATCTCGTAGAGGCAGTGAATAGAATGGTGGCTACCAGAGGCTGGGAAGGGTAGTGGGGGTAAGGGGATAAAGTTACAAAATACAGTTAGATAGAAGGAATAACATCTAGTGTTTGGTAGCACAATAGGGCTACTATAGTTAAAAATAATTTATGACACATTTCAAAATAACTAGAAGAAGAAATGTGGGATGTTTTCAGCACAAAGAAATGACAAATGTTTGTAGTAATTGGTGATGAATACCCTCAATTACCATTACGCATTGATCATTATACGTTGTATGCTTGTATCAAAATATCACATGTACCCCATAAATGTGTAACTATTATGCATCCATAAAAATTAAAAAATTAAAAATAGAAAGCAACTAATAGAGTTACATCTCTTTGCTTACAATCAGTTGAATATGCCAGCTACCATACCCACAGTTCTTTCTTAGACATAATTCTTAAAGTAGTATTATCTGTTTTTCTTCTCATCACCATTTATTTATTTTTTTTTCAACTCAATGACATCTACCCCAAGGCCATAGGCTTGGGTTGAAGGCCTGGTTCAATCTGAATTTTGTCACATAATTATATCTTAAGGCTGTTCATTATTCAATCTCAAAAATTACTTATTAATGTTTGAGGTAAGCATTCCCAAATTTTGAGGCTTAAAATTTCTGGATGCTTTCTTATTCCCTTTCATTATTATGTGTACTTTGGATAATTCTTTCTTGTGGTCATTTCTTCTTCTAATATCTTGCCAAATAAAGCTAGTAACATCTAATGCATGCTCACATAATTCTATTTTACAATATCTTTTGCTACAGACACAGGCTAGGGAGGTTAGTGGCCTGCCTCCAAAGGTATCGTGGGCTTCATTGTTACTGAACATTTTGCCTCTGCTTAACTTGGGGTTTCATTTTTCCAGCCTCTGATATTAGTTTCCTAGTTATCTCCTGCCAGTGCCACCAATTTTAGGGTTTTGTTTTTGTTAGTGTCCATTCTTGGTACTAATTTCTATTTTAGTTATGATAACACCAATTAAAGCATCAGATAAACCTCCAAGTTTAAGTGGCTTAACATGTTAAGATGTTTGTTTCTTGCTCATGTAAAACTCCATAGAGGGTCTGGGGTTCTATTCTATGCATCCATTTAGCAATCCAAATTGGCAAAACTGTTGTATTCAATAGACAGTTTTTAAGGCACCAACATCCAGCCAGCAGATAGAACCCTTAGCGTCTTCTGACCCTCCTCTCCACCTATGCTGACATCTTAGGTGTCCTCTGGCTTTCAATATCATCTCCTTGCTGAAAAATCCCAAATCTTCTTTTATCAAACTCCACCTAGCCCCTGGATTTGTGTATGTAATTTCTTATACAACAACTCCACTTGGATGTCAATCAGGCATCATTAACTTAATATATTTGAAACCAAATGTTAACTTTTTCCCCCTAAAATTGCCACCCCTTAACGTGATCAATCTTAATATTTGGTACTGTGATTTACCAGTTATTCAGGGTAGAATCCTGAAAGTATTTTTTGAATTTTTTTTAGTATCATATAGTACATAGAATCAAAAAACAAATCCTATCAGTGATACCTTCAAAAACATCTAGAATCCAGTCACTTCTCATAGCTCCATAGCCATCAGATTTTACTTGTTGTAGTGTAGTCATGATCTAACAGGTCTTCTTGTTTTCACTCCTGCCCTCTTAGAATGCATTTACCACACATGAGCCAGAGCAATATTCTACAAAATAAAGAGACTACATTGCCCTTCTATGTATAAAACTGCAAAAACCAAAGGTTTCCCTGATCATTTATTTAAAGTACTTCATAGCATTTGTCATTATCTGACATTTCAGCCATTATGTTATATATTTTTTGTTTAATTTTCTGTCTTCTCAATGAAGAATGAATATCTATGTCATAGACTTTTCTTTATTCATGGCTGTCTTTATAACACCTAGGATGGTGCTTGCCACATGGGAGATGTTCTAGTAGTTTTGAATGAATAAATAAATGAATGAGCTACTTTTTATATCTCTTTTTGGTGCTTTAGTCTTTTTATATCTATTTGTATGACTTTTTAATATTAACCAGATGTAATCATTATCTCATTAGTATTAAATGAAGTCCTAAATTTGCCCTTTAGTTTACATGTCCATCTATCCAGCTAGCTAGCTAGCAATATAATAATAAGTAATTTCTTCTTCACAATATTTTCCATTATTCTTCACCTCAGAAATCCCTCCGCTCTCATGAGCCTGGCTATATTCTCATATATTCACCTAATGTCTTCTAATTCTTAGTCTAATTTTAGAGGAGCATGGTGACCAGTCTTCATCCAGATCTATTCTAGGATTCACAGTAAATTCTCCAGATCACAGAACTTACCTTCAGCAATACTCTTGCCTGAAGGTTTCTAAAAAGGCTTGCACTATGAATGCTTGTTACTGGAAGTAGGCAGGCCAGATCTCTTTCTCCCAGGGATCTCCAAAGAGGTACCAGGGGTGCTGCCTAGTGGCCTAATTCCTTCCTTCTTTGCCCGACTTCCTAACTGAAGGGAAGGAGACTCTTTCTAGAGCTGACAGTATACTTTTCTTTCATTCAGCAGCTGCCAGACATAGTAGGAAACATATGATGTCTAAGTCATGTTCCTGGATTTTATGGAGTAAGTTGAACGCTGTATTTTTAAGGAAAGTCTAGGAAAAAATTTCCTTTTTTGAAATTCCACCAGATTCATCGATATTGTAAAGCCAGTGGTCCTGATAGGGGTGTGTGTGTGTGTGTGCGCGCGCGTGTGTGTGTGTGTGTGGCTCTGCTTGTAGTTTTGCAGATTGAACGATTTTGGAGAAACCATTTATCTCACAGTCATCAAATATTTATATAGTTATTGCAAAAGTTTCTAGCACATGACAATAAAGTGTCTTGTCTTTTGTCTTATGCTTGACCTACATGAAGTCACCATATGGGCTAGCCGTGGGGTTCTGTTGAGTTGGGTGTGGGGAAGGAGGGGAGAAAGAAAGCGGGAGTGATAGGCAGGTGGAGATTGAGGAGGGCAAGAGAGATTTGCCTTTCTGGGGATTTGAGGTTGTCCTGGATATGCAAGAGGATGGAGAGGTCAGACTTAAGGCATCCTGTGGAATTGTGGTAGAAAGGAGAGGAGGTCAAGCCTTGATTAAATTGAAACAGCAGAAACCAAAGCTTTTTTTTGTAAGATTTTACTCTACTTAACTTTCATTGTATTTCAAGTCTTTTTCTAAAGTGTGACAGAAAAATCACATTTTCTAAAATGTGATAGATCACTTTTTTCACACCAGTATATTGTAAAAACACTTCTCTAATTTTTACTTTCAGAGAAATATTGTAAAACTCTTGCACCATAAAATTCAGAATCCCAGAGACTTATCAGTTTGAATAAGCTACGGGTTACTGAGGATAGGTCGTGTCTTGGGGAAATATGTAAGCCAGCCGCAGAGCCTTGATTTAGGGGCTAAATCTTGGAGCAAACTAAAGGTGGACAGGCACAAATAGACTCAACATTACTTTTTACACTAAATTGCTTTCTTTTGGAAGGAAAAAAAGGCCATAATAAATATCCATTTCCAGGATTGTATCCAGCAACAGCAAGGACAAATTCCTGTAAGATTTGAGAGAAGTCCTATTCTTTTTTCATTTTTTTAATGAATTACTATCATAGTTCCTTTCTTACCTGTATATATTGACTCCAGAATGTTCCTATGATTCTTAAATTCCAAGCTGCTTTTTCTAAAATGTCGTTTTCTCTCTTAAATAAGAAAACAATTCTAGGAATTAAGAATGTGATATTTCATCTTTGTCTAGAGACTACAAGGTTCAAATAAATTCAACTTTCTCTTTTTCCTTTCTCATATATTTAAATATTTTAGCAATATTAATTTAGAAATGTCTAAATTTTTCTACTGTAATTTATTTACATCCAATTTAGGGATTGATAGTAATACAGTAAAAATTTATTCTCACATCCACTCTACTATATTACTGATTATTCAAATAATTTCTAAGCTATGTCAATCATTGGCCTGGTGCAGGCTCTATAAAGATGATATACATCTGTCTTTGAGGACCTTATAGTCTTCCTGGTGAGACAGATTATCGTGCATAAAACTTTCAATGATACTAGCTTTTTTTTTTTTTTTTTGAGACAAAATCTCACTCTTTCACCCAGGCTGGAGTGCAGTGGCGTGATCTCGGCTCACTGCAACCTCTGCCTCCTGGGTTCAAGTGATTCTCGTGCCTCAGCCTCCTGAGTAGCTGGCATTACAGGCGTGTGCCACCACGCCTGGCTAATTTTTGTATTTTTAGTTAGAGACGGGGTTTCACCATGTTGGCCAGGCAGGTCTCAAACTCCTGACTTCAGGTGATCTGCCCAGCTCGGCCTCCCAATGAGATTACAGGCGTGAACCACCACACCTGGCTGATACTAGCTTTTACAGAGTTACAAAGAAAATGGGATTGAGCACAAAGATAGGCTAACTATATGAGGAGTTCATGAAAGTCTCCTCAGAAGGGATGACATTGGAACTGAGTCTTAAAAGATGAGTAGGCAGCTTTAGTTGATGAAGGTGAGAAAGAACATCCCAGGAGAGACAGCATGCTTCTTATTATGGCAACTCTTTATTTATTTTTTAAATTTAAAAAATGTTTAAGTTTTATTTTAGGTTCAAGAGTACATGTGCAGGTTCATTATATAGGTAAATAGTGTGTTGTGGGGGTTTGGTGTACATATTATTTTGTCACCCAGGTAATAAGCATAGTACCCAATAGGTAGCTTTTCGGTCCTCATTGTCCTTCCTCCCTCTACCCTCAAGTAGGCCCAGGTCTCTGTTGTTCCCTTCTTTGTGTCCATGTGTATTCAATGTTTAGCTACCACTTATAAGTTAGAACATGTGGTATTTGGCTTACTGTTCCTGTATTCATTCGCTTAGAATAGTGGCCTCCATCTCCATTCGTGTTGCAGCAAAGAACTTGATCTCATTCTTTTTCATAGCTGTGTAGTTTTCCATGGTGTACATGTACTACATTTGCTTTATCTAGCCTATCATTGGTGGACATCTAGGTTAATTCCATATCTTTTTTTTTTTTTTTTTTTTGAGATGAAGTCTTACTCTGTCGTCAGGGTGGAGTGCAGTGGTGTGATCTCGGCTCACTGCAACCTCTGCCTTCTGTATTCAAGCAATTCTCCTGCCTCAGCCTCCTGAGTAGCTGGGACTATAGGCACACACCACCGCACTTGGCTAATTTTTGTATTTTTAGTAGCTACAGGGTTTCACCATGTTGGCCAGGATGGTCTCGATATATTGACCTCATGATCTGCCCCCCTCGGCCTCCCGAAGTGCTGGGTATTACAGGCCTGAGCCATTGCACCCGGCTGATTCCATATCTTTTATAGCAGATCTTGATGTGCTTAAAAATGATGAGGACTTTAGTATAACTGGAATGAATTTAGAGGCATATTGGTGGCTTAATGGAAGTGGAGAGGAGTTTAGATAGAGTTACCAATGGGATAATAGGCCAGAAATAGATTGGAAGGGCCTTGAGAGCTAAAATAAGAAATTTGGGTCTAAATCTGGAAGGAATAGGAACCAAAAGGAATTTTAAAGCAAGTGGTTGACATGATCAAATTTAATAATTAGGGAAATAGCTAATGTCTGTCAATACCCTCTGACTTGGTCAGGGAGTTATGAGACAGGAAGCTATCCTAAAAAAACCCAGGCAAGATATTATAAAGTCCCAAAATATGACACAAAGGATGGGACAGAGGATTAGATTTAAGATATTTCTGCTACATATCCCAGAAAGAAATAGAATGTTTCGAATTTAAAGCATTTTAGGAGGGAGCATAAAGTGAGATAACATGTGAATTTCATACCGAGATTAAAAATTTACAACTGAACTTTAGATCTTACCAAGGGAACATATTTTAAATAGCCTTGAATTTTGGTCTGCTAAGTTATGTTTAAATGTTAGTGGTGTTCAAGCAAGAAGAGTCTTTTCCTTCCAAAAAGAGTGCTAATGTCCACTTTCACACCTCCTTAAATATCTACAGCATGAAACACCCTACGCAGACATATCTGGATTTCCTGGAGCTGTCAGTGCCTTTTGTGTTGTGAGACAAAGGCAATCCAATAAAGACATGTCTGTTCTCCAAGTGCTCACCAAAGTCACAGCTCAGAGAGTGCACGTTACAGTTATGTCTTTTCTGGGTTTTATATTTTAAAGAATATGATAATAAAAAGGAAAAACAAGCTTCCTGGTAAACTGTATTTATAGCCTCATAGACTGTAAAGGTTTCAAAGTTTAAAGACACTTAGAGCAAATGTCTTCCTTTTTCAGCATTAGCCTTTTTCTCCAGCACCAAAAGTGAGGAAGGCAAAAGCCTGCGAAAGAGAGGAAGTAGTGTAAGACAGTGTGGGAGGTGTTCTAAGTCTGGGCTCGTGATCCTCTAAAGTGCACGGGTCTTCAAGCCTGCAGACAAGCTGCAGAAGCCCTTCCAGTGCCCTGAAATTGTGGGAACAACTGTGGCAGATGCATGGATGGCCTTTTTTTTTTTTTCTGGGGAAATACTTCATAGTTTTCATTAGAATCTACAGCCTTAAACCTTTGACTGTATAATTGGACACGTACAATAAATGGCTATCATATAGATGAGTATATTATCAGAGCAAAAATAATGATTCAGATAAGTTCTTGCCACTTCAGAAGATACAATTAATTTGTCTCAATGGATATGAGAGTGATCTACTTAGTTATGAATATTTGTAAAGTTTGTTTAAATAGCTCCACAACTTTGGACATGCTTACCTCTCCCAGCCTTCTTTTTCCCCCATTACTATCTCCTAGGTTTGCTGTGAGGTAATTTGTGTAGAACAGTTTGCACAATCCTTGGAAAATGTCTTAATTATATATTTATGACAAATTTGGATATGACATTTGTTATACATCTGTATGCAGAGCAGCTATAAATATAAAACTTAAGCTTAGTGAATTGTTAAAAATTAGTCATATTTCACTTATGATCATCTCCTCTTGGAAGCTGAAGAAAGAAGATCAAGTAATAAGGATGTTTATATTTTCTAAGTACTATTTTTAAGAAGTTAAATGTTAGTTTCTGGTGTCATGAATGAAGAATTGGAGCAAATGAGAAATTCCAGTATATGGCTTGCTTCGGAGTGAATGGCCAAAGTATTGTGATAAAGTCGCTAACCTTTGGGAGGATGTACAGCCGATAAGAGTCAGGCCACATTTCCAATGAGCAGGCCCCATTCCTGATGACAAGAGTTTTAAGAACATAGAGTAAAAAGATTGAACTCTGGTCAAAGGCCACAGCTGCTACGCTCCGCATGCTGCTTGCTGGGTATGGAGCCAGCCCTGGAGCTCTAACCTGATTCTTCAGCTTTGGCAACACAAACATTTGAAATGTGGGACAAGGTGGGGCCTAGCATCATCAACTCATAGTCTGAGAGGTCTTGGTCACTACTGTGACCTCCTTCACCAGCTCACCAGTCTGAGGGAGAAGCCCAGGCTGCCACAAGGCCTTGTCTTACAGGCAAATAATTAATTAAGATGGAAACTTATATGTCTACTGACCTCCAGTGATTAGGCCTCTGGTTCAGGAGCTGAGTTTTGAGGACTTACTTAAATTAGGAAGACTATGACAGTTGTCCTTCCTTTCTCCCAACCTCCGTCTTCCCTCCGTTGTTCCTCTGGGTAGCTTAGAGGTCACCTGTGGAACATTTAATGGCCCTTTTATTTGATATTTTGGTACTTTTATATGTCTATCTTCTCAGACAAGCTTTTCCTCTGACAGAAAAGATTTTAAAGACATTTTAGTAAAACAGAACAAAACAACCCAGGCATGAGACAAACTGATTATTAGTTGGAGATTTGGTTGGAAGATATTAGCTAGCCCTGAAGCAAAAACACAGTTTTCTCCATGCTTTTCTATAACAGTATTCATAAAATTACATGTAAGTTGGACAGCTTATGGTTGAGCAGTGACTAAGAAGAGAAATTGGGCTGCAACAGAGAGCACAGGCATTGCTGCCAGCCAGACAGGGCTTGAGACCAAGCTACCGATTCTTAGCGATATAATGGTGGGCAATTTGCTTCACCTCTTGGAAATGTCCTCTTCTGGGAAATGGAGGTGATAATGCCTCAGCGGGTAATTTTAAGAATTAAAGGTAAAATGTGCAAAGTGCCTGGCACCAGTGACTACCGAGTAAATTAAAAATATTTTATATTTCTTAGTGTTCATTTCTTGCTCTGCCTTAAAAAAAACTGCACATCAAATACTTTATTCTTCTGCATGCAATGCATTTTTGTAAATCGTCTATTGCACATAGTGTTAGGTTCTTGGAAACAAAGAGGAGTAATGCAGATCTTTTATATTCAAAGAAGTACTAGCTTAGCTGTGTTTGGGGTGCTTGTGTACATGCCCAAAGAGTGAAGCATAATAATTCCTTGTCTTTTTGAAAATTTTATCTAAACAAAATGAAATCAATGAATTAATATTTTTGGAGTGCGTATGTGACATAGACGTTCATAGATGACTTTTACGTAGGATTAGAGGGTATAGAATTCTAAGCGGCTGAATCCTGAATTCTGACGTACAACACTAGGGACTTATGGAAGCTAATCACATAAACATAGCTCCTTTATTTTTCCAATAATAGTTTAAAATTTTTCACGTTGGATTTTATCTGAAGTCAGTCTGACTTGACTATAGTTCCAGGCCTTCCTCTCATTTTTTTTTTTCTCCAAAACACCTGATGGCTGAGTCCATCAAGTTCCCAAAATAGATTTACGCATTTTTAAAAACAGATAATCAGGTTTTGCTTTGCATCTCTGGGTTTTTTTTTCCCAATGTCCAGGAAACTTTGTAACACCTGCTTTGCAAAATAAGCAAGTAATCATCTATTTTGGGGACGGAAAATAGAGGAGGTGAGATATGAGATAACTGGCTTCAACTCTTGTTATTTGGGCATGGAAATTATTTTTTCAGTGATTTTTGCCACAGCCATAGAACAACTTTTGCATTGCTTTGGTTTCTCCATATGCTTTGGAGAGACAGGAAAGAGAATATTACACTAAAAATCTTGTTTCGGTTCAAGGTAATTATGCATATATTTAGGCTGAATAGGGAAGAGGCATTACTGAAATAAAAGTGTTTTTAATACAACTTGGAAGACATAAATTAACACATTGAGAGGAAAATGAATCAATAATTTTATTTTAGAATTGAAGGGGATTTTAGAGACCATCTTGTTTAACCGCCATGTTTACAGATGAATGAACTGTTATGTGTTTTGCCCACAGTAGGTCACACAAACAAAGGTGTCCTGACTTCTAGAATAGGCCTTTGTTCCTCTCTCACTATAAATACATGACTATCCTGCAGAATGGCCTAGTAGGTATTGTCATGTTGCTGTTCCTGGTTGGGAGGACTGGGTGCACGTACAAATAAAGTTTACATAATACCTGATACAGAAATCTTGGTGCCCTAAAGTAACTATTTAATGATGATGCCTTTGCTCTATTCAGACCAGCAAAATGAGCACACATTTCTAGCTCCGTTTAATAAATTGCCTCCTTGAGGGCACTAAATCCTGCTCTTCTGGAAAAGCTCATTCACCTCACATGGGTAAACAGTTTGCTTCTTCATGAATTCTGCTGTTTACTCACAACAGTGGAAAGCCTGTTTTGTGTTATTGCTGTTATCACAAATCTGGAGACATCACTGCAGATTGGAATGAGGTGGCGGGAGACCGTTGCCTAAGTGGGTATTGTTCAGCACAGCTTAATAGAAAAGGTTGACCAAACATGTTAGAATTACCATCAAATAAGTTTATTGGGGGAACCAGTCCCCAATATTTCAACATAGGTTCTTTTCTGTTTTCCCTAAGTGTCGGCCGGTCTGAGAAATAAACAGAAAGAGTACAAAAGAGAGAAATTTTACAGCTGGGTCTCCGGGGGTGATATCACATGTCGGCAGGTTCTGTGATGCCCACCACAGCCGCAAAACCAGCAAGTTTTATTAGGGGTTTCAAAAGGGGAGGGGGTACGAATAGGGAGTGGGTCACAGAGATCACATGCATCAAATGGAACATACCTTTAGTAATTGAGAGCTTTTCAAATCTAGTTAATTTTGCCTTTCAAAGTCACTGTGAATGGGTGAAAAGTAAAATAGCTCATCCGTAGATCGTAAGTTAATATTGCTGAATTTTAAAAAATTTGATGAGTCAGAAAAATTTGCATTGGTATCATCTACATTCACTTTCTACCTTTAACTTCATTACTTTCCTTCAACACATTGACCTGTGATTCCCCCAGAGGCAAAGTTTCAAGGTCAATTATGTGAAAGTAGTTTTAAAAGTAGCCAGTCCAGACATGGATTTGTGAAAAATAAAAATGGAGTTCAAGCAGTCAGAATTCTGTAGTATTCTTCACTCTTTTCTTTATTTTTCAGATAAAACTTTCTAAATATTGTAGCTCAAGATAGATTAATGATTCCAGTTTTTAAGTATATTTAAAGCTCAAGTTGTTGGATTTTTTAAAATTTTGACTCCTCCCTTTCTCTTTCTCTTTCTCCCTCCCTCCCTCCTTCCTTCCTTCCGTCTTCCTTCATTCTTTCCTTCCCTCCTTCCTTTTTCCCTTCCTTCCTTCCTTTTTTCCTTCCTTCCTTCCCTTTCTCTTTCATTCTTTCTTTCTTTCTTTCTTCACAATATAGGTTAAAAAGGAATAGTAACAGATGATCATTTATACTCCTGTTGCTTCACTCTGAAGAATTCTTTCTTCTCTTCATCCATGCCTTAGCCAAAAGCTACAAATGAAAGAAAATTTCAACCCCATGTAAATTTTTTGGAACATCGTACCATATTGGTGGACGTGATACAGTTTCAAGGCATTAGGTCCTTGTTAAGAACAATTCATTAATATTTTTCTATTGGATCAGACTTACAGATAAGATCTGCTTCTAATGATGTCATCAATAAGCGTTTCACATGGGAAATAATGGGAAATACATTGTGTTGTTGATTATATATATTCAGGGAGTTTTAGGTGAATTTAATAGTGAATTATGAGTGGAGCTGCCATTAACTATTTTAAAATATGTATGTATTCATGCAATTCTTTAATCCTTAAGGAGCATAACAAGACTGAATTATCCTTCTGTCCTAGTCTGTTTGGGCTGCTATAACAAAATACCATAGACTGGGTAGCTTATAAACAACAGGAGTCTGGGAAGTCCAAGATCAAGGCCAGCAGATTTTGTGTTTGGTGAGGGCCTAGCTCATAGATGACATCTTCTACTTGTGTCCACACATGGTAGAAGAAACAAGCTAGCTCTCCGTTTTTGTTTTTTTTCAATAAAGGCAGTAATTTCATTCTAAAGACAGATCCCTTATTGCCTAGTCACCTCCCAAAGGCCCCACCTCCTAATACCATCACTTTGGGATTAGGATTTCAACATAGGAATTTTAGAAGGACACACACATTCAGACTATATACCACCTTCTTTTTAAATTTTTTATTATTTTACAGACAGGGTCTTGTTTTGTCACCCAGGCTGTTGTGCAGTGGCACAAACATAGTTCGCTGCAGTCTTAAACTCCTGGGCTCAATAAATCCTCCTGCCTCATTCTTCTGAGTAGCTGGGACTATAGGCACATGTTCCCATGCCTGGCTAATTTTTAAAAAAACATTTCTGCAGAGACAGGGTCTTGCTATGTTGCCCAGGCTGGTTTTGGATTCCTGATTTCAAGTGATCCTCCTGCCTTAGCCTCCCAAAGCATTGGTGTTACAGTTGTGAGCCACTGCACCCAGCCCATAGCACTTTCTAATATTACTCTTCAGAATTTTAGAATCTTACTTATGACTGGCCTCGTCCTTGCCTTTTCAGATAGAAGAGTTATATTTTCAAAAACAACCTCAGCACATTGCAGTCTCACTATTACATGAGTAAATTCTTTGGTGTTTCCCTGGCCTCCCCCAGCTTCAGCATGGCCCCTAGTATAGGTGCGTCCCAAAAGAGTCAGGTTGTCCTCCAGGCCCAGATAAACCAGGAATCTGTATAATGAGTGTATACTGTTTTGAATTTTGTTCCCATAACATTTCTCATTTCCTTCCTTCCTTCTTCCCTCCCTCCCTCCCTCCTTCCTTCCTTCCTTCCTTCCTTCCTTCCTCTCTCCTTTCTTCCTGTCTTGCTTCCTTTTTTTTTTTTTTGTATTTTTGGTGGTTTGGATGTTTGGATGTTTATTTATCTAAAACCCTCTAAAGTTTGAGAGAAGAATCTCCTCCCCTCCCCTCCCCTCCCCTGCCCTCCCTGTCCCACCCTTCCCCAACCCTCCTCGCCCTACCCCTCCCTTCCCCTCCCCTTCTTTCTTTTATTCTTAGCAAAGTGCCTAAATGTTTCCATCAGGAACCGATGTGTGCACTGAATACTAATTGCAAATGCTGTGTCCTTCACTTTCAGAATTGCTAGATAATATACTAAAAATTGGTTCATAAAATGCTTGTGCATAATATAACTTTAGGAACAATTCTGTCCATTTCTATCACTTATAGATGAAGAACTGCAACCTAGAGAAGATGGAAATGACTTCTCCATTTTGTGTTTGCTCTCTCCATGGGAGTTTTGTTGGGGAGCCCTGTCCTCGCAAACTGCCAGGTGTATACTGGACACACCAGTCATGAATCTAGATTCACTGGGAGGGAAGAATGATTACCAATTTTTGCCATCTTGAGGGGTAAGAGTGCAATGATTTGGAGTCTCCTTGAGAGATTAATATGGGACGCTGACTACCCAGAAGAAGATCTAGGATCACATACACACAAACATTTATATATATACACGCACATATGTACAGACATGTAAAAATATATACATGTTCTGATTTGTTAATATTCTTTGAAAGTAAACCAAATTAAAATTTCCAAATCCCCTGGTAAAAGTTCACTTGTAACATGATGAAAAGGGATATTCAGAAAAGATTTTAGAACACCTTCTCTAGAACTAAAAAACAAAGCAAAACAAAATAAAATGATACTTCTCAAAAACTCCTTTGAAGCAGGTGTTCTTGTCAAATACTAAATCCATGACCAAGTATTTCAGTGTATGAGGATTCAGAAATATATATATATATATATATATGTGAATATATATTTAAATGTTTCTTTATATGATTTAGTTTTCTCATAGCTTAGTTTTGTGTGTGTGCGCGCGTGTGTGTTTTGCTACCACTTTATTCGGTGAATATATCCCACAGAAACAAAATCTGTCCACTTAGTTCATGAGTTTTTTGAAACAGTTGGTGTCTAAGTAACTTCATCCTTGGCAGAAATAACTTCCTGTTTTAAAAGAAAATAACTTAAAAGATCGTATAAGGAAGGCTCATAAGGCTTCTTGGAAATCAAACAGTTCTTACAAAACATTTTGATGTGTTTAGTACAGAGGAATTAGGAACATATGGGTTACATTTTCCTTAAAATGCATATGGTTTTTAAAAATTAAGGGGTAATGTTCTTGGCAAAATAGGTTTTGCCAAACCCAAATTGTTTAAAGAATTGTTCAAGATGTTCAGTCAGGCCAAAAGGCCCCAGGCTTCCACAGTCCTAATAATAGAATCAATCAGGAAAACCAGAATGAAGTCACTAAACTGATTTTAAGAGTCCCTTGAAATAACCAACCAAAATAAATCTCAATGTCGTAACAATCACAAGCAATTAGAATATAATAACTTTTAAGCTCATGCCGAATAAAACCCCAACCTAGTAGTTAAAATCGTTCTAGGAATTCTGGAAAGTTGGCAGTGTACTTTGTTTGACTAAAATAATTGATTACATCTATAAAAATGGCGAAGAGACTAGAAGGGATTTCACAGATAAAGCGCCTACCAGAAATAATTCAAGAATTTCACCATGGTTTCGCAAGGAATGGAGGTTGATACGCTTGTTTAAAACCCACACATTCTGTGGTAAAAAGGTGTATGTGGAGATGATAACCACAAAAATTTCATTACCCTGGTGCTAAGCACTACTTCTCTTATCTGGAAAAGAGTCTATTAAGTCACTTAGTGATGGGCCCAGAGATAGTGAGATGAAATAGCCAGTAACATCAGACCAGAGGCTGTATATGTATATGGCATAAAGCAATTGGGTAATTGTTTCAAAAAGGAATCCAATCTCTGTATGGTAGTATTTGCTTCCCAACACTAATCTTTTTTTTTTTTTTTGAGACGGAGTTTTGCTCTTGTTGCCCAGGCTGGAGTGCAATGGTGTGATCTTGGCTCACTGCAACCTCCACCTCCCAGGTTCAAGCAATTCTCTTGTCTCAGCCTCCCGAGTAGCTGGGATTACAGGCATGCGCCACCACACCTGGCTAATTTTGTATTTTTGGTAGAGACAGGGTTTCTCCATGTTGGTCTGGCTGATCTCGAACTCCCGACCTCAGGTAATCTACTAGCCTCAGCCTCCTGAAGTGCTGGGATTACAGGTGTGAGCCACCACACCCGGCCACACTAATCTATTTTGAAATGATATCACAGTCTCACACATAGTAGGGTTGGTAAAATTATCTTGGTTGGATTGGATTTGTTCTCATGAAAATATCTTCACATTCTTTTTCAAGATCTTCATTTTCTACTCATGACTTGCCTCTTGGCATTATGAGTAAGCCACTAGAGTTCCCTCTGTTGGTTGACTCCTTGGTGTTTTAACAAAAATTGCTGCAGGGCGTTAAATAATTTTTTAAAAAATCTTTTGTTCTTTTCTGACTCAGACTTTATATAATCACCTCCAGCTAAAGACAGAAACATTATGTCTACCAGTTGAGCCAATTGAGCCAATAACAAAAGGGTTCTGGAATTCTTCCAGTTTCCTTTTCTCCCCTCCAGAAATTCCTGGCATTCTCTCCTGCTGAGCAGAATATGAATTACTAGACAATTTGGGAACAAGGCGGTTCTGATCAGCAGACATTTGCATGGCTGTAGCATTTGTGGAGAGGCAAAGCACTCAAGGCAGTAGCAGCAGTGTTGCCCCTTCCTGTCTCACCAGCTCTCTAACAAACTATATGTTTTGCAAGGGGATGGGAGTAATGCATTTTAAGGATTTGGGAGGTTGTCCGGGTCGTGCATTAGGTGTTGTGGTTGTGATAATTATTGGGTGTATACAGAGTTGGAGGCTGTTAGACTTACTTGCATCTAGATCTAAGCCCATAGGGGATTGTGTGTGTGATGCTTAAGTGTGTGTGTGTGTACGTGTGTGTGTGTGTGTGTGTGTGTGTGTGTATGAAGCTGGCTTTATCAGAATTACTGGGTGATGGTATGGAAGAAAGAGAGGCTCTCAAAGGGCACTAAAAAGGATACTGAAGCTATGAATGAATGTCTAAAAGTGATTGAAGATGAGTGATATAGTTTCACTGTCCAAAAATATCTAAAGGGAATTAGCCTTTACGTATCAAGGAAAAAATAGTTTAATTAGAACATCTCCAGAAGTCCCTCTCACAATCTTTTCACTCACGTTCGTACATAAACCCAGGCTGGTTGATTCCTTTTTGTTTGTACATGCCTTCCAACTTGGTCCATGTAGTTCCCACCACTTTCCCCTCTGCACATTGCAGTCCTACTCTTCTTTCAAAGAACTGTTTGATCTCTATCTCCTATACGACAGTGGCTTTAAACATTTTGATCATGACCCACAATAAGAAATGCATTTTATATCAAGTCCCAGTGAATGCAAAATACATGTGAATGCAAAATACAAGTCCCAGTGAATGCAAAAGACATCTGAAACAAAAGCTTCATTAAATTATACATACATGGACTGTATTTGATACTTCTATCCCACAAAGCCTAGTCATAACTTCCTAAAATAATTTCATGATCACCAATGGGTCTTTATCCACTGTTTGAAAAATACTTCTCTGTGAAGTTTTCCATGATGATTCCAACACGCTGATCCTTCATTTGTCTAAACTTGTAGAAATTTTGTTGTTCTGACAACTTGTCGGGTACATATCAATATACAACATTAATATATCTCCCTGTCCCCAATTAGGTTATCAGTCACTTGATGGAGGAGATTGTACGTTATATATTACTTTGTATTCTTCACAGTGTCTAATATAAAGGACCCAAGTCCTTTCTAAGAAAAGAGTGCTGGGATTCTCTCTGCAACTCATCAAAATATCTTCTGTCACATTTCCCATCTAAACTCTGAAATATAACTTAGTTTTATTATTGTGAATTTGGAATCAGAGCAGACTCTCATTCTCCTCAAATCCCCTGCTGTAATGGATGATATTTCTTCCTAGAGTTCTTAGTATTTTTCTGAGGGCCTTTAAAAAATATAGAGCCAGAAATAAATAAGGTGAGGAGCATAGAACATATACATAATAGCCTAAATTCTTCTTTTTTTCTTTTTTTTTTTTTAGACAGAGTCTCGCTCTGTCACTCAGGCTGGAGTGCAGTGGCACAGTCTCGGCTCACGGCAACCTCTGCCTCCTGGGCTTAAGCAATTCTCTTGTCTCAGACTCCCGAGTAGCTGGGACTACAGGTGTGCACCACCATGGCCAGCTAACTTTTGTATTTTTAGTAGAGACGGGGTTTTGCCATGTTGGCCAAGCTAGTCTTGAACTCCTGACCTTAGGTGATCCACTCGCTAGGCCTCCCAAATTATGGGATTACAATTGTGAACCACTGCACCCGGCCAATAGCCTAAATTCTTGAGTAGGAGTGGAGATAAGGGTAGGTTAGGCTAGTAGACTATTATGAGAAAGAAGAAGATGAGTTTTTCCAGTATGTTTTTTCCTCCATTACATTTGGAAAAAGTAAATAAGAAGTTTACTCAAGCTGTGTCTACCTATACAAAACTGTGAAGCCAGAATAAATGGAACCTCCCAGGGTACTGAAAGAAGCCAAAGGAATAATTAGCTTGAAAGAGAAGTTTGCACTAGAAGGATCACCAGGACCCAAGTAGCAAAGAAGAGTGGTTGAAAGACTTGAAAGACAGGTTAAGTGTCGTCAGTGAGGCTGTGGTTATTAGGAAAATCAGGGTCAAGTTGTGACCCTGAGCTCACTGACCTCTTACAAAGAGGTAAAGGTGCTTCTTCTATAGCCAGTATATTTTTGAAGGTTTGATTAAATACAAAAGAAGATATCTTTGTGGCGAACAGGTTTACATATAAGAACACTGAGACTATGACTGAGACCTGTGTCTGGCAACTCATAACCACATTTCACCTAGTCCTGGTGAGGAAGGTTTGGTTATTCATTAAAAATAGTATCTGTGTTACTATTAATTGTTAATTAATCAGTAAAATCTGGCAAATGGTTGGGTCAAAAGTTTATACATACATTATTTTGAGACCAATTAATCTATGGTCTCAAAATAATGTACGTAGAAACTATTGACTCAAGCATTTGCTAGGTTTTACTGATTAATTAAATTGGGTAGATTTGTTCATTCATTGGAAAATAGTGTTTGAGCAAGATAGAATTTGGGTATCTGAAAGGAAACCAAGACAGGTGATACCTTAGCGCCTACATGGAGCCGATCTTCTTCTTGGCATTCTTTTGGATTTTGTAAATGAATTTCTTCTTTCTCAAGGCTCACGGTAGGATTTTAGTATTGATACCTGGACCTACGTTTGGCCACTTGGTCATGATGTTGGAGGCTAAGCAGAAAATACCCTAGATCGATGCTCAAGTAGGAAATGCTCCTGATTGGGTGCTTTCTGGTACCCAATCCAAAGGTATGAACCAACTTAGAATCCAGGTTAGGCATTTACCAGCTGCCTGATTGAGCCTCTTTTTCTCATTCAGTAGAGAAGGGGTAATTCTCTTTGACCTGTTTTATAGGGTTGCTGGGTTGAGATCATTTCTAAACTAGGAAGAGCTATATAAATATAAGATATTATAACACTTTAATATAATTAATTAGTGCCTTTTCATAAGCAATGCAGGTGAGCTAAAGTTATTTAAAACAAGGTGAAAGCTTCTCTTTAAGATCATTTTTGCATTTTATGAGTTCTTATAGAATCAACCTTACTATGATCCTAAACTTTTGTTCTCAGAAACATTCAAAATATTATAGCATGTAGCAGACTATATAAGTCATATCTGTGATATTAATATTTGTTAGGTTTACTATCTGGTGTGCCACTTTCCCTACTCAATCTTCTAAAAAAATATTAAATTACATTTTGATAGGGTATCCCAGAGCAGTGTCTTTTTTTATTGTTGTTCATTTTTTGAGACAGGGTCTTGCTCTGTCACCCAGGCTGGAGTGCAGTGGCACAACCTTGGCTCACTGTAGCCTCCATCTCGAGCCATCCTCCCACCTCAGCCTCCTGAGTAGCTGGGACTACAGGCCCACACCATCATTTCCGGCTAATTTTTTTAGTTTTTAGGATCTCATTTTGTTGCCCAGACTGGTCTCATACTCCTGGGCTCAATACTCCTGGTCTCATACTGCCTTGGCCTCCCAAAGTGCTGGAATGACTGGTGTGAGCAACTGCATCTGGCCAGAACAGTGACTTTTAAATATACTTCTCCAAAGGGTGATGAGGAGGGGGTAAGAAAAACAACAATGTCTTGAATTATGAAAAATTTCAATGTCCAGATACTTGAGAAGATGTGGAAGAACTGTAGCACTATGCATTACTAGAATTAAAATAATTATTTACGTTAGATATATTAAAATATCATTATAAACCAGCTTGCTAAAATTATGAACTTAGATATACATGAATTCTGTCCTTTTTTCAAACATAATTTTATTTTAAAACCCTAAAATGTTATGATCAAAATACTCATATTTCCTGACATCAGCATTATAACAGCTCTCAAGTCCTCCTACTTGGGTAAAACAGTTAAGTCTTTGTGGCCTTGGTTGCCAGCTTGACAGATTCCATTTAACCAGGCCTATCTTCTCATGCTTCTGCTCGGGCCAGCCAATCTGCTAATAAGGAAGAAGAGGAATTGAAAATATTGTTCACTTTCTGTTCATGTATATTTTTAAGGATTGTCTGGGATTCTCAAGAACTCGAACACCATCCCAGGAAGTGAGCCCAAAGTAGGCTATGAACGACGGCAGTGTTTAGATTAAGAAAACGTTAAGTTCAGAATTTGAAGTCCTGGTTGCTTAAATCTTCATTTGCTACTTCTAGTTAAATGGATGAAATTAGCTCAAGGGACAAAGTTGAGGATTCCTGCCATTTTCTAGTTTGAGCCTCTGTTCTTTGATATGAGTTAGAAGTCTTTTAGCTGCAAGGGAATAAAACCCAACTTATGCTGGTTGAAGCAAAAAACAAGTAAAACCAGGGTGGGAAGGTAGTGGGGGGGACTCACTGGCACCTGTCACTGAATTGCCAGGGACTACTCTGAATTCAGGCATTACTAGATCCAAAGACGTGGGTAATAGTAAAAGTATCAATAGTGATCTCTCGGTTGCACTGGCTTCTGTGTGGTTTCATCTTTTCAGGCAGGCTCTCCTTATAAACTAGCAACATGGCTGCTCTTAATTCACATACTCCAAGCTTAGTAATTCCTAGCAGAAACAAAAAATTTCCTTGACAGGCCATTGATAGTTCCAGGATTCAATCTTTTGTGTGTGTGTGTGTGTGTGTGTGCGCATTTATTTTTTATTATACTTTAAGTTCTGGGATACATGTGCAGAACATGCAGGTTTGGGGTTACATAGATATACACGTGTCATAGTGGTTTGCTGCACCCATCAACCTGTCATCTACATTAGGTATTTCTCCTAATGCTATCCCTCCCCTGGCACCCCACGCCAAACAGGCCCCAGTGTGTGATGTTCCTCTCCCTGCGTCCATGTGTTCTCATTGTTCAGCTCCCACTTATGGGTGAGAACATGCGGTGTTGAGTTTTCTGTTCCTGTGCTAGTTTGCTGAGAATGATGGTTTCCAGCTTCATCCATGTCCCTGCAAAGGACATGAACTAATCCTTTTTTATGGCTGTATGGTATTCCATAGTGTATCTGTGCCACATTTTCCTTATCCAGTCTATCATTGATGGGCATTTGGGTTGGCTCCAGGTTTTTGCTTTTGCAAATAGTGCTGCAGTAAACATACGTGTTCATGTGTCTTTAGAGTAGAATGATTTATAATCCTTTGGGTATATACTCAATAATGGGATTGCTAGGTCAAATGGCATTTCTGGTTCTAGATCCTTGAGGAATCACCACACTGTCTTCCACAATGGTTGAACTAATTTACACTCCCAACAACAGTGTAAAAGCATTCCTATTTCTCCACATCCTCTCCAGCATCTGTTGTTTCCTAACTTTTTAATTCTAACTGGTGTGAGATGGTACTTCATTGTGGTTTTGATTTGCATTTCTCTAACGACCAGTGATGATGAGCTTTTTTCCCACATGTTTCTTGGCCGCATAAATGTCTTCTTTTGAGAAATGTCTATGCATGTCCTTTGCCCACTTTTTGATTGTTTTATTCTTACAAATTTGTTTAAGTTCTTTGTAGATTCTGGATATTAGCCATTTGTCAGATGGATAGATTGCAAAAATTTTCTGTAGGTTGCCTGTTCACTCTGATGATAGTTTCTTTTGCTGTGCAGAAGCTCCTTAGTTTAATTAGATCCCATTTGTCAATTTTGGCTTTTGCTGCCATTGCTTTTGGTGTTTTAGTCATGAAGTCTTTGCCCATGCCTCTGTCCTGAATGATATTGCCTAGGTTTTCTTCTAGGATTTTTATGATTTTAGGTCTTACGTTTAAGTGTTTAATCCACCTTGAGTTAATTTTTGTATAAAGTATAAGGAAGCAGTCGAGTTTCAGTTTTCTGCATATGGCTAGCCAGTTTTCCCAACACCATTTATTAAAAATGGAACCCTTTCCCCATTGCTTGTTTTTGCCAGGTTTGTCAAAGATCAGATGGTTGTAGATGTGTGGCATTATTTTTGAGGCCTCTGTTCTGTTCCATTGTTCTCTATATCTTTTTTGGTACCAGTACCATGCTGTTTTGGTTAATTTATCCTGTAGTATAGTTTGAGGTAAGGTATCGTGCTGCCTCCTGCTTTGTTCTTTTTGCTTAGGATTATCTTGGCTATATGGGCTCTTTTTTCGGTTCCATATAAAATTTAAAGTAGTTTTTTCTAACTCTGCGAAGAAAGTCAATGGTAGCTTGATAAGGATAGCATTGAATCTATAAATTACTTTGGGCGGTATGGCTATTTTCATGATATTGATTCTTCCTATCCATAAGCATGGAATGGTTTTCCATTTGTTTGTGTCCTCTCCTGTTTCCTTGAGCAGTGGTTTGTAGTTCCCCTTGAAGAGGTCCTTCACATCACTTGTAAGTTGTAAAGACCAAACCTGCGTTTGACTGGTGTACCTGAAAGTGGTGGGGAGAATGGAACCAAGTTGGAAAACACTCTTCACAATATTATTCAGGAGAACTTCCCCAACCTAGCAAGACAGGCCAACATTCAAATTCAGGAAATACAGAGAACACCACAAAGATACTCCTTGAGAAGAGCAACCCCAAGACACATAATCATCAGATTCACCAAGGTTGAAATGAAGGAAAAAATGTTAAGGGCAGCCAGAGAGAAAGGGTGGGTTATCCATAAAGGGAAGCCCATCAGACTAAAGTAGATCTCTCTGCAGAAACCTTATGAGCCAGAAGAGAGTGGGGACCCATATTCAACATTCTTAAAGAAAAGAATTTTCAACCCAGAATTTCATATCCAGCCAAACTAAGCTTCATAAACAAAGGAAAAATAACATCCTTTATAGACAAGCAAATGTTGAGAGATTTTGTGACCACCAGGCATACCTTACAAGAGCTCCTGAAGGAAGCACTAAATATGGAAAGGAAAAACTGCTACCAGGCGCTGCAAAAACATACCAAATTCTAAAGACCATTGACACTCTGGGGAAACTGCATCAACTAATGGGCAAAATAACCAGCTAGCAAGCATCATAATGACAGGATCAAATTCACATATAACAATATTAACCTTAAATATGTATGGGCTAAATGTCCCAATTGAAAGACACGGACCGGCAAATTGGATAAAGAGTCAAGACCCATCGGTGTGTTGTATTCAGGAGACCTATCTCACGTGCAAAGACACACATAGGCTCAAAATAAAGGGATGGAGGAATATTTACCAAGCAAGTGGAAAGAAAGAAAAAGAAAAGCAGGGGTTGCAATCCTAGTCTCTGATAAAACAGACTCTAAATGAACAAAGATCAAAAAAGGCAAAGAAGGGCATTACATAATGATAAAGGGATCAATGTAACAAGAAGAGCTACTATCCTAAATATATATGCACCGAATACAGGAGCACCGAGATTCATAAAGCAAGTTCTTAGAGACCTACAAGTTCTTAGAGACTTAGACTCCCACACAATAATAGTGGGAGATTTTAACACCCCACTGTCAATATTAGATCAATGAGACAGAAAATTAAAAAGGATATTCAGGACTTAAACTCAGCTCTGGACCAAGTGGACCTAATAGACATCTACAGAACTCTCCACCCCAAATCAACAGAATATACATTCTTCTCAGCACCACATAGCACTTATTCTAAAATCAACCACATAATTAGAAGTAAAACACTCCTCAGCAAATGCAAAAGAACGGAAATCATAACAAACACTCTCTCTGACCACCTTGCTATCAAATTAGAACTCAGAATCAAGATACTCACTCAAAACTGCACAACTAAATGGAAACTGAACAACCTGCTCCTGAATGACTACTAGGTAAATAACAAAACTGAGGCAGAAATAAATAAGTTCTTTGAAACCAATGAGAACAAAGACACAACATACCAGAATATCTGGGACACAGCTAAATCAGTGTTTAGAGGGAAATTTGTAGCACTAAATGCCCACAGGAGAAAGCGAGAAAGATCTAAAATTGACATCCTAACATTACAATTAAGAGAACTAGAGAAGCAAGAGCAAACAAATTCAAAAGCTAGCAGAAGACAAGAAATAACTAAGATCAGAGCAGAACTGAAGGAGATAGAGACACAAAAAAAGTTCAAAAAATCAATGAATCCAGGAACTGTTTTTTTTGAAAAGATCAAGAAAATAGACCGCTAGCCAGTTTAATAAAGAAGAAAAAAGAGAAGAATCAAGTGGACACAATACAAAATGAAAAAAGGGATATCACCACTGATCCCACAGAAATATGAACTAACCGTCAGAGAATACTATAAACACCTCTACGCAAATAAACTAGAAAATCTAGAAGAAATGGATAAATTCCTGGACTCGTATACCCTCCCAAGTCTAAACTAGGAAGAAGTCGAATCCCTGAATAGACCAATAACAAGTTCTGAAATTGAGGCAGTGATTAATAGCCTACCAACCAAAAAAAGCCCACGACCAGACGGATTCACAGCCGAATTCTACCAGAGGTACAAAGAGGAGCTGGTACCATTCCTTCTGAAACTATTCTAAACAATAGAAACAGAAGGACTCTTCCTTAACTCATTTTATGATGCCAGAATCATCCTGATACCAAAACCTGGCAGAGACACAACAACAAAAAAATTTCAGGCCAATATTCCATCAATGCGAAAATCCTCAATAAAATACTGGCAAACAAAATCCAGCAGCACACCAGGATTCAATCTTACTGCTAAGACTTTATTCAGTGCCTGTCACCAAAGCAGTCCCTGTTGAGAGGGGATGGAATTTCTTGGCTGGGTGTGGCTTATGATTCCATATGGTTGGTGAGAGATAAGGGTGAGGATGGTAGTGGTGGTTGGGGAAGGGGTTTAGATGCCCAGAATCCCAAGAACATAGAAGGGCTAAGTCAAAGTACTATTACCAAAAAGAAGGATAGCCAGAGAGCAGAAAACAACAGATACTTACTGTGTGTGTTTGTAAGTTACTTTAAAAATAGTTTTTTCATAAATTGACTGTCTTCACATTTCTGTGAGTAGGATTATTTTTAAAAGACCAGAATTCAAGTGCCAATGCCATTTACTTGGATTCTCAGTTTGTTAAGAAAGTGAAAATGTTTTGGAAACCATAAAGTGCTATATTCATGAAAGTGACATATTTAAAAGTTTTTTAGTTCCTTTTCTGCTGTTAGTCATAATATGTCACTGTCATAAATGTAAATAATCATGAAAAAATAATACCACTCTCACGATTACCTGACACTTTACAGAAAAGTCTATTTCTATTTTTGAAACAGAAGAATGGTTATTAGAAGTGTCATGATAGTGTTAAAACAATTTTAAAGGAGAAAAACAATGAATCTTAGATCATGAAGTTACTTAATACCCTACAATATACTGCAAGGAAAAATCTTGCCTTTAAATCTCCTTTCTTATTCTAAGACTGAGACTTGAGTCACATGTATACATTTGCCTTTTAGTGTTATAAAAGTATGTGAATAAGTACAAATACAAACACATTAATATAGAAAAAAAAAATAGAAAACCTGTTATTGAATTTCAGCTATTTAGAGCATGTTATAGTTCTGTTAAATTTGGAAATTGAATATAGAGATAGTTGTGGAAACAAACATATGTTTCTCGATTTTTTTATTACCAGTGTTTTAAGAAGAAAAAATTGATCATAGCCCAATTCCCACTCTGTTAGTAGTTAGCTGTTACCTTGGATGAAGTCACCTCATCTCCTCAGGCCTAGTATCCTCATCTGGAAATTGAAGAGATTTAATTAAATGCTATATAAGGCTGCTTTCAGTTCTAAAATCCTGCAATTTATGCAAGTTTTGAAAATGCTAGGTCATAAAATATTTTTGGGAGGAAGTGAAGTAGGTAAACTGCCAATGGCAGAAGCACATATTTTAAATATTTCCTGCATCTAATATGGTTACTTGATTCTGTCCAAACTATTGTGAAAACACACGTGATTGTGTAGCTATTTCTGTGACCTGCATATTAAAAGGTTTAAATTCTCAGATGTTCCAAGAGCAGCCGTGTGATTTCGAACAGGAAATTTGATTCAACTTTTCTTTCCAGAAGGAATGAAAGTCAAGGGTAGGTCGATAAGGATTACAATGATGGGTACCTACTGTGATCAATTTGAAATGTTTCAAAAACACATGGTTGGTTATTTGAGAGTAATTTTATTGAACTGACCAGTCTGTGGCAAATTACTTCATGTTACCACGTACGCCAAATTCCTTGTCCCCTTTTTCTCTTGCCACCTTCCTCTCTCCTATTTTCTCTCTCCTATCTCTCCTATTCTATTTGCAGGAGAAATCTGTTCACTCCTTTAGTTATTTTATTTTTTCACCATCTAATTGACTCTACATGCTGCTATCCAGGCACAGCCCTTTGAGAATGTTTCCCAACCAGAAAAGAAAACAATAATAGAAGTGGCTACAAAATATAATTTTTTTCCTGACTATTAATGCAGGAGGAAAAGGTCTAATGGGTTGCAGATTTCTTCCTATTTGAATAGCGTGACCGTGACCAATTAAAAAGGAACCCCTCAGCTGAAGTTGCATTTCCTTAGTTCCCCTCCATCAGGGCAGGGCCTGGGCTCGGGTGAGGGCTGGCTGATGTTCTATGTATGGAAAGAGGAATGATGTGCAAATGGGTAGAGGTTTCAGTGACAGGGAGGAGAGCAGAGAGTTCTTTAAACTATTATTAAGAATAAGGCAGCAAGACTCCAGTCACCCTGCTAACCGTTAAATATTTTTGGCTGTCTGCCAGCATGTTTCAGTATTTCTTTGAAGCTTTCTTGTACTTATTGCAGTAGAGTAATTAAAGTGTACCTTTTCATCTTTACCTACACACATACACACACACACACACAAACCCACACACACACCAATCCATTTTACTCTGACATAGACTTGCTGCGGGCGGGGCTTGGGGTCCCAGAGGTTGGGGGAGATGCAAATTCTCTCTGGAGCCCTCCTGAGACCTAGGAATGAACTGCACCTAGGAAACGTCTCAGGGCTGGGGCTGCAGCACTGATTCTTTTGAGCTCTTTGGTTTCTGCATCTCTCCCTTTAAAATATTTCTCTAATACATCCAAAGATGTTTCATAGGTGGTTGGGAGCTAGATTTTACAAAGAAGCTGCACCCCTGTGGCATTTAAAAATGTACACCTTGGTGGCCAGATAGGCAGCTGAAATTTCTGCTTCCCAATTTGGTATTTTAGCCTTTTACCTGATCAAATGATACTTCTTTTGGAAAGATAAAATTGAACCATATATATATATATGGTTATAAATATATAAATATATATAATAGAAATACATATTTATAAATATATGGTTCAATTTTATCTTTCCAAAAGAAGTATCATTTGATCAGATAAAAGCCTAAAATACCAAACTATATATATATAATAAATATATAATATGTAACAAATATATAATATATAATATGTATTCAATTGCTTAGAAACCTCTCTCAAAATATGGTCTTTACCATAATTACATTGATAATATTATTTTTTTTAAAAACCCAAGAATGTTTTTCCTTTTATCTCTCCTTTCTCTCCAGTCAACTAAAAATACTTACACCATCACCACCTCCACCACCACAAAAACAGTAAGAAAATACTGAAAACCCAAAGGTTGTTTTCTCTTAGGATATTTCAACTTCAGTATTAACAATTACTATGGTGTTGTTTTCTAATGTTTGGGTTTAATTCAATCAGTAGTCCTTGTGAGGAAGATTGAAAAAAAAAACAAAGATATTGAAGACAAAGCAAATTGTGTAGAGAGGAATATGATTTTTTCCTTATATGATCTTATAGATTTTATTATACTTGTCCTTTTACGTATGGTCTGTAATAAAATAATGTTGATCCTTAAATAAATTCTATATAATAGCGACAAAGCGGACTTTCATCATTAGTTGGGATAATCAGATCCACATTAATTACTATTGTTGATCCAAGAAGAAATTTGAGTTCAGCATATCTCATGGCAAGAGAGGATGCCATCTTTTGCTCTGAAGGAGAAATTCTTGCCTTCTCTCCACTCCCATGTGTATTCAGGTGTGTAAGAAATGGTCTGATCGTCTTACACAAATAAACATGTAAACAAGGTCTATTTTGGTGGATGGGAAATAGACCAAAGGAGAAGATAGGAGGAAATCCCAGAACTGTAACTCTTAGATTCCTTACAAAACTATTGCCAAGTTTCTACAGAGTCTCCAGGTGTTCTAAGGTGGCGATGTTTTAATAGAATACATTATACCTGTAAAAATTTGCCTTAAAAGGCAAGTTACAGCACTTTTGTTTTGGTAACTGTAAGTGTTGGATTTTCCACTGGCAGGTGAAGGGACACTTTGCAGGGGTGGGCTGCAGGCACAGTGCCAGCATGCCAACTTCTGGCAGCTGGCTGGAAATTGATCTGTTTTTACGGACATGTTCATTAATTCTAATTTTCTCTGGTACCTGAACCACTAAATTTATGGCTTTCAAATTTCCAAGAGGGTTGATTATAATCTTTAAGGTCTCTTCCAGCATCATGGCATTAATTTCAATGATGAGATAAGGGAGATGGTTTCATTTTGAGGGCTGGATTGTCCTGATAATGACTCTACCCTAATTGCCTTCATGAATTACAGGATCAAGACCTTGGTGGAGGACTCAGACCACGTGAGAGCAGACACTGTATATCCCTGCATAAGTAACATTTGGATGCAGTGGGTGGAGTTTGTGAATTTCTACGCTGTGCTTGATTCTGACCCCTCAGGGTACCAAGAAGCAGTTCACAATCAGAAATGTCAAGACTAATCCAATATTTAGAAAAACCTAAAGACTTAAGCAAAAACCTGTCAGAACTGATAAACAAATTCGGTAAAATTGCAGGGTACAAAATCAACATGCAAAAATCAGCAACATTTCTATACACCAGTAGCATTCTTATGCAGCAACAGCAAATAATCTGAAAAAGAAAGTAAGAAAGCAGTCTTATTTACAGTAGCTACAAAAAACTTAAAATACTTAGGAATAAATTTAACCAAAGAAGTGAAAGATCTCTGCAATTAAACTATGAAACACTGATGAAAGAAATTGAAGAAGACACACAAAAAAATGGAAAGATATCCTATGCTAATGTATTGGAAGAAATAATATTGTGTAAAATGTCCATACTACCCCAAATGATCTCCAGACTCAATGCAATCTTCATCAAAACACCAAAGACAATCTTCAAAGGAATAGAAAAAAACAATCATAAAGTTTGTATGGAATCACAAAAGACCCCAAATAGCCAAAGTATCCGGAGCACAAAGAACAAAGGTAGAGGGATCACATTACCAGACTTCAAAACATACTACAAAGCTATAGTAACCAAAACAGCATGGTGCTGGCATAAAAACAGACACATAGATTAATGGAACAGAATAGAGAACCCAGCAATAAATCTACACATTTATAGCCAACTCATTTTTGACAAGGGCACCATGAAATTTTATTGGGATAAGGACAATCCCTTCAATAGATGGTTCTGGGAAAACTAAATATCCATAAGCAGAAGAATGAAACTAGACCCCTATCTCTTACCATATAAAAATCAAATAAAAATGGATTAAAGATTTAAGTGCAAAACCCAAAACTATAAAAAAAACTAGAAGAAAACACTGGGGAAATGCTTCAGGACATTGGTCTGGGAAAAGACTTTCTGGGTGGGACCTCAAAAGCACAGGCAACAAAAGCAAGAATTGACAAATGAGATTGCCTCAAGCTAAAATGTTTTTATACAACAAAGGAAACAATAAACAGAATGGACAGACAACCTGCAGAATGGGAGAAAATATTTGCAAACTATCTATCTGACAGGAGATTAATAACCAGAATGTATAAGGAACTCAAACAACTTAATAGCCAAAACACAAATAATCAGAATTTTTTAAAAAATGGACAAAAGTATGAATAGACATTTTTCAAAAGAAGACATTCAAATGCCAACAGGTATATGAAAAATGCACAACTTCAGTAATTATCAGGAAAACGCAAAGTAAAACCACAGTGTGATATCATCTCATCCTAGTTAAAATGGCCATTATAAAAAAGACAAAAAAATTCTGATGAGGGTTTGGAGAAATGGGAATGTTACTACACTGTTGGAACGTGACTTAGTACAGCCACTATGGAAAACAGGGTGAAGGTTTCTCAAAAAACTAAAAATAGATCTACTGTATGATCCAGCAATCCCATTGCTTGGTACAGTGTCAAAAGAAAGGAAATCAGTATACTGAAGAGATATCTGTACTCACATGTTTCTTGCAGCACAATTCACAATAGCTAAGATATAGAACCTTCTTAAGTGTCCATCAGCAGATGAATGGATAAGCAAATGTGATATATATACACAATGGAATATTATTCAGCCATAGAAAATTCTATCACTTGCAGCAACACAGATGGAACTGGGGGACATTCTGTTATGTGAAATAAGTCAAGAACAGAAAGATAAATTATCACATGTTCTCATTTAGATGTGGGAGCTAAAAATGTTGATCTCATGAAGGCAGAGAGTAGAATAATGGTTACCAGAGGTTGAGAAGGGTAGGGGGAAGGGAGAATGAAGAGAGGTTGGTTAATGGGTGCAAAAATACAGTTTGATAGAAGGAATAAGTTTTAGTGTTTGATAGCACAGTAGGGTGACAGTAGTTAACAATAATTTATTATATATTTCAAAATAGCTAGAAGAGTGGATTTGGAATGTTCCCAACACAAAGCAATGATTGATTAATATTTGAGGTGATGGATATCAAATTACGCTCATTTGATCATTACACATTATATGCATGTATCAAAATATCACTTGTACCCCACAAACATGAACAATTATGTATCAGTAAAAAAGTAAAGTCATGATAAGCAGTATTTTTTTAATGTTTAACTTACACGAAGAAAACCACCACCACAAAAACATTGTTTTTAACAAAACAAAATCAAAACAGCATTCAGTTGCCAACCCTGGAATATGTTTATACTTTAAAATTATTTTAGTTAATATTTACTTTTACTCAACAAAAATACTACAGCATTAACACTTTTTGGGACAAAAGAATAGCTTCAAAGGTGATGTTTTGTCCACTAAAATATTCCATTAAAAGTTTGATTTTTGCAGGGCGTGGTGGCTCACGCTTGTAATCCCAACACTTTGAGAGGCCGATCATTTGAGTACAGGAGTTTGAGACCAGTCTGGGCAACACAGTGAAACCCCATCTCTACAAAAAAAAAAAAAAAATGTCTCCCCTGCCCCCCCAAAAAAAAGAATTTGCCAGGCATGGTGGTGTGCACCTCTAGTCCCAGCTACTCGGAAAGCTGAAGTGGGAGGATCATTTGAGCCTGGGAGGTCGAGGCTGCAGTAAGCCAAGATAGCACCACTGCACTCCAACCTGGGCAACAGAGCAAGACCCTTTCTCAAAAAAAGAGAAATGTTTGATTTTCATAATTTTGAGTAAATTCAGAACCATCTGGAGTGTAGCTATGTCGATGTTTTCTATTAAAATTACATGAACAGAACAGATACCTTAAACACTAAACTTAAGGATACTTATCTAGTAAGTGGATAGTCTGGAACTCAGATTCAGCCCTCTGATTTTAAAACCAACTTTCTTACACCAAAATATGTATGTGTCTAGATGTGTGTATAGTACTGTATATTGTATACTTCTGTTGCTGACGTTGGGCTAACATTTTATTTTGTATTTTTGCATTTCTGTTTATGTGTGAGATTGATGTAAACTTTCTTCTCGATGGATAACAAGTTTACATAAGGCAACTAACGGTTTTCTGGGTGATCTGTTGCTTATTAGTGATCTATTAAATTCATTTTGACTCTAACACTGTATTTACCATTTGTTCCTAAGGTTTACATTTTCCCTTACTCTTTTTTTAGCTTTTGACCTAAACATTTTACTATTCTTTTCCCTCAGTTTTTCTTTTTGTTTTTAAATGAACACTTTTAAGACCATAAATTTAATACTAGGTATTACTTTTGCTACATTCTACAGTTTTAAATATGTTACTTTTATCATTTTCATGTTACTTTCATTGTTTGGTTTTATTTATTTCAAGTGTGTTTTATAATTTTTATTGTGATTTTTTTAAGCTAATGAGTTATTTAAACATCCCTGTCTAAATTTCCAAGTAAATGACGAACTTTATTTATTGTTGAATTCTATTTTGTGTTTCTTTTTCTGAGAATATGACCTTTGTGAAACTGGTTTTTTAAAAAATTTATGTTTTAATTTAAGACCCACTATGTGGGTCAAATATTTTATAAATGTTCCATATGGGCTTGATATTAATGCATATTTTAATGATTAATTCAGAATATTTAAATATAAATTATACATTTTTATCACAGATAAATTATATATTATCAGGTTTATGATTTTGTTCTGCAGATCCTCTATATTTTTAATAAAATTTTTTCTGTTTCTGAGACAAATATATTAAACTATCCAAACAATGATTCTGTTTTTGTGATTTTTAAAATAATTCTATTAGTTTTTTTAATGTTTTTAAAAGTCAAGTTGTTAAATGCATGAAGTATATAATATTACTTGTTTTTTCTAGTAATGTAATATTACTTGTTTTGCTGTAATATTACTTGTTTATTAATTTTTCTGACTTCAAATAATACTTCAATGATTTTATAATATAGTTAGAAAATATATTATAGTTAGCCAATAGTTATAGTTAATTAGATTTAATTAGGATTTGCTGCATAATTTTTTTCTATTCTTTTATTTTTTGTCTTTCTGATTCTGTTTTAAATTGGGTTTTGAATATTTAATGCAATCTGATAATCTGATCACGGATTTACTTTGTTTACATTTATTCTGATATATTTGGATTTGTATCATTTATTTTTCCTTTTTTCTTCCTTTTTTTCCCTCCTTTTTCTGGCTTGCATTAGTTTGATAAAGGTTATATATTTTCTTTTCCCCCATCTTGTAATAATTTAAAGCCATTCTTTGTATCTGTATTAAATTTTACTTTTATTTTATTATTTACCTTTAATTTTTAGTACATATACTTAGTTATAAAATCTTCCAAAAATTCCAAAATTATTCAATCAACTGTCAAACACAAAAAAGGATCTTGGCTTTTTTTTTTTTTTCGCTATCTAATAAACAACTTCCATTTTACATTGCTATTTCCAACTTTATTTATTAATTTTTTTGAAGTTTAGTTCTGTGGTGCTTTTTAAATTTTATTTTTTTATTTTTCCGTAAGTTATTGGAGTACAGATGGTATTTGGTTACATGAGTAAGTTCTTTAGTGGTGATTTGTGAGATTTTGGTGCATCCATCACCTGAACAGTATACACTGCACCATATTTGTAGTCTTTTACCCCTCTGCCTCCCACTCTTCCTCCCAAGTCCCCAGAGTCCATTGTATCTTTCTTATGCTTGGCACCCTTATGGCTTAGCTCCCACTTATTAGTGAGTACATATAATGTTTGACTTCCCATTCCTGAGTTACTTCACTTAGAGTAATAGTCTCCAATCTCCTCCATGTCACTGCAAATGCTGTTAATTCATTCCTTTTCATGGCTGAGTGGTATTCCATCATATATTTATATATGTGTATATATACACATATGTATATGTATATATGTGTGTATATATGCACATATGTATATGTATATATGTGTGTATATGTATACACACACACACACACACAGACACACACATACACACACTCAGCACAGTTTCTTTATCCACTCATTGATTGATGGGCATTTGGGTTGGTTCCATGATTTTGCAATTGTGAATTGTGCTGCTATAAACATGCATGCACATTATCTTTTTCATATAACGACTTCTTTTCTTCTGGGTAGATACCCAGTAGTGGGATTGCTGGATCAAATGGTAGTTCTACTTTTAGTTCTTTAAGGAATCTCCACAGTTTTTATAGCAGGTGTACTAGTTTACATTCCCACCAGCAGTATAGAAGTGTTCCCTGATCACTGCATCCATGCCAACATCTACTGTTTTTTTATTTTTTTGATTATGGCCATTCTTGCAGGAGTAAGGTGGTATCGCATTGTAGTTTTGATTTGCATTTCTCTGATCATTAGTGATGTTGAGCATTTTGTCATATGTTTGTTGGCCATTTGTATATCTTCTCTTGAGAATTGTCCTATTCACGTCCTTAGCCCACTTTTTGATGGGATTGTTTGTTTTTTTTCTTACTGATTTGAGTTCGTTGTAGATTCTGATTATTAGGCCTTTGTCAGATGTATAGATTGTGAAGATTTTCTCCCACTCTGTGGATTCTCTGTTTACTCTGCTGTTTCTTTTGCCTTGTAAAACTCTTTAGTTTCATTAAGTCCCGACTATTTATCTTTGTTTTTATTGCATTTGCTTTTGGGTTCTTGATCATGAAATCCTTGCCTAAGCCAATGTCTAGAAGGTTTTTCCAATGTTATCTTCTAGAATTTTTATAGTTTCAGGTCTTAGATTTAAATCATTAATCCATCTTGGGTTGATTTTTGTATAAGGTGAAAGGTGAGGATCCAGTTTCATTTTCCTGCATGTGGCTAGCCAATTATCTCAGCACCATCTGTTGAAAAGGGTGTACTTTCCCTACTTCATGTTTTTGTTTGCTTTGTCCAAGGTCAGTTGGCTGTAAGTATTTGAGTTTATTTCTGAGTTCTCTATTCTGTTGCATTGGTCTATGTGCCTATTTTTTACCAGTACCATGCTGTTTTGGTGACTATGGCTTTATAGTATAGTTTGAAATCAGATAGTGTGATGCCTCCAGGTTTGTTCTTTTTGTTTAGTTTTGCTTTGGCTCTGCGGGCTCTTTTTTGGTTCCATATGAATTTCAGAATTGCTTTTTTTGTAATTCTGTGAGGAGTGATGGTGGTGTTATGATGGGGATTGCATTGAATTTTTAGATTGCTTTTGGCGGTATGGTCATTTTCACAATATTGATTCTACCCATCCATGAGCATGGGATGTGTTTCCATTTTTTTGTGTCATCTCTGATTTCTTTCAGCAGGGTTCCATAGTTTTCCTTGTAGAGGTCTTTTGACGCCTTTGTTAAGATATATTCCTAAGTATTTTTTTTGCAGCTATTGTAAAAGGGGTTGAGTTATTGATTTGATTCTCCACTTGGTTGCTGTTGGTGTATAGAAGAACTACTGATTTGTGTACATTATTCTTGTATCTGGAAACTTTGCTGATTTCTTTTATCAGTTCTAGGAGCTTTCTGGAGGAGTCTTTAGGGTTTTCAAGGTAGACGATCATATCATCAGCAAACAGTGACAGTTTGACTTCCTCTCTACCAATTTGGATCCCTTTTATTTCTTTCTTTTGTCTGATTGCTCTGGCTAGGACTTCCAGTACTATGTCGAAAAGGAGTGGTGAGAGTGGACATCCTTGCCTTGTTCCAGTTCTCAGAGGGAATGCTTTCAACTTTTCCCTATTCAATATAAATTTGGCCATGGGTTTGTTATAGATACCTTTTATTGCATTGAGGTATGTCCCTTGTATGCCACTTTTGCTGAGAGTTTTAATCATAAAGGGATGCTGGATTTTGTCAAATGTTTTTTCTGCATCTATTGAGATGATCATGTGATTTTTGTTGTTTTTAATTCTGTTTATGTGGTGTGTCACGTTTTTTGACTTGCATATGTTAAACCCTCCCTGTATCCCTGGTATGAAACCCACTTGATCATGTTGGATTATCTTTTTGATATGTTGTTGGATTCAGTTAGCTAGTATCTTGCTAAGGATTTTAGCATCTATGTTCATCAAGGATATCAGTCTGTAGTTTTTTTTTTGGTTATGTCCTTTCCTGGTTTTGGTATTAGGGCGATGCTGGCTTCATAGAATAAATTATGGAGGGTTCCTTCTTTCTGTATCTTATGGAATAGTGTCAAAAGGATTGGTACCAATTCTTTGAATGTCTTGTAGAATTCTGCTGTGAATCCATCTGGTCCTGGACACTTTTTGTTGGTAATTTTAAAATTACCATTTCAATCTTGCTGTTTGTTGTTGGTCTGTTCATGGTATCCAATTCTTCCTAATTTATGCTAATTTATGGAGGGTTGTATTTTTCCAGAAATTTATCCATCTCTTCTAGATTTTCTAGTTTATGTGCATAAAGGTTTTCATAGTAGCATTGAATGATCTTTTGTATTTCAGTGGTGTCAGTTGTAATATCTCCTGTTTTGTTTCTTAATGAGGTTATTTGAATTTTCTCTCTTCTTGGTTAGTCTTGCTAATGGTCTGTCAGTTTTATGTTTTCAAAGAACCAGCTTTTTGGTTCATTTATCTCATATATATATAGATATATATATCTATATATATATCTACCTTGTTTGTTTGTTTGTTTGTTTCAATTTCATTTAGTTCTGCTCTGGGTTTGGTTTGTTCTTGTTTCTCTAGTTCCATGAGGTGTGACCTTAGAATGTCAGTTTGTGCTCTTTCAGTCTTTTTGATGTAGGCATTTAGGGCTATGAACTTTCTGCTTAGCACCACCTTTGCTGTATCCCAGGTGTTTTGATAGGTTGTGTCATTATTGTTGTTCAGTTCAAATAATTTTTAAATTTCCATCTTGATTTTGTTTTTGACCCAATGCTCATTCAGGAGCAGGTTATTTAATTTAGGTGTATTTGCATGGTTTTGAAGATTCATTTCAGAGTTCATTTCCAGTTTTATTCCACTGTGGTCTGAGAGAGTGCTTGATATAATTTCAATTTTCTTAAATTTACTGAAGCTTGTTTTATGGCCTATCATATGGTCTATCTTGGAGAAAGTTCCATGTGCTGTTCAATAGAATATATATTTTGCAGTTGTTGGATGAAATGTTCTGTATATATCTGTTAAGTCCATTTGTTCCAAGGTGTAGTTTAAATCCATTATTTCTTTGTTGACTTTCTGTCCTGATGACCTGTCTAGTGCTGTCAGTGGAGTATTGAGGTCCCCCACTATTATTGTGTTGCTGTCTATCTCATTGCTTAGGTCTATTAGTAATTGTTTTATAAATTTGGGAGCTCCAGTGTTAGGTGCATATATGTTTAGAATTGTGATATTTCCCTGTCAGACAAGGCCTTTTACCATTATATAATGGTCCCTCTTTGTCTCTTTTAACTGCTGTTGCTTTAAAGCTTGTTTTGTCTGATATAAAAATACCTACCCCTGCTTGCTTTTGGTGTCCATTTGCATGAAATGCCTTTTTCAACCCCTGTACTTTAAGTTTATGTGAGTCCTTACGTGTTAGCTGAGTCTCCTGAAGGCAGCAGATGGTTGGTGATTTCTTATCCATTCTACTGTTCTGTATCTTTTAAGTGGAGCATTTAGGCAATTTACATTCAATGTTAGTATTGAGATGTGAGGTACCATTCCATTCATCATGCTATTTGTTGCCTGTGTACTTTTGTTTTTTGGTTTTTGTTTTTGCTTTTTAACTTTTATTTTTGTTTTATAGGTCCTGTGTGATTTAAACTTTAAAGAGGTTCTGTTTTGATAATTTTCCAGGATTTGTTTCAAGATTTAGAGCTCCTTTTAGCAGTTCTTGTAGTGGTGGCTTGGTACTGTTAAATTCTCTCAGCATTTGTTTGTCTGCAAAAGACTGTATCTTTCCTTCATGTATGATGCTTAGTTTTGCTGGATACAAAATTCTTGGCTGATAATTGTTTGAGGAGGCTGAAGATAGGTCCCCAATCCCTTCTTTCTTGTAGGGTTTCTGCTGAGAAATCTGCTGTTAATCTCACAGGTTTCCCTTTATAGTTTACCTGGTACTTCTGTCTCACAGCTCTTAAGATTCTTTCCTTCATCTTAACTTTGGATAACCTGATGACAGTGTGCCTAGGCGATAATCTTTTTGCGATGAATTTTCCAGGTGTTCTCTGTGCTTCTTGTATTTGTATGTCTAGGTCTGTAGTAAGACCAGGGAAATTTTCCTCAATTATTCTCCCAAATATGTTTTCCAAGCTTTTAGAACTGTCTTCTTCCTCAGGAACACTGATTATTCTTAAGTTTGGTTGTTTAACATTATCCCAGACTTCTTGGAGGCTTTGTTCATATATTCTTATTCTTTTTTCTTTGTCTTTGTTGGATTGGGTTAATTCAGAGATCTTGTCTTTGTTCTCTGAATTTCTTTCTTCTACTTGTTCAAGCCTATCGCTGAGACTTTCCAGAGCATTTTGCATTTCTCTAATTGGGTCCAATGTTTCTTGAATTTTTGATTGTTTTTTCTTTAAGCTCTCTATTTCCTTGAATATTTCTCCCTTCACTTCTGATATTATTTTTTGGATTTCCTTGCATTGGGCTTTGCCTTTCTCTGGTGCCTCCCTGATTAGCTTAATAACTAACCTCCTGAGAGACCCATAGATGGTTCACATCACAGGTCTCTGAGCAGACAACCCCCAGTACCAGCCTGGAAATGTGTAGACTTGCTGAGTGGCTAGACCCAGAAGAGAGACAACAACAATCGTTGCAGTTTGGCTCATAGGAAACCACATCAATAGGAAAAGCGGGAGACTGCAAGAACAAACCAGCAATCCCGAGAGGACCCAAGATTATATGACCTTTGTCTTCAGCTACCAGGGTGGATAGGGAAGGACCATCAAGTGGGGGCAGGGCTAGGTGTTTCTGAGCTCAGGCTCTCCTTGGGTGGGTCTTGATGCAGTTGCTATGGGGATGGGAGTGAGATTCCCAGGTCACTGGAGTTGTGTACCTAGGAGGATTATGGCTGCCTCTGCTGAGTCATGCAGGTTGTCAGAGAAGTAGGGGAAAGCTGGCAGTCACTGGCCTCACTGAGCTCCCACACAATCCAAAGGGCTGGTCTCACTCCCACTGTGCCCCCACCAACAGCCCTGAGTTTGTTTCCAGGCAGTGGGCTAGCTGGGCTTGAGAACTTGCCCCAGGCTATCCGCCTCCCAGCTGTGAAAGAAAAGGGTTTGGTTCTTCCCCTGCCTGTGGAGTCTGCACACCAGATTCACACCCTCCCTGGAGTTCTAGTCAAGAGGCTTCTCACCCCATTCAAATTATTACAAAGTTCAGCTGGAAATTTCCTTTTCCCTGTGATGCTTTCCCCTCTGCCCTGCTCCTCTGGCTGCCCTCCCATTGGATGCCTGTGGTTCCAGGCAGGAATGGCCTGCTTGGGGACCCAGCTGAGCTCCCAGGGTCTTTCTGCTGCTTCCTCTATCCCTGTATTTTGCTTGGCTCTCTAAATTGACTCAGCTTCAGTTAAGGTAGGAAACTTCTCTGGCAAACAGACCTTCAGTTTCTCCAGCGGGGGTGAGTGTTCGGGAGAGGAGGCTCTTCTTTTCCCACTTCCACAGTTGGGGCACTAACAGTATCTGGGATGTCTCCTGGGTCCTGCAGGTGCAGTCCACTTCCTTCAGAGGGTCTGTGGGTCCTCTCGGGATTGCTGATTTGTTCTTGCAGTCGATCTGGAGCTAAAATTCACAATGCAAGCCTTTGCAAACTGCTCTGTCCATCTGAGTCGGAGCGGCAATCTAGTCCTACCTCCTGTCTACCATGATGATCTCAGTCCCCAACTTTATTTTTAATTAAGAATCATAAACAAATATTATGATCACTTCTTAGAGAGTATCACTAAATAATGAATGAATGAATGAATGGACAAATACTTCTTACTAGCATATGTTTTTAAGATTTGTGCACCTTTATTTGTTTCTTTCTTTCTGTTTTTTTTTTTTTTTTTTTTTGAGACTGGATCTCACTCTCTCACTCGTACAATCATGGCTCACTGCAGCCTCAACTTCCAGGGCTTAAGTGATCCTCCCACCTCAGCCTCCCTAGTAGCTGGGACCACAGGTGCACACCACCACACTCAGCTAATTTTTTATTTTTTTAGAGATGGGGGGGTCTCACTATGTTTGAGACCCAAGCTGGTCTCAAACTCCTAGCCTCTAGCAGTCCTCCTGGCTCAGCTTTCCAAAGTGTTAGGATTATTAGAGGCATGAGTCATCACACCCAACCTGTTTCTTTTCTCTCTTTCTCTCTTTTATTTCTCTCTCTCACTCTGTTTCTTTTCCTTCCTTCCCTTCCTTCCTTCCCTCCCTCCCTTCCTTCCTCCTTCCTTCCTCCCTCCCTGCTTCCCTCCCTCCCTTCTTTCTCCTTCCTTCCTTCCCTTCTTCCTTCCTTCCTTCTTTTCGTCCTTCCTTCCTTTCTTTTCTTTCTTTCTTTCTCTCTTTCCTTCCTTCCTCTTTCCTCCCTCCCTCCCTCTCCTTCCTTCCTTCCTTCCCTCCCTCCCTTCCTCCTGTCTTTCTTCTTTCTTTTTCTCTTTCTTTCTTTCTTTCTCTTTCTTTCTTTCCTTCCTTCTTTCTTTCTTTCTTTCTTTCTTTCTTTCTTTCTTTCTTTCTTTCTTTCTTTCTTTCTCCTTCCTTCCTCTGTCTCTCTCTCTCTCTCTCTCTCTGTCTCTCTCTCCCAGTTCTTCGACTGGTCTTGCTATCAAAGGGTTTTGCTGGACTCAAACTCCTGAGTTCAAGTGAGCCTCCTGTCTCAGCCTCTCAAATAGCTGGGAGCACTCTTGTTTCTTAACTCCCATTTCTTACTCTGGATTAACCTCTCTTTGAAATATTTTTTAATACTGAGGACCTATAGGTAGTAGTTCTCTATTTATGTTTCAAATTGCTTATTTGGGATTCATTTTTGAATGAGGTTTAGATATAAAATTCTAGGCTGACAATTACTTTCTGTTAGCTTTGAAGATACTATTACATTGTCTTCTGACCTCTATTATTACTGATAGGAAGCTGGGTTTTCACTACTTTGTAGTTTATCTTTTCTTTTATAGTATTTTAGATTTTGCTTTTTCTCTTTTTTTTTATAGTTTCACTGCAATATTTTTTGGAGTTGATTTGTAGTTATTTATTTTTCTTAACATACTAAATACATTCTGATCTTGCAACTAATTTATCTCTTTTGTTTTGGAAAATTATCATTTAATATACTTACAAAATTCCTAAAAATGTAATATTTCTGTCTATTCGAGTCACATTCTGGGCAAATCCTTTAGTACTGTACCATTATTCAGCTCATAAATTCTTTATCTCTATGCAGTCTAGAATTTAGTTTGTCATTTTAATTCTTTATTTCTGAAATCTTTATTGTCTGAAATATCTTTATTTTTCATTTTTAAAATACCTATTTTCTGTCATTTTCCTCCCTATTTTTTACTCCATCATTTATTTTTCTTTTAATCCCCATGTATAGAATTTTTAAAATTTTATTCTTTTTTATTTCCATAGGTTTTTGGGAAACAGGTGGTGTTTGGTTACATGAATAAGTTCTTTAGTGGTGATTTCTGAGATTTTGGTGCACCCATCATCGAGCAGTATACACTGTAGCCAATGTGTAGTCTTTTATCCCTCCCCAGTCCCTACCCTTACCTCCGAGTCCCCAAAGTCCAGTGTATCATTCTTATGCCTTTGCACCCTCATGGCTTAGCTCCCACATATGAGTGAGAACATATGATGTTTGGCTTTCCATTGCTGAGTTATTTCACTTAGAATAACAGTCTCCAACTCCATACAGGTTGCTGAGAATGCCATTATTTTGTTTCTTTTTATGGCTGAGTAGTATTCCATTATATATCATAGTTTCTTTATCCACTTGTTGACTGATGGGCATTTGGGCTGCTTCCATATTTTTGCAATTGCAAATCATGCTGCTATAAACATGTGTGTGTAAGTATCTTTTTTGTATAGTGACTTCTTTTCCTCTGGGTAGATACCCATGTATGGAATTTTTTTTTCACCATAGATTTCTTCAAAAGGCCAAACAGCAAAATATTGGTAAGAACTTTTGAATACTTACGGCATCTCAAAGTTCTTACCAATATTTCTACTCGCACTTCTATTTCTGGTTTCCATAGAATTGCCTATATTCCTAATTTCTTTTTCTCTGTAAGTCTATTTAACCTTACAAACATGGTGTTTCTCTTATTTCCTCAGCACCGCCTGAGATGTGACGGTGAGCTGAGCTGTACCTGAATCCTGAGCTGCCCAGCCCAGGCAGGAAGCACACTGGTGATCTCTTTCCATCGGGGGGCAGCTGCCCTAGGCTGGAAGTATTTTAGCTCTGAATCTGCTGTTAGAGGGTCTATCATTCTTTGTCATTTTTTTCTCTCAGATACTGCTCTTTTTAGTTTAGTTTTATTTATTAATATCTTCCTACTGTGGTGCTTAACGTCTCCTTTCCCCCTCCTCCAAGGGTGAGAGGTCTGGTTGAAAGATCTCTACTAGCCGGGCAGTAATTTTTTTATAATTCTTCCTTCCTTCAAATGTGTCTTTTTGTGACCCAATCGAATGCTGGCAATGAAGTTCCTTATCTCCATTTGACTTGTGCATAAAGCCAACACTCAGAAATCCTGTTTCATCCCTTACCTTTTCTCTTTGTAGCTAACCCAAAATGTGTTCAGTTTTACTAAAAGCTGAAGCTCTCCACAAACTTCTGAGTATAGTGTACTCCGGCCGAAATGGCAGCCACTTTTAAAATCAATATTTTTCATGCTAATTACATTTAACTACACTTAGTTTCATGAAATTGAAATTTACAAAAAAGGAGGAAAAAACCATGGGGTGGGGATGGGGAAATGTGGTAAATTATATTTTTAGAGAAATACCGGAAGTAGTTTTGTTTTATTTCGAAGAAAAGTAATTAAAAATCGTTTAAATCATTCATGACTTCTATAAAGTTCTTTTCTAGCTTCTGTTTGACATAAAAATGACAAGATAATGAGTCGTGGGCCCGGGGAACCAGAAATCTTGGCTGTTGATCTGGTATTTGTGGCTCTATTGCTGATTGGTATAGAAGTGAACTTATGTGACCATAAAGGTGAATGCAGCCAAAATGGTCAGACATGCAGTCAACTCTAAAGATGCTGTGATAGGGGCCGAAAGTCAAGAAATAAACTTTAGTAGATTACTGTGTGATGGAGAAGAAATTATGAGAAGAAATGCATCTGAAGTGGTCTCAGGTATTTGTTTCACATTAAAAAAATATACTTTATTTTTTAGAGCAGTTTGAGGTTCACAGCAAAGTGAAATAGAAAATACAGAGATGTCGCACCTACCCCCTACCCCCGCCATGCACAGTTTCCTCCATTATCATCATCCCTAGCCATAGTGAGAATTTGTTACAATTAGGGAACCTGCTTTGGCACATCATTATCTCTCAAAGCACACAGTTTACATTAGGGTTTTCTCTTGGTATTGTACATTCTCTGTTTTTTGACAAATGTATAATGTCATGTGTCTACCATTATAGTATCATACAGAATAGTTTCACTGCCCTAAAAATCTTCTGTATTCTGCCTATTCATCTCTCTCTTTCTTTCCCCAAACCCCTGACAACCATTGATCTTTTTACTCTCTCCATAGTTTTGTCTTCTCCAAAATGTCATATAGTTGGAATCGTACAGTAGGTAGCATTTTAGAGCAGCTTCTTTTACTTAATAATAAGCATTTGTGTCATTCATGTATTTTCATGTCTGATGGCTCACATCTTTTTGGCATTGAATGATATTTCATTGTCTAGTTGTACCACAGTCTACTTATCCAGCCATCTACTGGAGGACATCTTGGTTGCTTCCAAGTTATGGCAATTATAAATAAAGCAGCTATACGTGTCCATGTGAAAGTTTTGTGTGGGTGTAGGTTTTCAACTCACTTTGAAAAATACTAGAGTGTGATTGCTGGATTGTATTTCACTTTTCAGTTCTGTTTGTGAGTGTTATTTTAAAAAGATGCTATAGGATATGCTGCCCTGCACAGAATGGGTAGATAGGAACCAGGCAAACGGAACGTTATCTGAGGCTCATTCATGTCAGTGTTCACTCCTGCAATGCAGAGTAAAATCTCTAGTATATAGTTATAGTTTACAATAACTGGAAGTAGGTTTCCAGGAACAGGACAGGATTGACATGGATTTTTGATGCTGCTATTACTCCTCTACATTTCTAGCATAAAAGGGGAAAATTATGTCTGGCTGGGCACTGGAATTGCTTTAACAACCTCATAGTCTTTCTGAGGCTTCATAAATTACAAATAAGCTCTTGATGGTTTGATATCCTGACCTTTGGAAATGTTATTTCTTCTATTAAAATATTAAATAAAACAATGTTTTATTTGATCTACATTGGCTACAGCAAAAGGTTTTTATAAATATATATATAAAATAAAACTTTTATCTGAATGTTATACTGTAATTGTTCTACTGACTTAAAATACTCATTAAGGTAATAGCATTATGAGCTCTTTTCTGAGAAAATTTTATAAGTACAAAAGCCATTAAAATGATTAAAATTTCCTCTTGGTTTCTGCTATTTCTGCAGATGTCTTGGTTCCTAAGAACAACTATACTGTTGAATCTAGCTAGTAAAAAGTATTAAATGCATCATACACCTGTCTAAATGAAGAAAGTCCTGAAATAATTCTTACGCTTTTCCTCTATTGCTGCTTCTCTTTTCTTTTACCTTTCCTTCCTTTTAAGAAAAACATAGTACTTTGGAACAAATTGATTTTTTTAGATAGCGCATTGATCATACCCCTAGCCTGGGGTTAGCGCATAACTTCAAAAACGATAATAACTAAGACAATCATCTAATTTTACTGAAATAAAACTGAAAATGTACACCCGACAAAATCATCCCTGAGACTACGTTAGGTGCATTTGTGCTTGTATTTTATTCTCAATGACACAGTAATCTACTAAAGTTCCTCTCTCAATTTTTCTCTTTGCAATCTGGAAGAACAGATTCACTAGTGATTGTGCTCATTTATAAAAGCATCTAAAACAAAATTGAACCCCAAGGCTGATATGCTATAAAGATGCTGATCAGATCTGAGCAGAATGGACCATGCTTTGGGGCTTGCTCAGCTAAAGATGGTTCTAGAAGACTGATGACTTTATATACACAATTACAAACACCACAGCTCTGTCAGATGAATGGAAACTCATGAAATATGAGCTGGCCCTTTATTAAGTAAAAAAATGGCATTTTGTAAAATACTTCTTAAGATTCAGTAATTTTTTAAGGTAATTAATTTCCCCCCATTCTTTCGCAGAAGACATAATCAAACAATCTTACAGGAAAGAACAATCCAATAGTATGTTTATAAAATAGTTATACAAAACAAAGACTAATTGATTTTTTATGGCTCAAACTAATAGGAATGAACCTTGTCAACTTCATGTAATTGTTATCCATAACCAGTGGAAGTCATAATCAATAAGAGATTAGAAATATGTTAATTTTTTCCAGAGTTCCTCTCCAAAAAGAGGTTGGATGTAAGAAAACAACCTGGAATTTTTTGTGTTTTGTTTTGTTTTCAATAACACAAATAGCTAAATATGTAGTAACAGTGAGGCAATATATTAAAAATAAGATTGGTCTTCAATTAGAGATTAATGCCCATTTATCAGAGATGGTGTTAGTCCACATGATCAGCGTTGATTAGACTTGCTGTTGGTCATGTCCTAGCATGTCCCATGAAATTTCAGATTCATATTTTATTATAAGAAGACCTTGAATTTGCATTTCTGCAAATACTTTTTGCCAAGTTAAAATGTTGTTCACTAAATGAATCAGTATGAACACCTATGTAAAATTCCTGGATTCTCCAGATTTTATGTCATAATTCTACCAGCAAAACATGATCAAAATCTGTTATCATTACTTGGAGTGACCCTACTTATTTTTCCTGCTCTTAGATTCTCTATCGAGAACCTTTATGCTCAGCTCATCCTATGTCCCCAGAGTTCTCATGGTTTCCCCTGGCTTTCCATTGTATATAAGCTAACTCAGAACCCTTACTTAGACAGACATACACATGAGTAATAAGAAAATGAAGTTAAAATCATCCAGGTCCTTCAAACACTGAGTTTAACAAATGCTGGTAGTCTCAGAGAATAATTCAAATTAAGGCAAAAGAAATTAAATACATCCTAGTATTTGGCAGCAGACTGTTTTCTGGGGAGATGTTAACTTGTTTCATAGATGTGCAAATTTAATTTGAATTAAAGTATCAGAATGAGGATACCTGAGACAGACTGGCCTCTGGTATTTTGAAGACCCAAGGCAGGAGTGTACCAATGGACATCCATACACCCTATGCATAAATACTTAAAAGTAATAAATCAAACTAACAAATTTTCAAATACAGTTGGCCCTTCATATCTTTAGGTTCCATCACATCGTGAATTCAACCAACTGCAGATGGAAAATATTTGGAAGAAAAAAAGGATGGTTATATCTGTACTGAGCCTGTACAGACTTTTTTTTTCTTGTCATGACTCCTTAAACAATACAGTATAACTATTTATGCAGCATTCACATTGTATTAGGTATTGTAAGTAATCTAGAGATTATTTAAATATATGGGAGGATATGTGCAGGTTATGTGCAAATTCTACAACATTTTTTATCAGGGACTTGCGCACTTACAGATTTTGGTATCTACAGGGGCTCCTGAAACTCATCCCAAATGGATACCAAGAGACTACTTACTGCGTGCTCTACCCTCCTACCTTGGCAAATATAAGTTATAACAACATGGATGGCCACATCTTAATTTGAGTGCTAGAGCTTCCAGGAACTCAGTACTGTGCTGTGATGCCCAGAAGGGCTAGATACCAGCCTCTGCCTCTGCCACCGTCTCCTCTCCCTCCCCTTAGTGCACTACAAGATGCAGATGCTGTATCAAGATGTAGCCGGCATCCCCCTCCTTCCTGCTTGCATACAGTTTCAAGCATTTTTTCAGTACTTTTCAGGAATGGGGGAATTTATCATAAATCTGTAGTTTAGATTAAGAAGTTGGTAGGGATAATAATTGCTTCCCTCCCCCTAAAAGGTCCATATCCTGGAATCTGCAACTCTGTTAGGTCACATGGTAAAGAGGAAATGAGGTCCTATATGGAATTAAGATTGCTAATCAGCTGATCAGATGTGATCACAGAGTTCTTAACAGTGAAAGGGGGAGGCAGAGCAGGTCAGAGTGAAATGACCTGAGAAGGCCTCAACCTGCCCTTTGAGGATCAGGGTTCCCAGGCTCCAGTACTGTTCCATGGCCTGTTAGGAACTGCACCACACAGTGGGCGTGAGCAGTGGGTGAGTGAACAAAGCTTCATCTGTATTTATAGCAGCTCCCCATCATTCGTTATTGCCTGAGCTCTGCCCCCTGTCAGATCAGTAATGGCATTAGATTCTTACAGGAGCATGAAGCCTATTGTGAACTGTGGATGCAAGGGATCTAGGCTGTGTGCTTATTATGAGAATCTAATGCCTGATGAGCTGTCATGGTCTCTCATCACCCCCAGATGGGACTGTCTAGTTGCAGGAAAACAAGCTCAGGGCTCCCACTGATTCTACATTATTATGAGTTGTGTAATTATTTTATTATACGTTACAATGTAATAATAATAGACATAAAGTCCACAATAAATATAATGCACTTGAATAATCCAAAAACCATCCCCACCCTGCCTTCGTTTGTGAAAAAAAATGTCTTCTACAAAACCGGTTGCTGGTGCAGAAAGGTTGAGAATCACTGTTGAAGATGGAGGAAGACAGCCCAGGAATGTGGCAGTCTCCAAAATCTGCAAAAGGCAAGAAATAGGTTCTTCCCTACAGCTTCTAGAAGGGAATGCCAGCCCTACCAGCACATTGATTTATTATTATTATTATTATACTTTAAGGTCTGGGATACATGTGCAGAATGTGCAGATTTGTTACGTAAGTATACACATGCCATGATGGTTTGCTGCACCCATCAACCCGTCATCTACGTTCAGTATTTCTCCTAATGCTCTCCCTCCTCTAGCACTCCAACCCCTGACAGGCCCTGGTGTGTGATGTTCCCTCCCTGTGTTCATGTGTTCTCATTGTTCATCTGTCACTTATGAGTGAGAACATGTGGTGTTGGGTTTTCTGTTCCTGTGTTAGTTTGCTGAGAATGATGGTTTCCAGCTTCATCCATGTCCATGCAAAGGACATGAACTTATCTTTTTTAATGGCTGCATAGTATTCCATGGTGTATGTGCCACATTTTCTTTATTCAGTCTATCACTGATGTGCATTTGGGTTGGTTCCAAGTCTTTGCAATTGTGAATAGTGCTGCAATAAACATACATGTGCATGTGTCTTTATAGTACAATGATTTATAATCCTTTGGATATATACCCAGTAATGTTATTGCTGGGTCGAATGGTATTTCTGGTTCTAGATCATTGAGGAATCGCCACACTGTGTTCCACAATGGTTGAACTAATTTACACTCCCATCAACAGTGTAAAAGTGTTCCTATTTCTTCACATCCTCTCTAGCATCTGTGATTTCCTGACTTTTTAATGATCACCATTCTAAATGGTGTGAGATGGTATCTCATTATTGTTTTGATTTGCATTTCTCTAATGACCAGTGATGATGAGCTTTTTTCATATGTTTGTGGGCTGCATAAATATCTTCTTTTGGGAAATGTCTGTTCATATGCTTTGACAACTTTTTGACGGAGTTGTTTGATTTTTTCTTGTAAATTTGTTTAAGTTCATTGTAGATTCTGGATATTAGCCCTTTGTCAGATGGATAGACTGCAAAATTTTCTCCCATTCTATCGGTTGCCTGTTCACTCTGATGCTAGTTTCTTTTGCTGTGCAGAAGCTCTTTAGTTTAATTAGATCCCATTTGTCAATTTTGGCTTTTGTTGCCATTGCTTTCGGTGTTTTAGTCATGAAGTCTTTGCCTGTGCCTATGTCCTGAATGGTATTACCTAGGTTTTCTTTTAGGGTTTTTATGGTTTTAGGTCTTATGTTTAAGTGTTTAATCCATCTTGTATAAGGTGTAAAAAAGGCGTCCAGTTTCAGTTTTCTGCATATGGCTAGCCAGTTTTTCCAAAACCATTTATTGAATAGAGAACCCTTTCCCCATTGCTTGTTTTTGTCAGGTTTGTCAAAGATCAGATGGTTGTAGATGTGTGGCATTGGTTCTATGGCCTCTTTTCACTTCCATTGGTCTATATATCTGTTTTGTTACCAGTCCCATGCTGTTTTGGTTACTGTAGCCTTGTAGTAGAGTTTGAAGTCAGATAGCTTGATGCCTCCAGCTTTGTTCTTTTTGTTTAGGATTGTCTTGGCTATATGGGCTCTTTTTTGGTTCCATATGAAATTTAAAGTAGTTTTTTCTAATACTGTGAAGAAAGTCATTGGTAGCTTGATGGGGATAGCATTGAATCTATAAACTACTTTGGGCAGTATGGCTATTTTCACGATATTGATTCTTCCTATCTATGAGCAGGGAATGTTTTTCCATTTGTTTATGTCCTCTCTTATTTCCTTGAGCAGTGGTTTGTAGTTCTCCTTGAAGAGGTCCTTCACATCCCTTGTAAGTTGTATTCCTAGGTATTTTATTCTCTTTATAGCAATTGTGAATGGGAGTTCACTCATGATTTGGCTGTTTGTCTATTATTGGTGTATAAGAATGCTTGTGATTTTTGCACATTGATTTTGTATCCTGAGACTTTGCTGAAGTTGCTTATCAGCCTAAGAAGATTTTGGGCTGAGACGATGGGGTTTTCTAAATATACAATCATGTCATCTGCAAACAGAGACAATTTGACTTCCTCTTTTCCTACTTGAATATCCTTTATTTCTTTCTCTTGCCTGATCGCCATGGCCAGAACTTCCAATACTATGTCGACTAGGAGTGGTGAGAGAGGGCATCCTTTTCTTGTGCTGCTTTTCAAAGGGAATGCTTCCAGCTTTTGCCCATGCAGTGTGATATTGGCTGTGGGTTTGTCATAAATAATTCTTATTATTTTCAGTTACATTCCATCAATGCCTAGTTTATTGAGAGTTTTTAGCATGAAGGGGTGCTGAATTTTATTGAAGGCCTTTTCTGCATCTATTGAGATAATCATGTGGTTTTTGTCATTAGTTTTGTTTATGTGGTAGATTATGTTTATTGATTTGTGTATGTTGAACAAGCCTTGCATCCCAGGGATGAAGCTGACTTGATCATGGTGAATAAGCTTTTTGATGTGCTGCCGGATTTGGTTTGCCAGTATTTTATAGAGGATTTTCACGTCGATGTTCATCAGGGATATTGGCCTGAAATTTTCTTTTTTTGTTGTGTCTCCGCCAGTTTTGGTATCAGGATGATGATTGCCTCATAAAATGAGTTAGGGAGGAGTCCCTCTTTTTCTATTGTTTAGAATAGTTTCAGAAGGAATGGTACCAGCTCCTCTTTGTACCTCTGGTAGAATTCAGCTGTGAATTTGTCTGGTCCTGGGCTTTTTTTGGTTGCTAGGCTATTAATTACTGCCTCGATTTCAGAACTTGTTATTGGTCAATTCAGGGATTCGACTTCTTCCTGGTCTAGTCTTGGGAGGGTGTATGTGTCCAGGAATTCATCCATTTCTTCTAGATTTTCTAGTTTATTTGCATAGAGGTGTTTATAGTATTCTCTGATGGTAGTTTGTATTTCTATGGGATCAGTGGTGATATCCCCTTTTTCATTTTGTATTGTGTCGTTTGATTCATCTCTCTTTTCTTCTTTATTAGTCTGGCTAGTGTTCTATCTATTTTGTTAATCTTTTCAAAAAAGCAACTTCTGGATTCATTGATGTTTTGAAGGGATTTTCATGTCTCTATCTCCTTCAGTTCTGCTCTGATCTTAGTTTTTTCTTGTCTTCCGCTAGCCTTTGAAGTTTTTTGCTCTTGCTTCTCTAGTTCTTTTAATTGTGATGTTAGGGTGTCAATTTCAGATCTTTCCCACTTTCTCCTGTGGGTATTTAGTGCTATAAGTTTCCCTGTAAACACTGCTTTAGCTGTGTCCCAGAGATTCTGGTAAGTTGTGTTTTTGTCCTCATTGGTTTCAAAGAACTTCCTTATTTCTGCCTTAATTTTGTTATTTACCCAGTAGCCATTCAGGAGCAGGTTGTTCAGTTTCCATTCAGGAGCAGGTTGTTCAGTGGTTGTGTGGTTTTGAGTGAGTTTCTTAATCCAAAGTTGTAATTTGATTGCACTGTGATCTAAGAGACTGTTTGTTATTATTTCCATTCTTTTGCATTTGCTGAGGAGTGTTTTACTTCCAATTATGTTGTCGATGTTAGAATAAGTCTGATGTGGTACTGAAAAGAATGTATATTCTGTTGATTTGGAGAGTTCTGTATATGTCTATTACGTCCACTTGGTCCAGAGCTGAGTTCAAGTCCTGAATATCCTTGTTAATTTTCTGTCTCATTGATCTGTCTAATATTGACTGTGGGGTGTTAAAATCTCCCACTATAATTGTGTGGGAGTCAAAGTCTCTTTGTAGGTCTCTAAGAACTTGCTTTGTGAATCTGAGTGCTCCTGTACTGGGTGCATATGTAGTTAAAATAGTCAGCTCTTCTTGTTGCATTGATCCCTTTACCATTATGTAATGCCCTTCTTTGTCTTTTTTGATCTTTGCTGGTTTGAAGTCTGTTTTATCAGAGACTAGGATTGCAACCTCTGCTTTTTTAAAAATTTGTTTCCTTTCCATTTTCTTAGTAAATATTCCTCCACTCCTTTATTTTGAACCTATGTGTGTCTTTGTACGTGACATGGGTCTCCTGAATACAGCACACCGATGGGTCTTGACTCTTTCTCCAATTTGCCAGTGTGTCTTTCAATTGGGGCATTTAGCCCATTTACATTTAAGGTTAATATTGTTATGTGTGAATTTGATCCTATCATTATGATGTTAGCTGGTTATTTTGCCTGTTAGTTGATGCAGTTTCTGCAGCGTGTCGATGGTCTTTACAATTTGGCATTTTCACAGTGGCTGGTAGCAGTTTTTCCTTTCCATGCTTAGTGCTTCCTTCAGCAGCTCTTGTAAGGCAGGCCTGGTTGTGACAAAAGCTCTCAGCATTTGCTTGTCTGTTAAAGGTTTTATTTCTCCTTCACTCATGAAGCTTAGTTGGGCTGGATATGAAATTCTGGGTTGAAAATTCTTTTCTTTAAGAATGTTGAATATGGGCCCCCACTCTCTTCTGGCTTGTAAGGTTTCTGCAGAGATATCCGCTGTTAGTCTGATGGGCTTCCCTTTGTGGGTAACCTGACCTTTCTCTCTGGCTGCCCTTAACATTTTTTCCTTCATTCAACCTTGGTGAATCTGATGATTATGTGTCTTGGGGTTGCTCTTCTTGAGGAGTATCTTTGTGGTGTTCTTTGTGTTTCCTGAATTTGAATGTTGGCCTGTCTTGCTAGGTGGGGGAATTTCTCCTGTATAATATAATGAAGAGTATTTTCCAACTTGGTTCCATTTTCCCTGTCACTTTCTGGTACACCAACCAAACATAGGTTTAGTCTTTTCACATAGTCCCATATTTCTTGGAGGCTTTGTTTGTTCCTTTTTATTCTTTTTTCTTTAATCGTGTCTTCATGCTTTATTTCATTAAGTTGCTCTTCAATCTCTGATATCCTTTTTTCAGCTTGATCGATTCAGCTATTGATACTTGTGTATGCTTCACCAAGTTCACGTGCTGTGTTTTTCAGCTCCATCAGGCCATTTATGGTCTTCTCTAAACTGGTTATTCTAGTTAGCAATTCCTCTAACCTTTTATTCAAGGTTCTTATCTTCCTTGCATTGGGTTAGAACATGCTTCGTTAGCTTGGTTGAGTTTGTTATTACCCACCTTTCTCTGAAGCCTACTTCTGTCAGTTCTTCAAACTCATTCTCCATCCCATTATGTTCTCTTGCTGGCAAGGAGTTGTGATCCTATGGAGGAGAAGAGGCATTCTGGTTCTTGTAATTTTCAGCCTTTTTGAGCTGGTTCTTCCTCATCTTCATGGATTTATCTACCTTTGGTCTTTGATGCTGGTGACCTTTGGATGGGGTTTTTGTGTGGATAGCCTTTTTGTTAATGTTGATGCTATTCCTTTCTGTTTGTTAGTCTTCCTTCCAATATTCAGGTCCCTCTGTTGCAGGTCTGCTGGAGTTTGATGGAGGTCCACTCCAGACCCTGTTTACCTGGGTATCACCAGCAGAGGCTGCAGAACAGCAAAGATTGCTGCCTGTTTCTTCTTCTGAAAACTTTGCCCCGGGGGGCACCTGCGAGATGCCAGCCAGAGCTCTCCTTGCTAGGAGGTGTCTCCCAGTCAGGAGGCACAAGGATCAGGGACCCACTTGAGGAGGCAGTCTGTCCCTTAGCAGAGCTTGAGTGCTGTGCTAGGAGATCCGCTGCTGTCTTCAGAGCCAGCAGGCAGGAACGTTTAAATCTGCTGAAGCTGTGCCCACAGCTGTCCCTTCCCCCAGGTCCTCTGTCTCAGGGAGATGGAAGTTTCATCTATAAGCCCCTGACTGGGGCTGCTGCCTTTCTTTTAGAGATTCCCTGCCCAAAGAGGAGGAATCTAGAGAAGCAGTCTGGCTACAGTGGCTTTGTGGAGCTGCGGTGGGCTCCACCCAGTCTGAACTTCCTGGCAGCTTTGTTTACACTGCAAGGGAAAAACCGCCTACTCAAGCCTCAGTAATGGTGGACGCCCCTCCTCCCACCAAGCTTGAGCGTCCCAGGTCTACTTCAGACTGCTGTGCTGGCAGCAAGAATTTTAAGCCAGTGGATCTTAGGTTGCTGGGCTCTGTTGGGGTGGGATCCGCTGATCTAGACCACATGGTTCCCTGGCTTCAGCTCCCTTTCTAGGGGAGTGAACGGTTCTGTCTCACTGGTGTTCCAGGCGGCACTGGAGTATGAAAAAAACTCCTGAAGCTAGCTCGGTTTCTGCCCAAATAGCCGCCCAGTTTTGTGCTTGAAATCCAGGGCCCTGGTGGTATAGGCACCCGAGGGAATCTCCTGGTCTGCAGGTTGTGAAGACTGTGGGAAAAGCATAGTATCTGGGCTGGATAGCAGTCCTTCATGGCTTCCCTTGGCTAGGGGAGGGAGTTCCCTGTCACCTTGCACTTCTGGGTGAGGCGATACCCCACCCTGCTTCGGCTAACCTCCGTGGGCTGCACACACTGTCTAACCAGTCCCAGTGAGATGAACCAGGTACCTCAGTTGGAAATGCAGACATCACCCACCTTCTGGATTGATCTCGCTGGGAGCTGCAGACCGGAGCTCTTCTTATTTGGCCATCTTGCCAACAACCACCCCAGCACATTGATTTTTAGCTCAGTGGAACTCATGTCAGATTTCTGACTTCTAGCACTCTTAGGTTGTAAAATGCCAGTTTATGGTAATTTGTTACATTAGCAATAGAAAACTAATACCAAGGATAAATATATGTGATGCTTTCGAAAGCTTAAAATGTTACTGAAATCTCTGTAATGGGTAGCATGTTTTGGGTCCTTGATTAATATTTATTAAATATAGATGAATTCACAATTAGGATAAAAAGTGTTGTCAGCTGCTAGGTGGGAAATTATGTTACAATGTACTTATACATTATGATGTGGCTGGTGGACATATTATGTTATTTTTTGCATTGTTGCTCCATAATGAATTTTAGCTTGAATTTGGACCCCTAATGGAGTTTTTGAAGTATTTTCAGAAAGATTACTCTATGATTCAGCTGCAGCATCATAGGGTATTAAAAAATACTATATGCAGAAACTTACTAAAGTAATATAATTGCCAAACCTTTTAGAACAGTTTGTGGAACTTTCTAGAAGTTGTGACATAGTCAAATGAATACTATTTTTCAGCTGCTTAACACTATCTGTCCAAAGCATCTAGTTTACTTTCAAGAGAAGCTTATCTAAATGCTAATGGGTAACTCAATTAAGAAAGAAATGATGAGTTTAACCAAATAGTTAATGCAGAAGAAATCTCTGTGGTCCTCAAAAGGCCTCAAATACATACTGTCAATCATAAAGGTAAAAAAGTTGTCAAAGTTTTGAGCATGGGTGATAAAAAATATCTTGTTTCCATAATGCTCTGCGTACATTCGAGTATCCAGAATGAACTCAGAAGCATTTTCTTTTTCTTTCTTTTATTTTTTTTAATAAGAAAAAGATTTGTCTCAAACTTCAATCATAATTGAAGGTGAAAGGTATGTGGAATTTGTGATGACTATATTCCGTAGTTTATTAATTAGAAGAGAGATATATTTAAAATGCTGATTGTTCCTTCTGAAAAGTTATTATTAAATTTTATGTATCTAGGGGTGTGTGTTTTCATATATATTCAATTATATTGGGAATTATGGCATTAAAATAGGGAAAAATACAAAATATCCACACAACTTCCAATTTCTGCTTGACCTGGTATATACTGAAGTTATAAAAATAGCACAATATATAGTGAACAAAATAGTAATAAAAATGTAAAGCAGAGAAACCTACTAGATATCAGAATCTAAATCCCTTAAAGATGTTATCCTTAAAATCAGCGTGAAAATCAGAGAATTCATATTATAATAAACTATCAAAGGCATTTATTAAACTGAATTTTCCTCACACCAGGTGGCTTTCCCTTCCCCTCCTCCCATTTTTTTCTTCCCTTTTTAAAAAATCAAGTCTAAGGAAACCTATAGTGAAGTTCTTTAATAGCAAAGTATAATGGGGCCTCCTACACCAAGGTATGGAGAGGGCTGTCTAGTCTATTTTTAAAAGTCTCCAGGGAAGGAGCTTCTACAACTTCCTTGTGAATCTCTGACTTCGTACCTGGCAATCTTCCCCTCCCAGGGTCCCCAGGCTGGTCTTCCTCTCTTGCTTAAGAATTTATTATAGATCAAATTATTTTAGGGTTCTGAATATATTGTTATATTTAAATGATACTTTCCCCCAAAGGGGCTCAATTAAAAGAGCGCAGGATGTCTGTGTGGCTGAGTGCTATCCTTAAAGAAAGGTGTTCAATTAATATAAATGGGTGAGATTCAGGCCATAAACAGAAACCCTAATGTTTTAGAAACAACTGCAATCTGAAGTATGTCTTCTCCCTCCTGATTTTTTCTGGAGTTACACACTTTTGAAGACAGATGACCCCAGCCTAAGTCCTTGGGCTAGACTCTTGACCACACTGTCTATTTCTTCATCAGAGGGTGATGATCATGCTTATCTACCTCCATTTTTAAGTGAGGATTAATTAATATTTGTATGGTATTTTCAAAGATGTTAAACTCTATTTAGATGCTCTAAGGGCTGATGTTATTTCTCAAGGTGTTTTTTATTTTATATAAAAAATTACACAAGTTCTGTTCTTGCCATATAATTATGTGTTGGCATTTGCAAGGAAAAAGAAATTCTTTTCAACGTTTTTCATGTTTCTCTTAATGTTATCTACTACCTTTATATTGGCATTTTATCTCAGGAAAAAAAGCACCACAATATAACTAGAAAATTTTTTAATGTTTACATTTGTATTTAATATTACCCATGAGCTTCTAATTAAAACATTAACATGATTATCTAATGTAAACCATCAAAGTATTATATACTTCTGTTAACTATTTTATTATTTATTTATTTGAGTTTTGGGGAAGGAAATATACTCTCTTTTTCTTTATGTTCACTTATAATTCAGCTATAAAAGTTTTTATATCTAACAAATATTTAGATTCTAATTTTTGCATTACAACTTCTGTTAGGATGAGCATAAAAACAGATTTTAGATTGATTACACTCATCAAAGTTTCTCTTGGTTCCTGTTAAGGATAACTGGAAAGTCATCTTTATGATAAGCAATTATTTTTATCTGCTGATACATTGGTAATAAAGTAGTAGGTTACTTTTAAATATTTGAGGTCAATTTGTTTTCATGGTTATCATTTATTCAAGGAAGGCATTTAGAAGCCTGTTTGTCTACACAAATTATTGAATATATTACTGGAGCTCCATGGAGAATGGCAGGTTTTTGCCATTGCGTGGTTTATCTTTCATCTTTGGATGCTCTGTTACCACTGTTCCATTCCAGGAACAGAGTGAATACACTCACAGCATATATATATATATATATATAGAGAGAGAGAGAGAGAGAGAGAGAGATTGAGATGGAGTTTCGCTCTGTTGCCCTGGCATGATCTAGGCTTACTGCAATCTCTGCCTCCCAGGTTCAAGAGATTCTCCTGCCTCAGCCTACCTAGTAACTGGGGTTACAGGTGCGTACCACCAAACCCAGCTAATTTTTGTATTTTTAGCAGAGATGGGGTTTCGCCATGTTGGTCAGTCTGCTCTCAAACTCCTGACCTCAGGTGATCCACCCGCCTCGGCCTCCCAAAGTGCTGGGATTACAGGCGTGAGCCACCATGTTCGGCCTGGCATACAATGTTTAAAGGTGTCATACATAAAGTATAACAAAGATGAACTTCTCTTTTTCTGTTTTCCAATTCAGCTATACTATTAAGATTATTTTAAAATAAAGAGTGATTTTTTAAAAATGTGATTCAGATCATTGTTTCTGTTCTCCCTTTCTTCTGCATGAGCAGCTCAAAACTCAAGGTGCTGGTTGGAGCTACGGGAACGGTTGCAGAGGTTCTGTGCTGTCTGCCTTGCTGTCTTACCTGCATCTGATTCAGGGAGGTGGAATGTGTAGAGGAGAGTTAGAGTGTTAACTCTCCCCTTCGTTTTCTAGGCACATTTTAGAATCAGAGAGGTAGAATATTAGTATAGTAGTAAAAGGAAAAAGTAGCACGGAAATGTGATTCACTGTGCCAAGACACACATAATTTAGCTGAAAGTTAATGTCACAGCAAATAATGGACACAGAGTTTCTCAGTTTCTTATCTTTTTTTTTTGTAGTACTTAACTGTTACTCATCTTGGGTCTAGTACATAATTTCTGAAGCCAAATTTCTTCATTTTGAAGAACAGATAATAACACTTAATCTAAGAAAGTATTTTTAAAACGCTTTGTAATTCTTAACGAAATGTGTCACAATAAGGTAAAAGCATCTCTTAGTCACTATTCATATTGTTCAATCATAGTCTGTCTTTTCTTTCCAGTAATAATCCATCCTGTTTTTTAACAGATTGTAATAGGGGAGCAGTGAGAGAGAAAATTCATGCTTTACTCTGTTCCATATAATTTGTTTATGTTGGGTGTGTGTGTGTTTGCGTGAGAGTTTATATTATTTACATTGCTTTAAACTAAAGTCGCAATTCTCAGTGGATTATTACTTGAACAATAGGAAAAGAGATTATCCTATTTTTTACTACTAGAATGCAATCAAAAATATATTTCTAACTTCAGTGATTTTCAAATAAGAAAATTATATTATTTATAATACTTCATTTTGTTAATCTGATAGTGTAACTACCTTAAAAATATTATCTGTTGTAGTGGTATCATGTCCCAGGGAAAAGAATACATATACATAAAAAACTCATAATGTGCATTATTAACCAAAATACATTTTAAACCCTTGTTTCCTTGTATTAGTGGGTCTTCAGGTCTAAAACAAATATTAAACTAGAGTTTTGTTTGTTTGGAATATGGACTGAGTATAATAAGATAATCAAACCTGCTTTAGGAAAAAAATCATTAAGAAATTTATGTGAAGGATCTATTGCATTTTTTTCTTTGAGGTGAGCAAAAGCAAGTCTGCTATTGCTGATACCACTTGAAAGCCCATTGCTGTGAACACTTTCTTTATTTCTTAACAGAAAACTGATTTTAAATGTTGAGGTTAGAAAATCTACTCAACATTTTTTAACTGCTCCAGCTTTAATTCATAATTACAAGCTTATTCCAATCTCTGCATAATGAAACCACATTTTAGACCAACAGCTGTTATCTACTTTTGCTGGTAGCCTTGGGGTATGAATATTTTAATATTCATTTTATATGTGCAGATAAACTAAATACTTCCTACTGGAAGTCTATCAAATTAATCGCAAAAATCTTAGTTGCTGTTCTTTCTTCCATGCAACTCATTTTAAAAAAACTGCTCACTTTGTGCTCCATTTTCCATAAACCTAAAAGTGATTTTTATAAAATATACAGGGGAGAATGTAGAGAAATCCATGGATATAAAGGATCATGGAAAAGATTAAAACAATACTGTTTTAGTGACCTGCCCTTCTGTCCATTTCCATTTTGTGCAAGTTCAGTTTAAGATTCAATATTTTGCTTATGGCAATGTTTTAATAGCTGGTTTTGTGTTGGAAGGCTGTGATTTTCACTTATTTAACTAGTATTAGGTTCTCATATGTAAATGATATGGCCTAAAGATAGAACCCTCCCCCCACTCCTCCAGTTTTCCCAGTATAATCTCACAAACACCATTGTGATGTACTATAAAACATGCGGTAACTTTTGTTTTTGGATGGCAGTGAATGATTAGAAAATAAAAGTTCTGTAGCCCAGTAAAATCTAAAAGTGTTTATTCTGAAGTGGAAGATAAAAGGATGATGGAAGATACCAAAATAGAAATAGATGAATTTGTAGCTAAGGTTGGTGGATATTAATAGTAGAGATAGTTCACATAGATTCTTCACATTTTTATGAATTCTGCAGGAAGATGCTTTCACCTGTTCTGCATTTTAACAGAACAATACTACTTACATCATACAATAATCAATATTTGGGGTGGAAAACATAATCTGTATCATTAGCAGATCAAGATCATGTACCTCATTAATGTTAAACCACAACTATTTAAACATGTTTGAGAGGCCTGAGCATGGTGACAGAAAAATAAAGACACGAAATAAAAAAAAGCAACACAAAATGGTCTATGTAGTGTTTTTCTAGTTATGAGGATGAGACTTCTGTGAAAGCTTATTTGGTCTTAGTGAGCACATATGCGATGATGTCTTATGTGATCTTTCTTTCTGACTTCATGTTCTTTTTTTTTTTTTCCAGGAGAGTAAAATCTTTTATTATAATAGCTGTATTTTTTTTTATTATACTTTAAGTTGTAGGGTACATGTGCACAACATGCAGGTTAGTTACATATGTATACATGTGCCATGTTGGTGTGCTGTACCCAGTAACTCTTCATTTAATATTAGGTATATCTCCAAATGCTATCCCTCCCCCCTCCCCCCACCCCACAACAGGCCCCAGTGTGAACAATGAGAACACATGGACACAGGAAGGGGAACATCACACACCTGACTTCATGTTCTTGGCTCTTGGGATAACAGAACACAAACATTCAGGCCCTTTGTCTTTGAGAAGCAGATGCTTTTCCCCCTTTTGTTTAGCGGAGATGTCTTCTGGGTCTTGACGATGAGAGGAGTTAGACACGTCTAGTCTTTTCCAGTGCTCGCGACAGCTAACATTTTCCTGCTCATCTCTTCTTTGGGCGTTCACCACTGCCTTATACTTTCCCCTCATTTCCCCTACTCCTTTTGATTGTGACTTACAAAGTCTTTGATTGGCTACTGGGGAAATTCTGTCTCTCTTGAGCCCATTTTTCATTTTCACTTTTTCCTTGGTTCTCGTGTCTTAACAGACACATGCCCTTCCCTCTGCCATTTTTGATGGATCTTTCCAGAACACTGCCAGCTATCCATCATTCCTTATCTTTCAAAGTCTTCCAGATGCCTCTTTATGCTTCCTTTCTTAATCATTCTGGCTGCCCTGGAGTGCTCCCCGCATTTGATTTTTGTCCTTCTAGTGGTATTTCCTAGCATTTACTGAGGAGTTACTCTGCGCTGGTTCCATGCTAAGCTCTTGGCGTGCCTTATTTTATTTATTCATCATGATACTTAAGAGGTGTCTACTTATTGTTTCTATTCTGTAGCAGAGGAGAATGAAGCTCACAATGTTGAATAACTTGTCCAAAGATAACTGTTAAGTGGAACGGATGGGAGTCAACCTTGAGTCTGTTCCAGACTTTACCCTCCTTAGTTGTTATTAGAATATTTGATTCATTTATTCTTCCTTTCTGATCATTGTTCTCAGTGACATTGGCTTTCCTACTGAAAGTTCATCAAGCAAGCTTTACGGACTCATAGTATCAACAGTCGCAGCATTCCACTCTCCCTGTTTAGCTGCCATGCTCTGGAATTGCTCATCATATACCGCTGAAATCTGAGTTGGTGGGCTCATTGCAGACACACTGTTTTGCTTGCCATCTCTCCTCTTCTTTATCCCCATTGAACCTAACTCTCAGTATCTCTTCTCTCGTGATCCACACTCCCTTTTAGTTTATTTTATTTTGCCCCAGTATTTCATGTCTTTTGATGACATCATCTTTCCCCAGCTGAATGATGAGGCTGTCTCTAGTTTTAGTGGTTCATACACATCAGTCTAGACTCCTGAAGTCTCTTGATTTTAGATAAGCCTTCAACATCAACCCCCCAATCTAAAATAATTCTTAAATATACATTATTCACACCTCTCTTTAGATCATAGATTATCACTAGGAAAAATAAAAACATTCCTGAGGTATCTTATAGCTTTAAATTCTGTTTCTAGAAAAATGTAGACTTAAATGGCAGATGTTGTTTCCAGCTACATGTTGGCACTTGCTTCTTCTTGGAAGCTCTTCTATTTATTCCTTCTGATTCCTTACTGCTTTCACCTGTGGCCCTGTTCCAAACTAACTCTTACTTCCTCTTTCTCACAGTCCAACCCTAGTCATTGCAGAAACATCCACTTTCATCTCTTTCTCTTACTCATCTCTTCCTCTGTGCTAAGCTCTCATGCTGAGTCCTGTTCACTATAACAAACACTCCCCATTTGTGTCCTAGGTTCTGTCCAGTTGTTATTTTGAGGTATCTCACTCTGAAGCTTATTTTTTCCCCTGACTGTGATTTAAGTCTTTCTCATTACAGCGATTCCTTTCTCCTTGCCTTCAAACACTCAGCCTCTCCTTTCTTAAACAGTTCTTCCTTTTATAGTCTGCCTCTTCTAGCCATCATTTTATTTCATTTTGCTTTAACTGCTGACATGTATTAAATAAATGCTCTCAACCCGCTCTATTCATCCTCTAACAATCTTTCTTTTAATCCTTTGAAATTTCAGTCTAATTTACTCAGCATTTTGCTGGGATCACAGTCATCAATAATTGTATTCTTTTTAGTTCTCTCTTCTGTCCTCATTGTTCTTGACTTTTCTGTAGAATTTGGTAAGAATTAGCTAAGAAACAAAGGCAGAAATTTACTCTGAGATGCTGGGGCAGTCCAAGAAGCAAAGTACAAGGATTGAGCATAAATGCCTGGAGACTTCCCAGCCTCTAGAACTGTGACAAATCACTGTTTATTGTTTAAGCACACAGTCTATGGTGTTCTGTTACAGCAGCTCAAACTGACTAGGACAGAGCACCTATTGGGACCTTACTGATATTTCAGATACATCGTTTCTTGATTCTTTCTCCCTTCCCTCCCTTCCTTCCTTGCTGCCTTCCTTCCTTCTTTTTCTTTCTTTCTCTTTCTTTCTTTCTTTCTTTCTTTTCCTTCCTTCTTTCTTTTTCTTTCCTCTCTTTCTTTCTTTCTTTCTCTTTCTTTTTCTTTCTTTCTTTTTCTTTCTTTCTTTCCTTCTTTCTTTCTTTCTTTCCTTCCTTCCTGCCTTCCTTCCTTCCTTCCTTCTTTCTCCTTCCTCCCTTCCTTCTTCTCTTTCTGTCTCTTTCTTCCTTTCTTTCTCTTTCATTGATCAAATTGCTGAATGATGAATTAACATAAATGCCCTACCTTTTATAACAGTTGTCATGTACCAAATGTTCTGATAAATTATCAGCCTCCTTCAGCCTTCTTCAGCCTGTTCTTATTGGTCCATTTTCCATGTTTCTTCAGCAGCTGCCAGGAAATATCTCAGCTGTACTGAATATTAGCCATTGCTTCAGCATTTATGTTAGCCTAAAGTCATGCAAAGGGATACTTATGAGAATTCATTGCATGGCATTTATTATGACTGTGCTATTTCATATTGTACCACTTGAATTGTTCATGCCTGTAATGAGTATGGTCAACAAACCTGACATCTTAATCACATATAAAGGCAATGTGGGAGTGTCTCTTTTATTCCCTGATCTTGGGCAGTCTGGCATTCTGTCATTCATTTATAGTTGGAGTCCAAGAGTGTAGAAGTAGTCACAGCAATTCTGTGGATCTTGATGTCTAGAAGCTAATCTGTGGGCACACTTTCCAAACGTTGGGTTTGCTTAGAGATGTATAGTAGAGTATGAGGAACCTAATTATCCTCATCTCGTAGGATTTTATCTTTTGGGCCTCGGATCTCAGAAGGAGTCACCACTGTATTATTTCTGGCAATGTTGACTTCAAGATGCCTATTAAGCATTGAGTAGAGATATTTATTATGCAGTTGAACATATGAGATTGGAGCATAGGAAGGGGTCTGGATTGGTGTTCTAAACTTGAGAGTCTTCATCTTATAAAGCCATTGGAGTCAGTGAAATACTAAGCATTAATAAATAGGAGAAAAAATGTGAAGTGCCTAAATAGCTAGGTACTAAGCATTAATAAATAGGAGAAAAAGTCTGAAGCCCTCTTCTGAAGGATGCTGGGGCCTTCAGAAAGGCCTTATCTGAAAGACCCTGGAGACATTCAACATAACAGCTAAGAGAATGATGATGGTGTCACAGAAGAGCCTTGGTACAGTTGCTTTACCCTCTGTCTCCATCCCTCCCCACCCTCTCTTCTGTATTTAGCTTCAATAACAGAATACATCCCTGATCCTGGTTTGTGATGACATCCAAAATGCTTTAATATGGCCATGTGGTCTCCTGATGCTCTATGTTGACCTTCTATCTAACTGCCAATGACAGAATTATCTCTTGACCTATATATCCTGGGGATTCTTTACTCTGCCATGTGTTTTATCTAGGAGAGTAGGGTAATCTGCCAGAGAATGGAGGCCTCAGAACTTTGATTCTGTGAACGATTCCTAATGTTGGCATTTGTCCACTTCCAAGGCTCTCAATCCCTATATTTCTGTGGCATGCTTTAAGTCAAAGATCAATGTATCTTTCATTCATCCCCGGAATGACCTCCTTCAAGACTCTACAAAAGTTCTAAAACCATGTTAACAGCTGAATCTCCTGGATCTCATGTTTGCAGATGGAACAGTACAGAGACCTTCAAGTGGCCTAAGCTTATCTGCTGCCCAGCTTCTCCTGCCATCAAGAAAAATCTCTACTTTCTCAAGACATGAGATTTCCATGAAGTGTTAGTTAACATTGATCTCTATTTTACAGTGTTTCTAAGGAGTTTGCTAGAAGTTTTCAGTTTAGTGCACTCACCCTGAGCTGTGGATATTTGGCTCCCATCTGGCTTATCCAGTCCTACAGGACAGTTTCCTTCACTTCCCTCCACTTCCCCCCAAAGTATTGTAGCCCTTGATGGGTTGATTCACTTTCTTTCTTTCTTTCTTTCTTTCTTTCTTTCTTTCTTTCTTTCTTTCTTTCTTTCTTTCTTTCTTTCCTTTTCTTTTCTTTTCTTTTCTTTCTTTTTTTTTTAGACAGTCTCATTCTTGTCTCCCAGGCTGGAGTGCAGTGGCATGATCTCTGCTCACTGCAACCTCCGCGTCTCGGGTTCAAGTGATTCTCCTTTCTCAGCCTCCCGAGTAGCTGGGACTACAGGCACCTGCCACCACACCTGGCAAATTTTTGTATTTTTAGTAGAGATGGGGTTTCACCATGTTGGCCCAGCTGGTCTCGAACTCCTGACCTCAGGGGATCTGCCTGCCGTGGCCTCCCAAAGTGCTGGGATTACAGATGTGAGCCACCATGCCCAGCTGATTCACTTTATAGTGTACTGAAACCTAACAGACAGGTAGGTGATCATAGAATCTCAGATGTTACTGAGAACTTCTTAAATCCAAAGTCTCAGCATATAGCCTCAAATACAACCCACGCAAAGCTGAGGTGCATCTCCAGTCACCTGCATGTGATCACATTCAAAAGAAACATCAGGCTGGCATTTAAAGGGGAACTGATGGGATATCTATTAAATGGAGATTATATTGCATAATTAAATTTAAGTAAATCAGCTTAAAATCTTGTATCCACTCTTCTAAAAGTGTGCAAGTATTTTTTAAAATACTATGCAACAACAAGAATAACTGAACCCTCCAAAACAAAAAGTGAAACAAAAAACAGAAAACAAGCAAGCATAAAAACGAGTAAAATCTCATAGGTAAGGTTTACGTGGCTGATCCCTATCTTTCAATTGCTAATTTTATTTCTAAAATACAGTCTCATTGTTCTCACTGATTTAGTGCTATACATTTCCATGTAAGACATACATATTAATTATATTAAACAATTTTTATCACTTTCCATTTGGTTGCCATGGGAAATTCCATCTGAAGATGTTGGAAATGACATCTTTAGAGCTTTTGCTATTTCTATATGATTGTCATTAAAATTTTAATTGTTTTTGCTGTATGAAAATTGGCAATAATGATTTGTTTGGGCCAGTTAACACTTGAATTTATAATAAATTAACACTAAAAGATAAGCTAGATTTGTATTGGCTTCCTTCCAGAAGTCAGTGGAATGATTTCTGTGTTAGACCTTAGTGACTGTGAAAAGCTTTCTACTACCTTCCCTTAGCTATTCTCCTTCCAGTTTCCACTTCAGCATAGCCCATAGTCCCTTTTCTGCTCATCCACCAAACAGCATCACCCCCCTGCTTAATGACTGGCACCCATTAGGCAAGAGCAGGGGATTGGAGATTTGCCATCAGGTTGTGAACTGAGTGGACAATAAAGAAGTAAAAAATGATGAGAACAGGGCAGGATGCAAGAGCTATAGCTTTATAGTTATGGGCAATGAGAACTTAGGAATTAGAGAGACAAAGTTAATTGGAATGGGCAGAACGGGTCCAAAGTAATTGCCAACAATTAGGTCTTTGATGAGGACATGAGCATACCACTCTGGTCCACAAATCCTTGACACCTCTAATTGTGAGATGGGGTATATATCACCTTGAGTCTGGACTCTGTGCCTGCTTGATCAGTAGTAGAAGTGATGCCATGCCAGTTTCTGGGTCCAGGTGTTAAGAAACGGTCAGCTTCCATTTCCTCTCTCTTGAGATCACAACCTAAAATCCAGCCACCATATTGAAAGGAAGCCCAAGAAATCAATGGAGAGGCCACATTTAGGTATTGTGGTCCATAGTCTTAACTGAGGTCTAGATGATGCTCAGTCACCGCATATGTGTGTGCATGATCCTCTAGATCAATGGCCCCCAACCTTTTTGGCACCAGGGACCAGTTTGGTAGAAGACAGTCTTTCCACAGACAGGGGTGGGGGTTGGAGGTGGTTGGGGGTAAGGGGTTGGTTTTGGGATGAAACTGTTCCACCTAGATCATCAGGCATTACTTAGATTCTCATAAGGAGCACACAACCTAGATCTCTCGCATGCACAGTTCACAATAGGGTTTGGGCTCCTATGAGAATCTAATGCTGCCACTGATCTCACAGGAGGCAGACTCAGGCGGTAATGCTCAATTGATGGCTGCTTACCTTCTGTGCAGCCTGGTTTCTAACAGGCCACAGACCAGTATAGGTTTGTGTACGGAGACTGGGGATTCCTGCTGTAGATGACTAGTCATTGCCTGCAGTCTTGAATCTCCCCAGTTGAATGGCCAGATATGGAGCAGAGGCAAGCCATCCCTCCCGCACCCTCTTCAAATCCGATTCACAGAATTTGTGACCATTATAATGGTGTTTGTTTTATTCTGCTAAGTGAGGAGTGTTTATTAAAATGTAGAAATAGTAACTGAAAAACCATTGTCAGGCACAAGTATACCACCATTAAGCAAGACCTACTGTCTCTGACTTGATGTAAATCACATGAGAATCCTATGAGTATATAGCTGTGCATCAAAAATGAATGACTTGAATCCCTAAATATAGCAACCTGTAAATGTATTACTCTGAAATGATAAAACTCCCTTCGAATAAGAAAAACTTTCTGAAAAGCTTATGGAGATTTTTTTCCCTTGCAGGAGAAACAAACCAATATGTAAATACATTTTCAAGCATGAGCATGTTTCTTTGATATTACCTTGTCACTCCCCTTGTTTGTACCATATACTTTGCTCTTCTAAGCATTTTTGATAAGGGGAATTTTAAAAATCAGTAGATTGCAGCTTGTGGCTGAGGCATCTGGATAGTTTAGGTGGCCAGCTTTGAACTATTTTATTATTGCAAAGTTGAAATAAATTGCTTTACTTCTCTACCAGTAGGCTCCTCTGCCAAATTTAACTTGTACATTTCTAAATCACTTACATATTTTAAAGGATTAAAATTAAAGATGAGATTAAAAACTTTTCTCTTTGCTTCAAAGGGAGAACCAAAATCTCCACAGAGCCTAACTGACAACCTTTGTTGCTGCTTGGAAAGGGGGAGGGAAAAAAAGAATTGCTTGAAGTGTTTCCTTAGTTCTTAACCTCTTGTTTTCCAGCCAGTGTTGTTTTGGACTAAACATTGGAATGTTGAGATAGATTGCGATGCTTACCTTGGAACCTAAAGTGACATTGAAGAAATTGATACTGGATATTTGTCCATTTCTGAACTTGGCTGTGACTCCAGTCCTTAGGAGGGTGGTTAATTTGACATGTTCTGGCAGAATTAATTTTGCTGCCATACCAGTAACTTTCTCCTAATAAATTTTTCTCTCTGGAGATTTCAACACTTCAAAAGATGATACAGCGTACCTTTTGCAAAGCAGAGGATGATAAGGTTCATGTAGGCAATGGAGTCAATGATTACTTCTGCACCCCAACATATAATTATGGAAGCAGGATGAAGGAACTTTGAATATGCTTGCTAGTGGCACAGCTGAACATGGAGAGAAATGTCAAGTCGAGGTTGAGGTTCAAAGTTAGGAACAGGTTTCCAGCTTTGCAGCTGCTGTAATTACACAATTCTGTGCATTGAAGCCATTTATCTCCTGCCAACTGTGGTAATTAATTTTGTTTTCAGTTAGTGGAGGGGGGATTGATCTTCCCTTTGTGAGAAACTTTCTCACGCAAATGTTTCCCAGTGTTGAAATGTTGAATGGCTTTTCTCCTGTTGTACAGGTATTTACTGGAATCTGAGCTCATGATTCTCTGAATCTATGACTAATGCAAAGTCAGAGCCAAGTTTATTGATGACTTCTATTTCTCTCTTTAGGGATCAAAGTTTTTCAAAGTATACACTACTTAGAACTTTTAAATTATCTCTAAGTCTATTTGCATGTAATGCAAGTATAGCAACCTGTACAGATAAATACCTTTTAGTTTCATAAACAAGGAATACAATCTCATGTAGGCATACGTTTTCAATTAAACATTTCTTATAAACATATAGTTTGTGTGTCTCACAGAGTTCTTTAACCCAAATACATGCCAGTGACCTTGTAGAGTTGAGTAGTGTTTATAAGAAGGCTTGTCACTGGGCAGCTTTATGTCAATATCCAGAAAACTTGGGCCATACTATCAAACCTTCGCCACCAATGTTTTTTACTTTGATTTATTGTGAAAGCCTTTTCTTTTCTTTTTTTTTTTTTTTTTCTTTTTTTGAGATGAAGTTTTGCTGTGTCACCCAGCTTGGAGTGCAGCGGCACAATCTTGGCCCACTACAATCTCGCCTCCGGGGTTCAAGTGGTTCTCCTGCTTCAGCCTCCTGAGTGGCTGGGATTATAGGTGTGCGCCACCATGCCTGGCTAATTTTCGTATTTTTATTAGAGATGGGGTTTTGCCATGTTGGCCAGACTGGTCTTGAACTTCTGACCTCGGGCGATCTTCCTGCCTTGGCCTCCTAAAGTGCTGGGATTACAGGCGTGAGCCACCACTCCCAGCCTGATTTACTGTGAAAGCCTTTTGATGTAATTTCCCTTGAAAGTTGGAGAAATTATTACATAGATTTTTTAAAAAGAGGAAAGTTTCAAAGGACATGACAAAATAATCAATGAACTGAATTATAATTTGTATTTTGGTATTTATAGGAAATCACTTTGAATTAAAGACAGTATATAATTTTTATTTATTTCTTGCATCTTCAAAACTTTGAACTGCATCCATGTCTCAGTCTTTTAGGGCTGCTAAACAGAACAGCATTGATGAGTGGTTTATGAACAACAGAAACTTCTCTCTTACCATTCTGGAGGCTGGGAAGTCCAAGATCAAGGTGCTGGAATAGTCTAGTGAGGGCCCACTTCCTTGTAGATGGCATCTTCTCTTCAGTGTGTCCTCACGTGATGGAAGGGATGAATGAGATCCCTTGGGCCTGTTTGATAAGGGCACTAATCCCCTTCATGGGGGCTCTGTCCTTGTGACCTAATCATCTCCCAAAGGTTCTATTTCCTACTATCATCACCTTGGGAGATTTCAACATACAAATTTTGGGAGAGCACAAACATTCAGCAACGTGTGAAAGGTCATAATTGATATGGTTTGGCTCTGTGTCTCCACTCAAATCTCATTTTGAATTGTAATCTCCATAATCCTCACCTGTCAAGAGCAGGACCTGGTGGGAGGTGATTGGATCACGGGGGTGGTTTCCCTCATGCTGTTCTTGTGATAGTGAGTAAGTTCTCATGAGATCTGGGGGTTTTATAAGGGGCTCTTCCCCCTCCCCTCATTTGCTGTCCACCTGCCTCCATGCAAGACATGCCTTTGCTTCTCTCTCACCTTCTGCCATGATTGTAAGTTTCCTGAAGCCTCCCCAGCCATGTGGATATGTGAGTCCATTAAACTTCTTTCCCTTATAAATTACTCAGTCTTGGGTATGTCTTTATAGCAGTGTGAGAAAAAAACTAACACAATTATGATTAAATAAAACTGAAATTCCTCAGTGAATTTATTCTAAGAAATTAGATAAACCAAATAATATGAATGATAGATAAAATACGATTGGACTGGAGGATAAAAAGAAAATTTGTGAGTGGTTGGGGATAAAAGGATAGTGAGGAGAAGGTAAAGTTGAGCAAGAGTTTAATATTTTTTTCCTAAATATTTCGGTTGATTTCTCTGTGCCCTCCTACACTTCAGTCCTGGGATTTTAGACCTGAAAGGGGTATTAGGGGCATTCCTGTACTTGCCCTTTTCAAACTTCAAGGCAAATATGAATCTCCTGGGGATCTTGATAAAATGCAGATTTGGATTCAGGAGATCTGGGCGGGTGGTGGTGGGGCTTCAGTTTCTGCATTTCTAAAGCACTTCCTTGGACCACATTTTGAGTACCAAGGATCTAGTCCACTTTCCATTCCTCCCTGTTTTTATATGTGAGCATGGAGAAGGCCAGAGACACTAACTTTCCCAAGGCCACACAGTCCCTTAGTGCTGCACAGACGAGGAGAGCCAGATCCTCCACTCCTCTGCCCAGTGTTTTCTATGTGGATTGAGAGTTTTCCAATCTGGTTCTGCCAGCAGAAAGTCACAAAAATCATGATGCTTTTTGCAGAATACCCTTAAACACTCACATAATCAATTAATATTCCTCAACTTTGTGCTACATCAAATAGCATCTTACAATAGATCATCAGAGCCCGTTATTTAATATCAGCAGCAAACACATCAGTTAACTTAAGAGGAGATCCACATTTGTGCATCCCAAAGCTTACATTATTTGAGGAGTTCTCCTTTAAAAAGGTACTGAAAAGTTTAAATATAAATAAATATGAAAGTCAATATTTATGTAGAATGGGAATAGAAATGTGAACATGTAACAGAAGCTTTCGAGATCCATGCCTCTTCCTTCTTAAATCACTTGTGGCGATGTATAAAGAGTTTTTCCTAACTGTTGCCTGACTTCCCCTGCCCAACCAGTAAGTACTAGCTCCCAGTACTTGCAAGAGCCTGGGCCACTGAGGGGTCCTGAAGCTTAAGCATTATTAGCTTCACTGTAGAGCTGTTTCTGGTCTAAGAACCAGTGTTGTCTGCATGAAGTGGGCTTTTCTGGAGCAATTAATGCCCTGGGTACAGTGCTCCAACTACCCTGAGACCCCTTGCATACCCATTTCATGGAGTGGATAATCCATTTGCTGGTCCTCCACAAGATTAGAGCTATTGAGAATCTTAACTAGACATACTTTGCGGTTAGTATAATTTCTGGCATTGTGTTAATTCTCATTCAGCTTCATCACCTCATTGGAAGGCAGAAAGACAAGCCAATAGACAAAGTAGAAAAACCAAAAATAGTTGATCAACTTGGAGCTGATCATGCCACATGAGAATGTGGTCATCTAAGCTCCAGCAATTCCAGCGTTTTTTGTTTTTTTTAAATCATCTCTGGACCATACCAGTTATTACCCAGCTTTTGATCCTTTGCCAGTGTTCATTACTTTAGGTCAACAGGAGATTGATAAAGGTAACTGTCAAGTTGAATCATAAAATAGAGAACCAAAATGTAGCTGAAAAAATATGCATGTGTTCTAATACTTCTGAATGTTCTTAGAGAATTGCTAATCCGAATTTAAAACTTTTAAGTTTCGTTTTTTAAAATACACAAGACATTTGTTTCAGAAGACATTTGCGATGTTATATTTTGATATTCTGAATAATTCTCCTTGTGCCGCAGTTTAGCACAGTTTCAGCACAACAAATATGATTTAGTTAAAATTAGCTGAAAGCATAATGGATATTAAAAACCTTCTGAGATACAAAGTTAAGAACATTACACATTTCTTTGGTATTGACTTTTTATGATGAATCATATTAATACATCTCAAGTCATTAATCTTGTCTGTTTGTATTTACTTAACTGGGATATGTAGTTTTGTTATATTCAGTATTTATGCCAGTTATGGCGGATGCTATTTCACATATATCTAAAATTGGTTTACATATCAAGATGATTTATTTAAACCAGACCAACATCCACATTCATTTATGCTATGGAAATCAGCTTTGATTGTCTTCGTAGCCAACTTGGAAAAAAAAATCTGGTAAAATCATTTAGTCTCTGAGTTTGCTTTACGAGTGATTTTCTCTGGGAAAAGAAGTGGGGGACTTCTGCTAAATTGGGGATCTGGGTAACCGAGCATCTCTGGGAGGAACAAAGGAATAGAACGGAGGGGCTAATTGTTTAATTAGTAAATGTCTGCTTGGTTAATGACATATTAATGGGTTTTTAAGACCGTCATATCATTTACCATAAAAGACCCATGTGCCTATCCCTGGATGTACTGTATAATTAAGTAATGTGGCCCAGAGGAGCTAATCATTTAAAACCCTGTCATCTTTCTCAAGTTTGCAGATAGAAGAGCTAGCACAGAAGGCACCTGCCAGGTAGAGTCAGGGTGGCACATAATTCTGAACTAAATTGTCTCTCTGCAACGGCTGCACAGTCAGATGTCTGCCCAGAAGCAGAAATTTTTTTTCTTTTGACAGCTGAAAAAGCTGCTAAGATACTGCCATTTGCTCCTTGGCACTCAGTTACTGGCAGTGAGAGTATGTGTTTGCAGAACCGGGACCATGTGAGCAGCTTTTGAGTACTTAAAAGAGTGTGGAGGCTCAGAGGACTCAGAGATTCTAGAACTGTGCTATTCAATATGGCAGCCACTTGCCACGTATAGCTATTTAAATTTAATTAAAATTAAGTACAATTTTAAAATTATTATTTTTTCAGTCATATCAACCACTTGTCAAGTGCTCAATAGCCACATGTGGCAAGTGGCCCCTTTATTGGTGGCACAGACATAGAACATTTCCATCATCACAAATGGGATGGGATGGACCACACTGTTGCTAAATGCAAATGGTGGTGGGGACAACCAGGACATTGGCAAGCAGTGGTCACCTGTGTTCTCCATTTCCACCCATGAAAAGCTGAAGAGAGAATGCATTCTTCAAACCCTGGAAGGTCAGCCCCAGTCCTACACAAATAGTTCATATCCTTTTTTCATGGGGCAGAATCCACACCAGAATATTGCAGCCATTTGTTTAGACTAGAAAATGATAATTTACCTTACCACAGAGCACACAGTTTGGGGGATACAAATTATGTTCTTATTGGTAAATTATAGAGCTTACTACCACAAGCAGCACTGTGAAGTTTTCCAGCCCAGCTCTTTGTTCTAACCTGCTTCCCTTAGACCCTCCAGAGCTTCTTGTTTCAGACCCACAGAACTGAATTCAAGTCAGAAACTGTAGTTCCACTGCTCTTGCATATGTCTATGTGGTTTTTCAATATAAGGTAAACTCTATGCTCAGAAACTTTTGAATGCCTTAATTTTCTTGGACCTTCTGCAGAAAAAGAGTTCTCCAAATGGGTTATTTTAAACAATTTACTTCTCATTCCCGTTTCTTGACCTCCACTCTACAGTCTGATTTGCATTAATATTTTCTTGCATTAGATCTCTCCTCTCTCTTCCTGGCCTCTATTTTTCTAAATATTTTTGTCATGTTTTAGTCATTTTAAATTTAATATCCTGCAAATTTCGAATTAATTATGTAAGCATGTGCCACCTTATACAACTGGGGAGTGATTCCAGTGTGTCTTCAGGGTGGAAATACTTAAGACCCCCTTCCTGATCTGCTGGTAGTAGCAAGAGGTCTAGGAGTTCAGTCTGTTTCCCTTCAAGATTCCTGTTGAGTCTTGACGAGGGAACAAGAACCTCGTCACCTACGTTGGGAATCTTTTGCTGGAGCTGTTTGATAATGGTGCTACTGCCAACAACTTGGCACTGGCCATATCACACCTGACGCAAATGCTCCAAATAATATAGGCATGGAGTCCCAATCATCCCCCCATATGCTAACACATCAGACACCTTCTAATTTCCAGCAGTCCAGGGCTTTCTCTATGTGATTTGCAGTGGAAGAAGAATAGGCAATTTATTTTAAAAAACATAGTTCCGGATGTCAGTTAACATACACAGCTCAGACGTAACTCTCTTAGATAAGTGCACATCCATCTTTCGACTTAGAGAAGTCCTGCAGAAATATTGCTTGAGCGTAAAAAATGTTATCATTAAATTCATGTATTTCCCCCTCTTTTGACATCAAATAGGGTAGATAGATTATTGCACACAAATGTTACCTCTTTCCCTACTTCATTGGTGGAAGGAGTATACTATTTCTCTCCTTGCCCCTGTGACTTTGTCTCATGGTGGACGAGGTGTTCTTTACCACCCCTTGGCCTGGGGCTTGAGTGTGTGTTTTACTTTGGTCAAATAGACCTTATCAGGTACAATTTGTTCAGAGGCATAACCTGTGCTTGCCCAGTTGGGCTTGCATTCTTGTATTCCTGCCTTTTATCACGAGAAGATACCTTGGTAATTTTTCTTAGAGGATGAGAGAGACACACACAGAATAACTTGGACCCAATCTGAAGCCTGGACCCCAACCCAGCTGCGGCTGACCTAGCTCAGCTACATCCCAACTACCCTGAAGATGTGTGAGTGAGAAAAAACTTGCTTATTTTTGTATGCCACTGAGATTTTGGATCTGTCAATAACTGAGACATCAGCCAGCCCCTCCTTTTAATTATTAGCAAGACAATATTGATTGTGTGTGAAGGTCAAAGGGCCTCTGAGGTTGTACAGGCACGATTGTCTGTTCTTTCTGGCTTTGTACTTTCATGGTTATGAAACACTTGGAGCCAGAGCAGGGAGAGTGTTTGCAATTCAGCCCTACCCTTGTACACTGACCACGGCAGAGAAGTACAAGAAGATGGTCTTAGTCTTTGTCTTGGTTTTAGCCCTACCCTTGTACACTGACCACAGCAGAGAAGTACAGAAAGATGGTCTTAGTCTTTGTCTTGGTGAGGCATACCTGAAATGCAGAAGTGGGTAAAGGCCTTAGTTCTTGTGATGCCTGTGAAGATGGCTTTGATAGCCATTAGGGAATTTTATAAATATCCTGTTTCTCTTCTTTCCAGGACCATGCTATGTTTGCATGTCTCCACTCTTCTTGAAGTTGTCCTTGACCAATTACTTGGTTTGGACAATAAAATGTAAGTAAGTTTGATGTGTGTGATGTGCTACCTCTGGGTAGAAGCCCTAAGAACTAGCGTTTACCTTACCTGTCCTTGTCCTTGCCATTTTAATGGGCCACTTCCCACATGGTGGAGGATGATGCTATGGAAACCAAGTTCAGAGCTGATGGACACAGAGCATGAAATGGAAATACACATATGCTATTGTAACTCACTGAGAAATTTCTGTATTACACCATAACCAAACCTATCCTGGACTCTTACAATTTCCTATATTCAAGTTGGTTGAAATCTAGTAAAAGAGATGAGGCAGGTTACTATTCAAATCAATATGGGAATAGCACCATGAATATATGGTTCAGAGTAAATTTTTTTCGAATGTGGAACAAAAGAGAAATTGCTTCGGAAAGACATGATTAAAGATGAATAGCTTGAGCAGTCATTTGAATATGATAGGATCTCAATAGGCAAATTATAGAGGTAGGCATTCAAGAGAGATGAATTGGGAATGGAATTAGAGAGCCCAAGGGATATTTAAAAAATGGAGAGCAGACAGATGGACTTGTGCTCAAGCCTTTTGAAAACAGGCTCATTGCATATAGCTGAGCAGCCTTTCAGTACAGAAACTCATGCTGTGACCTTGAGTATAAGGCCCAAATAATACCAGATAAGAAGACCAGGGCAGAGGGTGAAGACCCTCGAATGTCAGACAAAGAAATATGACCTATGTTCTATTGGCAATGAGAGTTATCAGTGCTTTATGTGTAGTGCAGGAGTCAGAGGAAAGCAGTGTTTTAAGAAGATTCCTCTAGCATGGTCTACATGATGACCAAGGAAAATTAAAAAGGTGACTTATCTAATTTTCTCTCCCTCTTGCTTTGTCTTGAGGACCCACCACAGCAATTGAAGAATGATATGGAAAGCCTTGATATAAGATTCATAAAATGGGAAGATACAAATGAAAAGGCACTTCTCGAGTGAAATGTGTATCATGGAGTCACTAGTCTATAGGTTCTGCCACTTAGAAGGCTATGTAACCTTAGGCAAGTTACTACTCTATCACCTTAAGCTTCATATTCCATACATGCAAGATGGTGATAATACCAGTACACATTTCACAGACTTCTAGGGGAGTGGGTGGTAAATGAGAATATTCACTCATCCCAGTGCCTGTTTAGCCTATATAGTAAATACCAACAAATAGAGGCTACAATTACTTAAATTAATGATCATTTCAGTTTCTCCCGGGGAGTATGATGGTATTTTTTTTCCTACTAAGCAATCAATTTGCTGTTTCTATGTGATACTTCTTTGGAGAGGAAGACAAACTTCCTAAAAATGTTAAGCTATCAAAATAAAAATGAAAAAATGCACTTTTCTGTTATTTCAACATCACTCGTCCATTAGACCAGAAACACCAAGTAAGCATGACCATCAAGGCAGTTCTTTGTGCAGTTTGGTAATTCCTTTTAAGGCCCCCAGGGAGGCTGGTAGGGAAGAATACTGAATAGGAAAGCAAACAAGATTAGGTCAGCACCCACTCTCCCTTTGGGGGGATTCACAGTACTGTTTTTGTTGGAATAAGCAAAGCTCTTGCAAAAGTTTGGTTTGTTTCTCACTGAATCCAACGTCTTTTCCCTATCCTTCGGCTAATATTTTAAAAGGTAAAGCAAGCATTCAAAAATGTAAAGTAGCACTTTAAATAAAAAGTGGAGACATATTTTTCAAAAGGCAGAGAAAGTCAGCCAAAATAGGACAGCCTTCCTTAGTTGTATAAACTGAAAATCGGTGAGTTAAGCTATAGAAATGTCTGTGTGCCTCTTCTCTGCCTGTATTTATCTTGGACACTTACATCTTCACATCAACAAAATTAGTAAGGAAGTTATTACCCAATTTTACAAATGAGGAAAGAACAATTAAGTAAATTTAAAAGCACGAAATAAAAATGGGATTTCACTCATTCATTAAACAGAGATTTATGAGTGTCGATTTTATGGCAAACACTGTTTAAACCACAAGGATGTAACCTTGACCAAGTCACAGAATAGAATTTCAAGCAGCGAGAAGTGTAATGGTGTGGTGGGGGGTAGACAAGTAAACATAGAACTAGTGTGATGAGGGCTTTGAAGGTTCCTTTGAGGAGGTGAATTCAAGCTTGAGTCCTGCCGGGTGACAGCAGGTTAGCATCTGCTAGGGCGAGAGGGCAGGGCGCCAGGGGAAATGGAGGCAGGTCAAGGTGGCTGGAATGTGGCATGAGAGGCAAGGAGTGACCAGGGCACTTGGATCATGAAGTTCCATCTACATTATGGCATCTGGACTTCATCAGAATATGTTGTCGATATCCACTGTCTTTATTAGAATCTGATAAATCCTTAACCTTTCTATCACTACCACCTCCATCCAAGCCATTATAATTCCTTACTGGGATTATTATCATATTCTTTTGTGTGATCTCCCTTCTGATCTTGACCTCAAGTCTATTCTAACACTGCCAGAGTAAGCCTGTTAAAATGTAAGTTAGATTATGGCACTTTGGCTTATAACTTCCAATGTTTTTTACGCATTAAGGAAACAGACAAACGAAGAGCCTGGATCCATATAGCCTGTATGGCTTTACTGGATCTGCTACCTTCTTTCACCACTCACTTTCCACCATATACTCTCTGATCTCACCTCTTATTGCTGTTCCCTCTCCTCACTCTGTCTGGTCCACTGATGCAGCTTCCCTGCTGTTTCTAGAGCACACACAGTGTCCACAGCATGCTGTCACCACAGGACCTTTGCATTTGCTACTCTCTCTGCTTACAATGTTTCTTCTTTCTGACCTCCTTAATTAAGGTCTCTACTTAAATGTCACCTTCCTGATGAGGCTTCCCCAGTCCCCTTTATGTAAAGTTGTAACCCATGCCCCTACCCATCTCAGGGATCCCTTTCATGGAATTCACTATCTAACATGCTTAAATTTCATGTGTTTTTCTTGTGTATCATCCTTCTCCTCCTCTAGCATATGATCTCCTCAAGAGGAGGCATGTCTGCCTATCTGCTCACTGCTGTGTCTCCGGTACAGACAACAGTGCCTAGAATAGAGAGGCTTCCCACTAACTGTTTATTGACTACATGAATGAGTATACCTGGACACAGTTGGAACAGTTGCATATGAATGGAGCTTTCATTTCTTTATAAGACAAATAGTAAACACTGAGCTTCTGAGTGTCACTATGTGTCATAAGATTAGCCTAAAAAGTAAATCTAAATATAAAGGAATACAAAATGTTATAATCTACGGAGGATACAGGCAAACCCCAGGCAGCTCAGATCTATAATTATTACTCTGAAGGTCAGAAATAGGAGCAAAATACTAATATTGTAACCCAGAAGGGAAAGAGGTTTTAATAAATATAAAATGTTTGGCTTATGCTAGTTATTTATTTGTGGTAGTGAGAGGTGAAGCCAGCTGGACTTCCTGGGTCGAGTGGGGACTCGGAGAACTTTTCTGTCTAGCTAGAGGATTGTAAACACACCAATCGGTGCGCTGGGTCTAGTTAGGGGATTATAAATGCACCAATCAGCACTTTATAAAAATGCACCAATCAGCACTCTGTGTCTAGCTAAAGGATTGTAAATGCACCAATCAGCATTCTCTAAAAACGCACCAATCAGTGCTCTGTGTCTAGCTAAAGGATTATAAATGCGCCAATCAGCACTCTCTAAAAACACACCAATCAGCACTCTGTGTCTAGGTAAAGGATTGTAAATGCCCCAATCAGCACTCTGTAAAAACGCACCAATCAGCACACTGTGTCTAGCTAAAGGATTATAAACGCATCAATCAGCACTCTGTAAAATGGACCAATCAGCACTCTGTAAAATGGACCAATCAGCGCTCTGTAAAATGGACCAATCAGTGCTCTGTAAAATGGACCAATCAGCAGGACGTGGGTGGGGACAAATAAGGGAATAAAAGCTGGCTAGTAGCCGGCAGTTGCAACTCTGTCAGGTCACCTTCTATGCTGTGGGGTCTTTGTTCTTTTGCTGTTCATGATAAATCTTGCTGTTGGTTACTTTTTGGGGCTGTGCCTCTTTTAAGAGTTGTAATACCATGAAGGGCTGTGGCTTTCTTCTTGAAGTCAGCGAGACCAAGAACCCGCCAGAAGGAGGAAACTCCAGACTCAGTAGTCTCTTTGTTTCCTTCTCCTAATGAAACATTAGATTCATTGGAGCTGAGCTATCAGCATGGCTCTGATGCTTATTTTTTTTTGTTACTGTAACAGCTAAAACGCTTCCTTGTAATTTACCCAAAGTGGCATAATAAAAATGAAATATTACTCAAAAGTTTGAAAGAGGACTAGATTTAACCATAATCTGGTCTAGGGCCTCGAATAATGTCATCAGTACTCAAAATTCCTCCAGCTCACAGCTTCGTCTGCCCCCTAGCCTGGCTTTAGCCTAGACAGTGTCTTCATAGTGGCAGGACGGCTGCAGCAGCATGAGGGTCAGCAACATTTAAGCCTGCAGCAAACAAGTAACTTTTCTGGCAGCATGCCTTGAGAGTCACTCTGATTTGACCAGCTAGAGTTACTAGCCACCTTGATTTGTGGACAGGGAAAATGCAACATAGTGATTAGTTAACCCATGGGTCACATTCAGGTCCTATGAACTGACAGTGAGTTAGGTGCCAAATAAAAATCAGTGTTTGTGCCAGAAGCTGGCCATCAGGATGCATGACGACCAATCCACATGTGTCATCTTCTGTTTTCTTCTAGAATTTCCTGAAGTTCATTATTGTGAAGGATCTTAGCAACCAGTCTTTGGATTTAATATTAAAAAAATAAAATGATAGCAGCTATAGTGACACATTTTTAGTAACTTTTGCCATATTTTAGAAAGTTAACATATATAAACATCAGAAATTACTGGACAGATTACTAAGGGTTATGACTTCATGGTAATTTATTTATTTATTTAGAGATGGGGTCTTCTTGTGTTACCTAGGCTGGAGTGTAGTGGCATGATCATGGCTCACTGCGCCCTCAACCTCCTGGGCTCAAACAATCCTCCCAAATAGCTGGGATTACAGGTGTGCACCATCATGTCCAGCTAATTATTGTATTTTTTGTAGATATAGGGTCTTTCTATGTTGGCCAAGCTGGTCTGGAATTCCTGTCCCCAAATGATCCTCCTGTCTTAACCTCCCAAACTGCTGGGATTACAGATGTGAGCCACGATGCGTGGCCTTTGTGGTAATTTAAATTAAGGCTTTCCTGAATAGAAATTTCTCTGATGATGATGATGATGATGATGATAACAGATAATACTCAGACAATTGGGCAGAAAGTAGGTTTGTGTATTCTTTTTTTTTTTTTTTGAGATGGAGTTTCACGCTTATCGCCCAGGCTGGAGTGCAGTGGTGTGATCTCAGCTCTTGGGTTCAAGCCTCCTGAGTAGCTGAAATTACAGGCGCCTGCCACTATGCCCAGCTAATTTTTGTATTTTTAGTAGGGACGGGGTTTCACTATGTTGGCCAGGCTGGTCTCTAATTCCTGACCTCAGGTGATCCACTCACCTTGGCCTCCCAAAATGCTGGGATTACAGGCGTGAGCCACTGCACCCGGCCTGTTTTTGTACTCTTTAATCCACCATTCACAGAAAGGTTGAGGTTGGTGCCTTCTGGGCATGTGAATTTTCTTTGGGAAGGCAAACTGCAACTGTTGGGCAAAATATGTAGCAAAACGAAAAACACCAAATACTCTGGTATGCCATTCAACAAACTGATAGAAGTTCTCTTCTTATTTTCGGCAGTATATTTTATTATCCCAGTCCTGATTTGTTAGTACTTCTCTCCAGTGATATAAAATCAAGAAATGAAGTTAAAATTTTAGGAATATTCCCAAACAGTAAAAATTGGTGAGATAATTCTATCAGCCTCCATGGTTGTTCCTGCTAGGAGCCAATTCAGTGCCTTGTGGTATTCGCACAAAAAGAACATATTTTGCATAACATATCTTCCAAGCAGTGATTATCCCTTGCAGGCTGTGTATTTTTCCAAGGGGTCCTGCTGATTAGAGGCTCTGAGTGAAATCTGTGCTGGTTGATAACCTGGCTACCTTGGCTTTCTACTACATTAAACCCCCTTTGGTCTTTTTAAACAGTAGCACTCATGCCAGTAGACTTTCCCTGCCTTCAGAAGCTATGTTTCCTTGCCAAGAATTTAATTCTTACAGGTCACCAAGAAGTAGATGGTATGTGTTGGCAACATTAATATCAGAATGCAACTTTTGAGATTATGAATTATCAATAGAATATCACATATTGTATGCCTTTGTAGTTAAATTTTCAAATAATTCAGTGAGTACTGAATAAATGTTATCGATTGTCACCATCTTCACCAAATTGATGTGGCACTCCCCGATTCTATTAAATAATAGTGCCATTCAGTGTCCCATGTTAGAGAGTTAGATGGAGCAGAAAAAAATACCAGGATGTTTGAGAAATGTTTATTTTTTTTAAATTTTTTAAATTTTATTATTATTATACTTTAAGTTCTAGGGTACATGTGCACAACGTGCATGTTTGTTACATATGTATACATGTGTCATGTTGGTGTGCTGCACCCATTAACTCGTCATTTAGCATTAGGTATATCTCCTAATGCTATCCCTCCACCCTCCCCCCACCCCACAACAGTCCTCGGTGTGTGATGTTCCCTTATAGACCCATAACATATTGGCATATTAATGCCTTGAAATATCATTCAGCATCTCTCAAAGTTATCATTTGCTTAGGCTGTTTTGAACCTCTTTTTGCCATGTGACAATTTTTAATATTCCTTGAACTTAATTTCCATGGGGTACACATTACAAGATGCTAATTTAACAAACACTTACATGGTCCTGTGTGCAGGAAGCTCGCCTCTGTATCACTGTAGTATTCATAAAACGACAGTGACTATCTAGGTCTTTGGCCTTTTCGTCTCTCCTCTAAGCCACAGGTCAGAAAACTTTTTCTGTAAAGTCCCAGATAGCAAATCTTTCTGGCTCTGTGGGCCATACAATCTCTGTCACAATTACTCAGTTCCGCCCTTGCAGCCACAGACAATATGGAAACATAATGACCATGACTGTATTCCCATAAAACTTTATGGCTAACGAATACTGGATTCCATGTACTTTTCACATATCAATTTTTTTTTTCCTTTTGATGTTTTTCAACCATTCTTTACTCATGGGCAATACAAAAACAGGCAGTGGATTGGATCTGGCCCATGGACCACAACTTGCCAACCCCTGCTCTAAACTAAAATGGGTAACCTAGATGATATCAGTACTTCTTTCCATACTAGCCAGATCAGTATTCTGTATTACTGTTTTCTTACTGTATTACTTCTGTATTACTGTTTTCTGTGTACTTTCTTACATGGGCATACACGTTCTCCCATGAAGACCCCTTTTCTTTCTTTCTTTCTTTTGTGCTTTTGCAAAAATCTTGAAGAAGACAAACCTTCTAACTCTACCCATCCCTCAATGCTCACTAAGTTCCTACTGCCTTGATTAAACTTTTTCTTTATTCTTCCTTCACACAGAAATTTTTCTACATGACCCCTTTAGAATAAGGTATGTCAGGGCCACACTAGCTGCACCTCTCCTCTGACATTTTGAAATAAATTTAGTTTTGCTGCATACATTCAAAGAACACATATTTTGTGGTCTCTGAATTTTTTGAAATATTTTTTAGAGCACAAATCTACTCTACATTACTTTATGACACCACTCCTGAACCAAGCTAGCACATAATTGTATATCCATTGAGCACTCAATCAACACATTATAGAAAAAGTGTATAATCATACGAGAATGGATGGATATTTTATCTATAGTTTTATAGTCAATACTCAACTCTCTGCACATTTAGTATATGGCAGAGCATAATTGACATGAGGTAGTAGAATGGATGTTATTATGTTTGGAGTAGTATGGTTTATTCTCAGATGTCCATCTAATGAAAGTGGGTAGTTGGCTTGTCTTCATTCATTTGATAAATAAATGCTTATTGAGTTCCTGTATCGTAGGTCCCTGCATTGAAGCAGATCTAGGTTGTCGTTCTTATTTGTACAACATGACATCACCTCTGGGTCCAGCTTTGGCTGAGTGTGCCTCTGAAACATCTCACACATCAGAACTCTTCTCCCCTCCATGCCTGCCTCTGTTAGCCTCTCATTGCCACTTGATTCAACAGTTAGTTTTTCTTCCTGTAGTCAGCTGGTATCTTCTACCTTGTACACAGTTGTCAGAGTGATACTTTTATGAAGTATAACATATTATTAACGTATTGCTAATTTCCTATGTCTAACTGTTTAAGGATTTGCATAGCCTGCAGGATGTGTGAGCTTCTCAGGGCATACACGTTATCCCATGAAGATCCCTGCCTCCCTCATCTCTTTTGTCTTGTACTACTTCGCTAGAGCTTCCATAATAAAACATTACTGACTGGGTGGCTTAAACAATAGAAATTTATTTCCTCACAGTTCTGGAGGCTGGAAGTGCAAGACCATGGTGCCAGTAGGGCTGGTTTCTCCTGAAGCCTGTCTCCTTGTTTTGTAAATACCACATTCTCTCTTTGTCCTCACTGGGCCTTTCCTCTGTGCACACACATCCCTGGTATCTCTCTGTGTCCCAATTTCTTCTTCTCCTAAGGTAGCAGTACCGTTGAATTACTGCTCAATCTAACAGTCTCATTTTACCTTGATTACCTCTTTAAAGACTCTGATTTCAAAATACAGTAACATTTTGAGGTATGGGGTTAGGACTTCAACATGTAAATTTTGGGGAGCCACAGTTCAACCCATAATGCATCCCTTACTTTCTTCCTTCTCCCTGACAAGCATCGGCCACACCAGATGTTTTTCTGATTACACCAAAGCCTTCCGTATCTCATGCTTTGCTCCTTCTGCTTTCTTTGCATGAGATGCCTTTGTCTTATCTAGACCCTTTTTCTGCCTGATGACCACTGATAATATTTCAAGATGTAATTTAGAAATCACCCTTGGCCGGGTGCAGTGGCTCACGCCTGTAATCCCACCACTATGGGAGGCTGAGGCGGGCTGATCACGAGGTCAGGAGTTCAAGACCAGCCTGGCCAATATAGAGAACCCCTGTCTGTACTAAAAATACAAAAATTAGCTGGGTGTGGTGGTGCACGTCTGTAGTCCCAGCTACTCAGGAGGCTGAGGCAGAAGAATTGCTTGAACCCGGGAGGCCAAGGTTGCACTGAGCCGAGATCGTGCCACTGCACTCCAGCCTGGGGGACAGAGCGAGACTCCATCTCAAAAAAAAAAAAAAAGCCACCCTTTCTGTCTTTCTTGACCTCTTGATGTCTGTGGAGATGTTCCATGGTTGCACCTGTGACAAGTGTTGTACTCATGTGGGTGCATCTGTCCTCAGTCCTAAATTGAAAACCAGAGCCTATGTTTCATTACTGCTCAATGAAGATTTGTTGGATGAATGACTTGCAGGATCTTCTCTGACCCTCTTGAGTTTTGATTGGTTGGATACATTGTTAGATAATGAGGCAACAGAAATGTTGCAGTTCCTGAGTTACCAAAGCAATTTTGTGAAGATAACTATACTGAGCAGGATAAGCTTAAGATACGTAAAGTGCAACCAAAGACACTGTGAAAGGTAACATGATAGGTTGTGCATAGAAGTGGACACAAATTGAACCAGGACACTTTTACTTTAAGCTAAAGTATTATTTTCTTAGATTTATTTACAAGAAAATGATTAGAGTAAAAGTTTTGCTTTTTAAAATCACTTGAAAAATTTCCCGGAGTCTCTTTTATTTCTTTTTTCCTCATAAACAAAAGGAGCTAGCTTTTTGCTAAAGAAGTTTTATCCTGATGATTTACTAAGTGAGATATTAGATAATTACTTTATATTATATTTTTACCTGGCACCTCAGGACTTGGAAATAAAGCTTTCTTTGAGGGAAAAATGTTTTGAAACATAAAACTTCCAAGACAAAGCTGTACCCATTTTCTAGCGCAATTTATGGCAACTTCTAGAATCTCATATACAAGATGGGAGTTGAAAGAATTTTATAAAATTCTCATTTAGCAATATTAGAAAAATATTTAATGCATTACCATTCACCCTTTCTTTCATAGATGTTAGACAAAAAAAATAGATCTAGATCTATTCTGACAATAGTTCCTTTCCTTCGACACTATGCTCCATGAATTGTTCTGTGGTTCCCTATTTTTTGAAATGTAGGTAAGACCTATCTTGTATACACCATAAATTATAGTTCATTATAAACTATAGCTTATAGCAAACTCTAAGCAAGAATGATGAACTACTGCAATTTGGAGGAGAGAAATCCTCTGCCTGTTGGTAGGACTACATCAAGGTAGGTAGTTATCTATGTTTCTTTGGAAGAGTCTCAAATCATGTCATTAAAAATGGCAGTACTATACATATACCTGATGGCTTTGTCCCTTGGTTAGGCTCTTCATTCATTAGTAAATTCATCAATTTATTTCCTCCATCATTCAACCTATGTTTCCTACGAGCTTGCTGTGTGCAGGGTACTTTGCTACATTAACTATGCAGTGCCTTGTTGTATGCAGTTATTTGCCCCATTTATTTTCATGATAACATTTCAAAAGAAAACTCTTAATACATCCGGTGAGGGCCTTTCCACTTGAAAAAAAATGCCAAACATTTAACCTGACTGAAAATGTATCACCAAAGTGCTTGGCTTCTGGCATAAAGCAGGGACTATGTATAAACACATCATAAAAATAGATAAAACAAGAGCAGAGAGCCCAGAAGGGTAAAGTTGTCCTTTAGATACAGTCATGGTGACAACCCAAGCAGTGCCAGAGGATAAAGCAAGCTGCACCAGACTTCAAGTCAACAGACATTTATTGAACTCCAGTTCTGCATGGGGCACTGTGATAGTTGCTTTTGGGGATACAAAGATGAGCGAGACATCGTTCTGCCCTCAAGAAATTTACAAGGGGAGGCAGAGATACACAGAACTGCCATACAAGGCAGGATGCATTAAGTGCACAAAGAGAGATATAACTAAAGTGCTTAGGGACATGCAGGAGAAAGTGGTTAATTTTTACCATAAATATCAGGGAAGACTTCATGCAAAAGATAGGCTTTGAGTTTTTCGTGTAAGTTTAGATCAGATTCTGAGAGGTAGAGGTATGGGAAAGAGTGAAGTAAACAGCACATAAGAACAGTCATGAAGAAGGCAATTTCAGTGTGCAGCATTTAGAGCTTGGGTCAGAAAAGCAGGTCCACTACAAGTGGGAGCTGGTTGCTATACACTGAATGTTTGCAGTCCACAAAATCATATGTTGAAACCCTAATCTCCAGTGTGATGGTATTTGGAGGTGGGGCCTTTGGGAGGTAACTGGGCTTGGATGAGGTCATGGGGGTGGAACTCATGATGGAATTGCAGCCTTTACAAGGGAATGAAGAGACAAGAGCTCTCTTTATGCCACGTGAGGATACAGCAAGGCCCCAATCTGCAAGCCAGGAAGAGTTGTCACTAGAACCAGACCATGCAGGAACTCTGATCGTGGACATTTCAACCTCCAGAACTGTGATCCAGTAAGTGCTGTTTAAGCCACCCAGTCTTTGTTATTTTTTATAGCAGCCTAAGCGGACTGAGACACGTGAAGGTGGACTGAGACACATGAAGCAGTCAATGTGGGGCTGTTCCTTCACTATCTGGTGCTGGAGCTTTAAGTCCACGGGGCAGAAAGTTGGGAGAAAAGAGAGCATGAAACAGAGAGGGGTTCAAACAATCTGGAACCCTTGAGGCTGAGCTGGTTCCCACAAGGACCAACTGGGACCCATTAGCCCCTCTTACCACCTGTTAGCCTCCATCTTTGATTATGGAATCGATTTGCTGGAGAAGCTGGAGCTTTTCCTCATGAAGCTAAATCTGCTGCTGCCATGGGTGTGATAAGCTGAAGGAGGGGAGTGGGAAGGAGCTGAGGAGCTGCACTAGGCTGCCACCCCAGCCAACCAGTTGAACTGGCACTGGGACAACCATGTGTGCTGTCTGAAGCACAGCCTGACGCCCTTGTGGACCTTTATAGAATGCAAAGAGTATGGCTGCTACTTCACTTTTACCTTTCAAATCTTGTGCAAATTCACTTATGCTCCACCCCCAACCCAGAACTCTGCGGATAAAGGAATTCTGGGAAATGTAGTTCCAGTTTGTCTGAATTGACCTATTGCAAATCCACAACACAGCACCAGAATATTACCTAGGATTATATTCGACCTGTTTCAGTGCTACCGAATATTTTATCTTCTCAGAAACCATGTAGTCTCCTTAGAACATCACAGTGAGTGCAACCTCCAACAGAGCTAACCTGTGTAATTGAAACCATTTAGGGAACAATGTATTCACTTGCTAAAGATCAACCAACTTGTTCATTTTTCAATTGTTTAGGGCCTTGCTGGAATTTAACACAAGGCAGAGAATAAGATTAGAGTAAAAGAGAGAGTTATATAAAATTGATGCTTTTCTCTCTTTTTTTTAATCATTGAAAAGTGAATGGAGAGACCCTTTTTCATTTTTGCTGGACAGCTTACAAATTCTAGATACACCAGAGCTCTTACATACAGATGTAGAACAATATGGTCTTGGGAAGCTGAAAATACTAACTGAAACAAGCAGGACAGGGAATGAGTCAAGTGATTAATTTTTTATGATGATAGATGTCTTACAACTCTTTGTTTCCTCTTCCTAGAAATGCGTATGTATCTTTGGAAGAAACTCTGAAGTAAAGGCCAGAATATTCTTTGTTTAAAACATTAAAAACAAAACAGACCAAAACATCAAGCAAGAAGTTTCCTGGCAATAAACTAAGCACAGCATCATTTTTTAAGGAACACAAATTAAGTGTTCAACCTGTGGCAAATTTGTACTTTCTCCCTGAATTATGTTGTTATCAAAGAAAAAAATTGGGAAGCATGGCAAAATGTCATCAAAACTGAAACTAGAATTAAACAAAACTAAATTAAAATGAAATAAAATGATGTCCATTCTTAATTCATCCTCACAACTGGGCCACTAGTTTTATGCATCTTGGCAGCCAATATTTTTGTCTCCAGGGCATAAATTATGCATCAGGTACCTCTGAAACTCAGAGACCAAGGAAAAAGGAGGTAATTGGGAAGGTGAAATAAATGTAAACATTCTGAAGAAAGAATCGAATCTGTACTTCAGGGTCAAAGATGAAATTCAAAAGGGGTTGACAATGCATAGAAAAAAGTGCTGAATTTAAAGTTGGTTTTATTATTATCATTGTTATTTGAACCAATAATTAAATCCAGTAAGTCTAGAGCAATGATCATAATTCTGTACTGTTGTTTTTCTATTTTAGAATCCAGTGTACTGTTTCCAAGAGCTTGGCAAAAAAAAAAAAAAGAAAAAAGAAAAAGGAGCTTGACTCTAAATCTCTAAATCTTGGAGTCTGGATGCACTATTCATGTGATAGGCTAAAATAACTACTAATACCTTATGTTTGAACAGCACTTTATGAAGTGATTACACATAAAAGATCTTTTTTGATATAACTGTTATACGGCATATCTTCCATTTTATAAACAGGGTGAGTTGTTTGATGTGTAAGATGAGCTGAAATAGGAAAAGTGACAGAAAATTTACAGACCTATGGAATAATATTCCACAATGGGGTATTCTTTATAATTATCTGGGCTGAATAGCACCATCCAAAGTTCTTAAATCATCAACAATGCCATTTTTACTGTAGAGGATAAGAGTTATGATCCTTTGACTCTTTAAATTTTCTTCCTTGACAAAAGTGATCTACCTTTCTAGCCAACCTGTCTCAATGATCCATAATGTTGCTACCCTGGTGCCAGATGGATATGATAGAAGGCTCCTAAAAGGCTCTTGGTTTGAGGAAAGTGTTGCTTACATACAACAGGAATCTTGTGGGATTTAAGAAGTGGGGAGATGTAAGTTTGAGTCATTAATAATTTAACTAAATTTACTTTTACAATGTTAGCATTGCTATTTTGGTTTATGTAACTTATGACTAATATTTTTAAAGATACTGAACATTATATTAATTTCTTTACAGCATGGCTTACCTTTAAATATTGCACCATGTCCATAGGTTCAATCTGTCCTAATCTATTTCTATTGAGGACCCAAAATAGGCACTAAGATGTACAGCTGTGCCAAAGAGCGATTTATCCCTCTTCTTGATCTAATGCACCGTAAAATCTAGTAATTTCTTACTGTTCCAATGATTACTTCTTGCCTATAGCTGGTACTCAGTCAAAACAGCCTGTTACCAGATTAGCTACATTATTTAGACCAAATTCCTCTTAACTGCCTACTAGATTTCTCATCTTGGATGCCCCATGGGTTCATCAAAATTAGGATGTCCAGAACGAAAGCCATTACCTTCCCCTCAAAGATGTCCTTTCTTTCTAAAATGATTCTGTCTATGTGTGAATGGCATCATGATCCCCTGAATCTTGCAAACTATTCACTTTGAAGTCATCCTTAACTCCATACCTTATTTGTTAGCCACCTCATCCTGTTAAATCACAAACGTATTTCCAACCCGACTTCTCCAGTTTATTCCTACTGATTGTGCTATTCCAAGTTCTCTATGTATTGCCTGGATTTTCTCAGCATTTTCGTAACTAGTTTCTTTGTCAATAATCTCTCATTATTCTGGCCCCCAGCCTGCCAATGACCTTGCTTTAATTTTAGTGAGATAGTTTCGAGGGAATGTATGTTGGTGAAAACAATTATCTGCTTCCCTATTTAAGCTAGAATGCCTTACAAACTGCTTAGCAGAGGAACGCAGCTCTTCACAAATTTGCCCTATATGGATCCTGCCCATGAGGCAGGTTCAATAAAGTCGACCAGTGATTGTTGGAGTGATGTGCAGAAAGGCAGAAAGGGAATTGAGGCATTGGCAAAGCTAGGAAGGCTGATGATACTTATTAATAGTGTGAGGCAATGTATCTAAACAGAGGTTGAAATATAGGAGAACCTGGGTTTGCTTAATGGGGCTATTAGCTGGGCAGTGAGCCTGGTGTGTACAGAATGAAAAAAGAGGTGATTGTGAGTGGGGTTGTACGTAACAGGACTCTTGTGTGGCATTCATGTGCTGTCTTTCCAGTTACTCTGACACGTGCATCCTTTGATTTAGCTGTGTAATTTCTTTCATTATTATTCTTTTAAATTGACAAATAAAAATGTATATAATTAGTGTATACAACATGATGTTTTCACATATGTATGCATTGTGGAATGGCTAAATTAAGCTGATTAATATTTGCATTCCCTCACATATGTATCTGTGTGTGTGTGTACACTTAAAATCTACTCTCAGCAATTGGAAGTAAACAATACATTGTTATTAACTCTACTTGCCATATTGCACAATAGAACTTTTGAACTTTTTCTTCCTGTCTAAATAAAACTTTGTGTCCTTTGACCAACATCTCCCCAACTTCGTAACTCTCCTACTGCTGATAACCACTATCTTACTTTCTGCTTTTATGAGTCTGATTCCTCTAGGTACCTCACATTAGTGAAACCATGCAGTATTTGCCTTTCTGTGACCAACTTATTTCACTTAGCATAATATCCTCAAAGTGTATCCATGTTGTTGCAAATGATAGATTTCCTTCATGTTTTTAAGGCTGAATAGTATTCCATGTGTACCATATTTTCTTCATTCATCCATCAGTGGCCACCTAGGTTGCTTCCATATTTTTAGCCATACAATTTCTTAATGTTACTTGAGCACACCTAAGATTGTATTTCCATCATTTGACATTTTGAAATTAAGACATTTTGAGAATATTCAGGGCATAAAAGTTGAATAGTTATAAATTTCTTATTGATTATAAACTAGATCAATGTAAAATTGTGCTCTACTCAATTTCATATTTGTCTTAACAAAACAATGATTAATTAGCTGATTTATTCACTCAACAAGTACTTCTTTAAGTTTGATTACATTCCAAATACTTTTAGGAGCCTATGAACAAAATTCACTGTCCCCATTTTGTAGAGCTTACAGAGAATGTAGTCATTATTACAAATAATACTGACATCAATATTTGTACTCTGGGTTTTTCTTTGAGGGGGGGAACTGCATTCTAGAGCCTCGTGTATGACATTTTCTTGTGATACATTATTTTTGCGATATTTTGTGTAAGAAATAACAGATTATTATTTTCAATTGTTTCTGAGAGTCTTTGCCTATATTATAAAGGGGAAATTTAGACCCTTTACTTTTATTCTTCTGTTATTCTTTTGTCATCCTGATTTATACTTTTTAAAATATGTAATACTCTTGCCTTTTATTTATTTATTTTTTACAGGTGGAAGTGTAGCCACTCTTTTTCATTCTACCAGTTGCTATTTCAATCTTTTTCAAGAGAAGGCTAAAATTTTAAGAGAAGGCTAAAATTTTATGTAACTATCAAGGAGAGGAACAAAATTATGGCTTTTAATGCTCCCTTTGGGAAGGTCAAGAATTTGGAGCTTTTATATTTCTCTTTCTTCTTAGTTTAGGTCTTGATCAATATAACTGGAGCCTGTGGGGTATGTGTGTATAAAATAAAGTTTAAATGTACTGGTTTAAAAGACTAAAAAGTGTGTTTAGTCTAGGTCCAGGTAGCAGAGCTCATTAGTAGTAAAAACTGGACCAGGGACTATTTCTGATACCAGGTCCAGTCTTTTTTCTGTTGCTTCCAGCTACCTTTCATCTTAGTCATAAGTTTGTGATAAATAGCAAATGTGTTAGAGATTTCACTTTAAAACTAGTTCATCTCAGTGTGGAGCAACTCATGTGAAACTCTGACATTTCTTCAATGAATAAACCAGTCTGATAAATTTAGCATCTTCTAACATTAGTCAGCAAAAATGTTTTTGACTTATTGAAAGGACACACATTTTCCACAAAAAGCCCACAATGATCATGCATCCTAAGCAATCCACACTATTTAAGCAATCTGTCTATTTGAACAAACACATGTAAGTTGCCATCTCAGTGACAACTTTTCTCCATGAAACACAATTCTTCTTTAGCCTTGATTTGATGCATCGGGTGCATTTAGTTTTCTGCACTACATTTCATTTCCCTTCTATGGAGTAATAATACAGTGCATTAACATTAAACCTCAAAAACATTCATGAAAAGGCATTTTATCCTACATTAGCAGCATCTTTAGATAGCCATAAAGCTCTTACTCTTCCCCTGCAAGATAAATAAGCAAACCCTTCAAATGGCTGAGGCATAGCAGTGCTCCTGAAGTAAGTGGATGCATAAAATGATCTGGTTCTCATTTTCTAAATATAGACAAGGCATGTTATGTGATAGAGTCCCTTCCTAAAAAAAAATAAAAAAAACAGAAAAATCTTAAACATTCATTTATCGTATGAAAAGTCCTAGCTCTTTTAAAACATTCTTTATCATTGGCTTCCAGCCAGTGATCACTGTAGTAATTTGAGGAGATACGTGTGTTCAAGATGATTTTTCTGTTTCTGCAGGGATGCCGGGATTATTAAGTATTCTACATCATGGGAGTAATTACTGATGTTCCTCAGTAGAAGGCAACCCAATGAATAGAATTTTGTGAAACAACTTGTTTGGTATATAATGGATTCAATTACACTTATTAAATTGTTTGGAAATACACCTGTGACACTGTAAATTAACAACGATGAAATGAGCCAGCTCTAGGTTGGGGAACTCCCATAACAAAGCACAGGCCAGCTGTCAGGAAGGGAGCCCTGGTCGTGGATGAATCAGTACAACATTGGGGAATCCATGTCCAAGGAGCAGAAATCAGAAGGGAGAGTGGAGTCCTTAAAGAGCTACCAGCAGAGAAATGAAAGCTGGAAGGCCTGTTTTTAGAAAGAAAAGCTTTAATGAGCTAAAAGAAAGTAAATCCCATGAGCCCTAGGAGTTTTGTAAATAAAGAGACCAGCCTTCCCCTGGGTGTTAGGCTGTAAGCGAGCTTCCCGTTTAGAGATGCTGCTGCAATCACGTTTCATGTGCAAAGTTAGCTCGTCTGGATTCCTTGTACTCCCAATTTTTCAAAGGAGTGACCAGACACCACCTGAAAATGTTGTTCACATTGTTTGGGATGTGATCCATTTGAGATTTATTTGGATTTTCAAGCAAATGCGCCACAGAAGATAAAGGGTAATCAGTCACTTACCTCCATGGGAATGAAGTAGGCACTTTCCTCATACTATCTAACTAAACAGCAGGGAAGGAAAGCAAGTTTTCTAGAGGAATAGATAGGGCAGACTGAGGCAGCGGAAAACAGCATAGCCCTTCCTCTAAGGTGGCACCTGGGGGAACTACAGGAAGAATGGTCAGGTAAGGGAAGTGAGAGGGGCCGATGCTAACAGCTTGCATGTAACCTTGAATCCTGCCAGCCTACAAAGTCTCCCTACTCCATCTTCTATGGATAGAATGCTTGCGTTCCCACATCCCCCCTAAATTCTTACGTTGAAGACTAAATTTCCAACGTGATGGTATTTGGAGGCCGGGCCTTAGATTTTGAGAGTGGAGGCCTCATGAATGGGATTAGTGTCCTTTAAAAAGACACGAAAGATGGTCTCCCTTTCTCTGCCATGTGAGGGCACAGTAAGAAGACAGCTATCCATGAACCAAGGAAGGGTTACCAGAACTCCTCAATCATGCTGGCACCCTGAACTCAGACCTCCCAGCCTCCAGTACTGTGGGAAATAAATTTCCGTGTTGAAGCCACCCAGTCTGTGGTGTTCTGTTACAGCATTCTGGACTGACTGAGACACCATCCCAGTGTGGCTATAATTAAACTCTGGGTTTGTTCTCTACTCCATCTCTCCCAACCCACCCATTTTCTGCCCTGTTGTAGTGACAATAATCCATACTGATAAATACTTCAGAGTGGGAGGTTTGAGTTATGACATATGAAATAAGCAGCAGCAATGTATAGAGTTATTTTATATCTCATGTTACTACAGATGCTTACTGCTGTTCCCGGGGGACCCTTGGTCCTCCCTTTTAGGTATTCAGCTATTGAGAGTAGGAATCAAATCAGTTTTCAATATTAAAAGATTTTCCCCCTCTTTATCCCCACAGCATGAGCATAAGGCCTGGGAAAAGGGCACATTTGAAACTAACAAAGCGACAGGGGTGGTACCTGACAACATGAATGACCCTGGCTCTTGGATGGATTTTCCCATTTCAAAGGAAGGGGGTGAAGATAAATTAGATAATAATAAGAATGCCACTGTTGAACAGCAACCGTGTGACCCTTTAATTTTTACTAAAATAAGCACATGAGGTGGGTATTTTTTACCCACCTCTATATAGAAAAGGAAGTCAAAGCCCAAAGCAGTGAAGCAGCTTGTGTAAGATCATGTATCTTAAGCAAGATGAGAGTCTGTGTGAGATTCAAACTCATGCCTTTGCCCTTAAACCAAAATATCTATCACGTTCCTTCTGACTCTCATTGTCTCACAGTTTGATTTTATAATCTTTATGGCACAAATTGCTGCGAAATAAAATCCAATATGTAGAGTTGTAATGAATTTACACAGATTGAAGGTCAACTGCAAAAATGTAACACAATAAAATATTTTAATTGATATTTATGAAACACACAGGTCAACTAAAATTCAATTATTACTTCTAAGGAATTAAGTTTCATCATTTTTGGCAATTTGTTATTTTTATGTCCATTTTTATAATGTATTTTGAGTCGGAATAAAATGGACCCCCTTTTTTTTTCAAAACAATATAATTTCAAGTACCCTGTCTCTTTGTTTCGAAATTGACATAAGATGAATAAAGTACTGTGTTTAGTAAACTCTGATTTTATTTGTTTCAACTATATGAAACCTCATTGGTAAGAACAAAGTCTAGATTGTTTTGTTAAATGTTAAATCTCAAATATAAAATGTCCAATTATTCCTGAGTCATTTTCTTTTATCTTATCTTCTTGGTTATCACCGTAGGGCAAATCATGATATGTGAGGATTTAGAATAAGCATTAGTTAAATACCTTATGAACCATGAATAATTTCTTATAGGTTAGGTGATATGCTTCCATCTTTAAGTTCACATGAATCAAGTTAATCACAAAGTCATAAATTAAGTCAATCATAAGATTAAGATTCTGTTTTGTTGCTTAGGCAATCACAAAGAACAGAGAATAAAAGGAAAAGGAGGGGCCCATTGAAGAAGGCTAATCTAACAACATGCCATTCACGAATCCCTTTGTCCTCTTGACACTGGCAGTTGGGGCTTCCTGATATGATTATTTGATGTTAAAATTGGTGGGGAAACCCCGCATTTTACTGCCAATAACTTGTTTTATTTGGAAAGTATTTTTTTCTTTTAACGGTATGGCAGTGCTATCAAATAAAGGTATACCTGTCCTTTTCTATTCTTCGATTAATTCTTAGAAGAATATTGAATTTATGACCATTGCCCAATGGTGTATCATGATGCTTTAAACAAAAATGTCTTTATCCTTTTACAAATTGGATAATAACTAAGGCAATGAAATCTAATGAATGAATACGCTCTTTATGTTTTCTCTGAAGGTGTGTGAGGAGCACTGGCTTTTAAGAAATGTACATCCTTGAGGCGCTCTGCTGAGACAGGCAGTGGAATGAGCAGGGTCAGGGAGCCAGGGGTTTGGGGCCCCCAACCAGGGTATGACTTTGGAAGGGGCCCTCATCATACTCATCGTCTCTCTAACTATGTTTTTCCATATACAAAATGGGAAAGAAAGCAGTAATTGAAAAACTTCTTTCCAGTCTTAAAGATCTGGGATTTTCAGCAGATGGAATAAGGAAAGTGATTTTTAGCTGTTAATTCTTTTCTGTTTTTAAAGAAAACAGCAAAATTGGGGTACAGAGATATGATAATAAATTGTATTTATTCTTTATGATAGAAACAGAGTGATGGCTTTTAAAAATTACTAATTGCTCAGAATTGAAAATCACATTTCCTCCATTGTCCAGGAATATCTAGTGGATAAATTTGCCTTTTGATGGAAGGGCAAACCTGCTATGTGTCGTTTAAAAGTGTAGGCTACACAGATAAGGTTGCTTATTTTGGAAACCCAGCTTTACTCCTCTCTGATAGGTCATCTTTGACTGCATTCTCTAAGGTTATCACCAGGAACTGAAGGATTTGTGCTTTGAACACAGGAGATTTCTTTGCCCTGGAGGGCATTGGGAGACTGAAGGTAGATATAGCCAAATTAAAGAAGAGTAAGACAAACAGCATGGTACTGGTACCAAAACAGAGATATAGATCAATGGAACAGAACAGAGCCCTCAGAAATAACGCCGCATATCTACAACTATCTGATCTTTGACAAACCTGACAAAAACAAGCAATGGGGAAAGGATTCCCCATTTAATAAATGGTGCTGGGAAAACTGGCTAGCCATATGTAGAAAACTGAAACTGGATCCCTTCCTTACACCTTATACAAAAATCAATTCAAGATGGATTAAAGACTTAAACGTTAGACCTAAAACCATAAAAACCCTACAAGAAAACCTAGGCATTACCATTCAGGACATAGGCATGGGCAAGGACTTCATGTCTAAAACACCAAAAGCAATGGCAACAAAAGACAAAATTGACAAATGGGATCTAATTAAACTAAAGAGCTTCTGCACAGCAAAAGAAACTACCATCAGAGTGAACAGGCAACCTACAGAATGGGAGAAAATTTTCGCAACCTACTCATCTGACAAAGGGCTAATATCCAGAATCTACAATGAACTCAAACAAATTTACAATAAAAAAGCAAACAACCCCATCAAAAAGTGGGCGAAGGACATGAACAGACACTTCTCAAAAGAAGACATTTATGCAGCCAAAAAACACATGAAAAAATGCTCACCATCACTGGCCATCACAGAAATGCAAATCAAAACCACAATGAGATACCATCTCACACCAGTTAGAATGGCAATCATTAAAAAGTCAGGAAACAACAGGTACTGGAGAGGATGTGGAGAAATAGGAACACTTTTACACTGTTGGTGGGACTGTAAACTAGTTCAACCATTGTGGAAGTCAGTGTGGCAATTCCTCAGGGATCTAGAACTAGAAATACCATTTGACCCAGCCATCCCATTACTGGGTATATACCCAAAGGACTATAAATCATGCTGCTGTAAAGACACATGCACACGTATGTTTATTGCGGCATTATTCACAATAGCAAAGACTTGGAACCAACCCGAATGTCCAACAATGATAGACTGGATTAAGAAAATGTGGCACATATACACCATGGAATACTATGCAGCCATAAAAAATGATGAGTTCTTGTCCTTTGTAGGGACATGGGTGAAATTGGAAACCATCATTCTCAGTAAACTATCGCAAGAACAAAAAACCAAACACCGCATATTCTCACTCATAGGTGGGAATTGAACAATGAGATCACATGGACACAGGAAGGGGAATATCACACTCTGGGGACTGTTGTGGGGTGGGGGGAGGGGGGAGGGATAGCATTGGGAGATATACCTAATGCTAGATGACGAGTTAGTGGGTGCAGCACACCAGCATGGCACATGTATACGTATGTAACTAACCTGCACAATGTGCATATGTACCCTAAAACTTAAAGTATAATAATAAAAAAAAAGGAAAAAATAAAAAACAGTAAAAAAAAAAAAAAAAAAGAAGAGTAAGAATTGAGTTCATCCTAGAGTCTAATGTAGATCTGCTCTTGTACTCCATTAAATTCCTACCTTTAATTTAGGGCATTTGGTAAATTGTTCTGTCTCAAACTAATAGATAGTCTTTATATCTTTGATCAAGATTTGGGAAACATCAGTCTACAATATCAATAATGTGAACATGATATATAATCTAAATACAAATACACGGCCTCAAAAGTAGCTATCAACCTGTTTACAGTCTTCTTAAGGTTTGTGTTTCCTTCTCAGCTCTGTGTTTTTCTGTATGAACACCGCAAAACTAAGTTCACAGCTGCAATGCAATTAGCAAGCTCTCTGAAAAACCACCTCCGTTTGTGGCTGCTAATGTATTTGCTATAGATTTTAGTGACAGAAATAGTGATATTAATGCTGTCAACATCTATGTCACTGCTTGCAGGCATCATGTAAACCAAAAGGTTACATTTTAAATTATGAAAGCCTGGGTTAAAAAAAAAGTTCCTCGTTTTTCTGACTTGTCACATTAGAGTTTAAGATTATGTTATAGGTGCTCAGAATTAATCACAGCATGTTAGTTTAGGTAGAAATAAAATATCTGGAAAGTCTGTATAGCTTATTTAAGTATTTTAAATGTTATACTATATTCTCAATAATAAGATAAAATTCCATTTTATGAATAGCCTCAACATTCAGTTAGATAATTTGTTTTTTACCCTCAGACTTACCTTTTTCTCTGCACATTCTCTGCTTTGAAATTGTGAATAATACAATAATAACATTTCAGATTTTAGAAAAATCTATGATTTTTAAGTTACTCAAAGCAACATACACACACACATATATATATATATATGCAGAAAGTGTATAAATTTTATATTTACCAGATACTTGTTTGGTATTCTTCAGAATCACACAACTATAAAATGGTGGCACTAAGGGTAAGATGAAGGGTTGGTTTCAAAAATCAATACTCCTTATCTTTGATTCATATCTATACTCATAACAACATGGCCAATAACCGAGGCAATGAAATCTAATGAATACAGGTATGAATATTCAGAACTATAATTTGTAATTTGTATCTATGCTTTCTATGGTTTTGAACACCAATTTTCTTCTTACCAGAAAATACAGTTTGTTTTGGCTCTCTCTAGGATAAAGTTGAAAAATCTTGCAGAGGTTTTTTTTTTTTTTTTTGGTGGTATGTGTGTGTGTGGTGGGGGTGATAATAATAATTTTCTGTGGATACTTGAGGCTGAATGAAGGCATCTCTCTGTGGTCCTGTTGCTTGTCTTCATTATAGTGACATCATGTTTTGGAAACAGAGGTATAAGTGGCTTTTTGCTTCTTCCTTTTTTATCCTTCTGGAAGCTGTAGAAAAAAGTACTAAAATGAATAACTAGCACTTGGTCCATGAAACTTAAGAGTGCTTTAAAAAAAGATAAAAAATTAGACTTAAATATTTTACTAAATAGGAGAACTTAAAAACCTGAATCAGAAACCCTGATATACATGGTTACATTACTGCTTGGGAGATTTCATTTTCATGTGCTACTTAATTTCAGTTACCCACTCCTATATTAAATATAGAGAGTATATCCTCTACATCTGTAGGAACTTCTTTTTATGGATATGAATTTTGAAAAATCTGTCCATCACTTAATAATTAACATGGCTAACTAAGATGTTTATTGATTCATTCATTTTAAATGCTATTCGTTGATCAAATACTTGCTAAATACCAGTTGCAAACTAGGCATCCTGCTAGATGCTAAGGATAGAGAATATGAGAAAGAAAACTAATCAGAGAAAGCCAAATTGACCCATTTTGTTACTTATAATTTCAGAACTCTCTAAAACTCAGGTTATATTGAGTGAAGTGGTGGAAGTTTTCTTAAGCTTTGCACTGAAACCATTGCAGGACTTGTTTTAAGATTATTTAATGCCATAAGTCAGTGCTGTCTCTAGTAAGAAAGCTCATTCACACAACATTATAGAATTTGCAAGGATCTATTTTGTTAAGGAAGTGAGATCTGGTTATATTTTTCCTAAAAATCAGTACTGTTTGATTCTGTTTTTAAAACTCAGATCAAAGACAAATTGGAAGCTATACAGGAGAAAGCAGGAGTGCTTCTGTTAGGCAGTTACTTTTAACTCATGTTTCAGGTCAAACTTTAGTGAATGATGAACAAAAAGATAACTTCAGCCTTATGTTTGGATTGTCACACTGGATGCTATTTATTCTTTGTGGGCTTATGGTTGCAAATGAGGTGAGCATGGACTTTGGTGAATCAGTTTTGTTGACTCTATTGTTTTATCAAATAACTAATTTATTAAAAGAATGCATGAAGCTTCAGACTGTAATCAGTCCATATTGGGAGAAAAAAAATCATTTGTGGAACAGTTCAAATGCCAATGACTATAGTATTTTCCAGCTCTGAAAAAAAAAAAGAAGTAACTAGAAATGAATTATGTTAAGTTACTAACTGAATTTCTTCTGAAATCCCCAGAAACTGAACAAGAGATCAGAGATGTTTTGTGGGTTTATTTTTGAAGTCAATCAAACAATAATGGTGATTGACACATTTGGTACCTAAATGGTATTAACTTTTGGCTGTTGCGTCGATTTCATTAAATTCAATGAGATTTCTGTTATGCAGAACTTGCCAAAGAAAATTTGCATACCAGAAAGCAAGTAGTCATGGAATTTATCCATTAGCCTTTTTTTTCTCCTCCACCAAAGGTCGACAAATGCAAAGGTTTGATTCTGGATGGAGTTCATTTGGATGTGTCACCAGGAAGGGTATCTTAGCATTGCAGGCTGCCGAAATTTGGAAGAATCCACCCTCATTGATTGTCTTTGTTCTTTCCTGGTTTACACAGCAAATATGATGGAATATCGTGATCTGCAAGGCCAGATATATAAATAATTTAACCTTTTCAGTGGCAGTTGAAGGCCTAATCCATAGCAAAGTTACTAAAGAAAAATTTTATAGGTATTTAGTTTTTTCCCATGTTTTCTTGATCATTTTACTCCTAATTAAATCTCTCACCTCATTGCTGATATTAAGAATGGAGGTAGGAATAATTTTAGCCTTTGGGTTTTGTTGATTGATTTTAAAATGACAAGGTTTTTGTTAGTTATTCTGACTAGCCCTTAAATTATTATTTTAGAAAGTGCTTTCTCGTTGTCTGATGATTTGAGAAGTGGCCTGAAAAAAAACAAAGGTATTCCTCATGCTGTGGTTAAATGGAAGCTGAGATCTGCCAATCAATCCTTATCTACCAAATTTAATTTAGAACATTGTGTTCTTCCATATCTAAAATAGCATAAATTTAGCAATACCATAGTTTTTCACAGTGATGTTATGTTTAGTTTATGAAAATTATATTTTTTTGAAAAATTAGCATTATATTTCAATTCTACTTTTACTGTCATTATGAGAGGTGACAGCGTGCTGGCAGTCCTCAGAGCCCTCGCTTGCTCTCAGCACCTCCCCTGCCTGGGCTCCCACTTTGGTGGCATTTGAGGAGCCCTTCAGTCCCTCACTGCACTGTGGGAGCCCCTTTCTGGGCTGGCCAAGGCCAGAGCCCACTCCCTCAGCTTGCAGGGAGGTGTGGAGGGAGAGGCGCGAGCAGGAACCGGGGCTGCATGCAGCGCTTGCGGGCCAGCTGGAGTTCCGGGTGGGCGTGGGCTTGGTGGGCCCCCACACTCGGAGCAGCCAGCCAGCCCTGCTGGCCCCGGGCAATGGGGGACTTAGCACCCGGGCCAGTGGCTGCGGAGGGTGTACTGGGTCCCCCAGCAGTGCTGGCCCACCGGCGCTGTGCCCGATTTCTCGCCGGGCCTTAGCTGCCTTCCCGCGGGTTAGGGCTTGGGACCTGCAGCCTGCCATGCCTGAGCCTCCCACCCACTCCATGGGCTCCTGTGCAGCCAGAGCCTCCCCGACGAGCACCACCCCCTGCTCCACTGCGCCCAGTCCCATCGACCACCCAAGGGCTGAGGAATGCGAGCGCACGGCGCGGGACTGGCAGGCAGCTCCACCTGCAGCCCCGGTGTGGGATCCACTGGGTGAAGCCAGCTGGGCTCCTGAGTCTGGTGGGAATGTGGAGAGTCTCTATATCTAGCTCAGGGATTGTAAATACACCAATCAGCACCCTGTGTTTAGCTCAAGGTTTGTGAATGCACCAATTGACACTGTGTATCTAGCTGCTCTGGTGGGGCCTTGGAGAACCTTTATGTCTAGCTCAGGGATTGTAAATACACCAATCGGCACTCTGTGTCTAGCTCAAGGTTTGTAAACACACCAATCAGCACCCTGTGTTTAGCTCAAGGTTTGTGAGTGCACCAATCGACACTCTGTATCTAGCTGCTCTGGTGAGGACGTGGAGAACCTTTATGTCTAGCTCAAGGTTTGCAAATACACCAATCAGCACCCTGTGTTTAGCTCAAGGTTTGTGAGTGCACCAATCGACACTCTGTATCTAGCTGCTCTGGTGAGGACGTGGAGAACCTTTATGTCTAGCTCAAGGATTGTAAATACACCAATCGACACTCTGTATCTAGCTCAAGGTTTGTAAACACACCAATCAGCACCCTGTGTTTAGCTCAAGGTTTGTGAGTGCACCAATCGACACTCTGTATCTAGCTGCTCTGGTGGGGCCTTGGAGAACCTGTATGTGGAAACTCTGTATCTAACTAATCTGATGGGGACGTGGAGAACCTTTGTATCTAGCTCAGGGATTGTAAACGCACCAATCAGCGCCCTGACAAAACAGGCCACTTGGCTCTACCAATCAGCAGGATGTGGGTGGGGCCAGATAAGAGAATAAAAGCAGGCTGCCCGAGCCAGCATTGACAACCCGCTCGGGTCCCCTTCCACCCTGTGGAAGCTTTGTTCTTTTGCTCTTTGCAATAAATCTTGCTACTGCTCACTCTTTGGGTCCACGTTGCTTTTATGAGCTGTAGCACTCACCGCGAAGATCTGCAGCTTCACTCCTGAGCCCAGCGAGACCACGAGCCCACTGGGAGGAACAAACAATTCCAGACACGCTGCCTTAAGAGCTGTAACACTCACCGCGAAGGTCTGCAGCTTCACTCCTGAGCCAGTGAGACCACGAACCCACCAGAAGGAAGAAACTCCGAACACATCTGAACATCAGAAGGGACAGACTCCAGACACGCCACCTTAAGAGCTGTAACACTCACCGCGAAGGTCTGCAGCTTCACTCCTGAGCCAGTGAGACCACGAACCCACCAGAAGGAAGAAACTCCGAACACATCTGAACATCAGAAGGGACAGACTCCAGACACGCCACCTTAAGAGCTGTAACACTCACCGCGAGGGTCCGCGGCTTCATTCTTGAAGTCAGTGAGACCAAGAACCCCCCAAATTCCGGACACAAATAGATTTGTCATTAAATCTCTGGTCTTGGGAGGGTGAAGAAGGAAATGTATTGATAATTAAAGCCCATTTCAGAGAGGGAGGAAGAGAAAGCCAAGACTAGTGCAACCCAATTGGTAGGTTTACAAAATAGGCTGGAGAGAGTTAACCTCAAAAGGGTGCTGAGCCCACTGGTATCTTGTGGGCTGAGGTTCAATTCATGGTCCCTCCCTGAAAGGGGAGATGGAAGTATGGGGCAGAGGAACTAGGCAGGGTTTATAATGAAATTAAAGGCAGAATTTCATGCCTGCAAATACAGTTAAAAGATAGAATGAAAAAAAAAAAAAAGCAGCAGCAAGGGGTTTAACTTTCCTCAGTATTTGGTATTAGGACCTCAGGTCCTAGCTTATGTTTTTTGCCCTTAGCATACCCAGAAACTGGAGAATAAAAAAAGACAAAGGAAATTAGGATGTGAAACTCCATTAGGTATAACAGAGCAGCTGGGTTTGCAAAATTCAACTTTGGAAGATGGTTAGGAATTATTTTTCTATTTGGTTCTGTAACTGAAACAAGAGTCTGTGTGTTGACTTTTGAGAGTCAGAATATTCTCGGTGATATTGGTGCACTACAGATTTCAGAGGGATTCTGTGGTACAGTGCACTGTTCTCAACCCCCAAGTCTTCAATTTGTCTCCTGATAATAAATAATGTAAATAATGCTAAAATTAAATGAAAGGCCATTTCACAAGAAAACAAACAAACCCCTAAACATTAAAATGACAGAAGAGTCCCCAAACAGAGTGGAAAGCCCTGGAGTGGTGGCCTCACCATGGTAAAACTAAATCATCAGTACAAGCAGGTTCTAATAAACCATTCAGCGTGATAAAGGGGCGCTATTATGTTACAAAGCCCAGAAGGCTCTGCTTACTGCTGCTACCATGAAGTGAATAGGTTAAAAGATTTTAAATGGGATTGCCATGGCTTTCTACAGCAAAAATGCAGGGCTACAGGCAGATAACATGGCTTTATTAATGCAGATGCTGGGACACTAATACAAATTAGAAGTGTCTATGATGTTAGACAATTTGGTTTGTCTCATTCAAAAAATTAGTGGTCTTGGCCAGAAAGAAAACACACTTACAGAAAGGATTTTAGTAAGAGTCTATTTGGACAATTAGTCAACTTTTCCTATTTAATAGAAGCTTCTAGAAGAAAAGTAATTGCCCAATTAATGTTTGTTTAATAATATTTTTCAGTGCTGATGATGTACTAGGTACTATTCTGGGTACTCTTATGCTTGAAAAGGTCACTGTGTTTGTTTACAATATAGTCTCCTATCCATGAGGCCCAGCACTGGGCATACATTTATTTTATCTTTTATGTGGTTTGTATGTAACCATAGAAACCTTAAGAATAAAAAAAAACTCTTTAAAAAAGTTTTGCACTCATTATTTTGACATTCTTATCATTTTTCTCCATGTGATTCTAACCACTTCCTGACCTTTAGTGCTACAAAGTCAAACAAAAAAGAAATGAAAGTGAAGAGACAGTAACATTTGTAAATGCGGGTCAATATTATTGTGCAGCATTATGTGAGAGTCTGGCATCCCTTTGCTGATCACTAAAATTGGTTATGTTATAAGTATTACCTGATGACTTGACATACAATTTTGTTCAGTACTGGAAAATGAAAAAAAAAAGGATGTGAAATAGACTGTATTATTTTGATATAATCTCCTGGCAATAGAACCCTGGCACCGTACTACTGTCATGCTTTTAATTATGTAACTAAGTAATCACACATTAAAGTCTCATGGAAAATGATCCCTTATTCCCATGATACCCTATTTTATTGTTTTCTAAATGGGTTTCTGAATAACAATGCTAACTTGGATAGAAAAAAATTATTTATGGTATTATACTCTTTGTGCTTCTCATGTAATATAAAGATATGCTGTGTTTTTTTTAGTTTTAATTTGTGCATGTTTTTTAAAAGTTGAAAGGTACTTACTCATAATGACAAAATGTTCTGGTGTGACTCAATATTGTTAAACTTCACTTATGGCAAAAATTGATGCAACATATATTAATAATTCTCCAGGAAAGTGTTCTTTCATTTATTTATGGGGGGTGTCCTAATAGATCAAGTTTTGCAACGGGTTGAACGTGTTGAAAACCCTGCCCTGGGTTGATTAGTCTGCAATGAACTCTTTAACTTGTTTTCCCAACTAATTGTGTTTATGTGTGACAATGTATGCATGTGTGCCCATGTATGCTTGTGTGCAGTTGTGTGTGTGTGTGTCTGTATGTATGTGTTTGTGGGGAAGGTTCACCAGATTATCTTTGATTCTTAATCTTTCAGAACTGGCACAATGTTAAAGTGGTTACTGCATGGTATGAAGTGACCTAGGGGGTCTCTTCAAAAGCAGATAAGGATAAAAACTTAGGGAGAAAATATTTTTATTACTTTAATCAAAAGCCATAAACATAGTGGGTGTGACTGATCATTGAACAACAAGGTGCATTCTGCATTTGGATATGCATTTGGATGGCTTTTGGCCTGACCTCTGTTCACACAACCATAACTAGTTTAATATGGTAGCTTAGAGTTAGCTGGCTTTGTGCAATCACAATGGTCAATGAAATAATTCTGTATGTGTCTACCTGTATAAATGGACTTTCAAATCAAAATTTTATGTTTTTGAGGTTTAAAATAGCATGTAGCTAACAGATGCTGGTGTAAACCTTTGCAAGTTCCTATAAAAGTATGGAAAGATCAAAATTGCCATACCAAAATATAAACAAAATAAAAACAAGCAAATATGCAAGCAAATAAAAATAAACAACACTAGCATTAATCCAATTTCAGAATCTGGAAGAATGTTCTAATAACCATAAGGATGATGGAACTAAACTGAAGAGGGAACCATGCTCTAACTGTAATAAAAATAATTGGGGAGATCTGCTTTCTTGCAGTGTCTACTTCTTCGTTAGTGAGATAATTGTCCTGCAGAACCATCACTCCTTGAGGCACAGTATTGGCCACCTGTCTTGTGTCTCCTCTAGTCAGAAATGCTGAGCCTCACAAAACAACCAGGTGCAAGGTGGCCTTGGGGCTGGAGAATTGGTAGCAGCATATTATACTATGGGTGATACTGTTTCTACAAGGAAATCTAGGATGAATTGTGTGGGTGACATTTTGTACTGACAATTATGGCTTTCTATGCCCTTCATCCACCCATAGTACAAAAGGTCTGACAACGCATGTGAAGTTTAGAAAGACCCAGAAAAAGTCTACTGGAAAGTGGTAATTGGACCCTCTTGATTCAATAGGGGCATACAAACCAGCCGCTGAGTGTGTGGAGAATAGGTTGATGGGTAGGGCCCATTTGCTGTTCACTGGTAAATAGTGAATGAGTCAGCACAGATACCTCCTGATTTCTGGATGAACCAACAGAAAAATCAACAACAACTAAACTTGAATAGGGTCCATAAAAGGCTCGTCTACATCAAGGCACATGAAACATTATTCTGAAAACTCAGAGTCAGTGTATCATGAAAATGATTTGTATGAGGAATTAGAAGAAAGCAAAACTATTTAGGCATTAATAGTAAGATGCCATGAAGATGCAACTTCTCTGGAATAGTCACAGAATATTAAAAGAGGAAAGGCGAAATGAAAGGAAAACAGTGCCAGTAGGAGAAGGATAAGACAGAGATGAATTTCTGTGCTGTGATACATTGAGTAGGATAATTAAAATTTATATTGGAGACATGAAGAGCAGAGCTGACACTTGGAAAATCACATCAGTGAGTCCAGGGCAAATTTGGGAAGAAGAACTTCCATACAACAGGTGAACAAACAAATTCAATTGAAATACTGGATTTCAAAAGAAGATGACACATCTGAAGAATAGAGAATGGAGATTCTAACCTAATGATAGCTATTCCTAATGGGAAAAGCAAACAAACATTCAGAATCATTGATGACAATTTCACTAGCAGAAAAAATGGTGTAAACATGCAGATCAAAAGACTGTATGTTTCAGTTAACATTAATAAGGAAGGTCACAGGTAAAAATAGAGGTTGCTAAAACTTCTTTCCAGCTTTATTGAGGTATAATTGACAAGAAAAAATTGTTTATATTTAAGGTGTACAATGTCATAATTTAATGTACACAAATAAATTAAAAATAAACCTTTAAAGCATCCAGGCACAACAGCAACAAAAATATATTACTAAAAGAGGAAAAATCAAACTGATTTCATACATCTCTGAAAAGCTAAGTGTGTCTTAGTCCGTTTTAACACTGCTATAAACAACTACCCGAGACTGGGTAATTTATAAAAGAAAGATGTTTAATTGACGCACAGTTCAGCATGGCTGGGGAGGCCTCAGGAAACTTACAATCATAGTGGAAGGCAAAGGGGAAGCAAGGCACCTTCTTCACAAGGCAACAGGAAGGAGAATGAACACAACAGTAACTATCAAACTCTTATAAAACCATCAGGTCTCTTGAAAACTCACTCACTATCATGAGAACCACTTGGGGGAAACTGCCACATGATTCAATTATCTCCACCTGGTCTTTCCCTTCACCATGAAGATTATGGGGATTACAATTCAAGAACATATTTTGGGTGGGGGACACAGCCAAACTATATTACTGAAATAATGAAAATAATTTGAAATAATTTTCAAACAATGCAAATTTCAAATAACTGAAAATGATGGCAAACTTGTCTAGATCCCTGACAAGAAAATATTCTGTCTCAACAATTATACACCTGACTGTGTTATCTTTCTTTTGTAAAAGCAAAAGACATTCTTTATTGTACAAGGGTTTAAAATATACTATCTCACGTAGATTAAACATTACTTCCATTGATTATGGGATTAATCTACATTAAAATCTTAAAACAAGATCCTAGACTCCATCCCAAGGAAATAGTAGAACATGTGGACAATGCTATCTATCATAGCTACTTCATTGTTATAAAAATCACAAATCAAAAGTGTTACAAAAATCACTTCATTGGGCTGGGCACAGTGGCTCATGCCTGTAATCCCAGCACTTTGGGAGGCCGAGGCAGGTGGATCACAAGGACAGGAGTTCAAGACCTGCCTGGCCAATATAGTGAAACCCTGTCTCTACTAAAAATACAAAAAAATTAGCCGGGCATGGTGGCACGTGCGTGTAGTCCCAGATACTCAGGAGGCTGAGGCAGGAGAATTGCTTGAACCTGGGAGGTGGAGGTTGCAGTGAGCTGACATTGCACCACTGCACTCCAGCTTGGGCAACAGTGAGCTTTCGTCTCAAAAGAAAAAATCACTTCAGTGTTATAAAAATCACAAATGTTCAACATTAGGAAGCAGTTTCATATTTTGGGCAATGCAGACATAAAACTTGCCATCACAGAAAGGTTTTCCATGGCATAGTAAAATGCTTGTCAGCAGTCAACTATGAGCTTCCTGAGAGCCGTACCATGTGTGTTTTGCTTACTGTTGTCTCCTCAGCACTTGGCATGATTTCTGGCACATGAAATATTTGCTGACCATAATAGTGAATAATTATTAAATGTGGCAGGAGGTAAAATTGTATGTAGAGTATCATCTTACATATATTTACCCCTGGAAAAAAAATGCTGGGTGAGTTAACTTCCCCTAGCTCCTTGTTAGGGTGAACCCATCAGCAGCTGAGAAATATTGACCCATGGCTAGTGGGGAGCACTGAAGGAATCTGGACTTAGGTTTTGCTTGTAACAGCAACAGTTGGGACAGACTTCCATGGAATGCTGTGCGTGTCTGGCATCACACTTAGTATGCATTTGCAATTATATGTAGGTCAATCTAGAATGTAAAGCTCTTCAGAGGCTTCCAACACAAAGAAAGTAATCATATGTTTGTGGAATGCAGCAGAGCTAAGCAGTTCTGTGTTTAATCAGTTCTAATAGGGTGAATAATAACTTATTGGGCATCACTTTTGTGATAGAAATGCATCTTATGTCTGAATTAATATTAGATGGAATGTTTGTGTCCTTGGCCCCAGATTCATATGTTGAAGCCCTAATTCCTAATGTAATTGTATTTGGAGATGTGGCCTGTGAGGAGGTGATAAAGTTTAAATGAGGTCACAGGGATGGGCGCCTTATTTGATAGGGCTGGTACCCTTATAAGAAGATAAACAGAATATTTCAAAACAACATGGACACAGTAAATACATACAATTCTTATTTGACAAATAAATAATTATATTTAAAAGAAGAGGAAGATACAACAGGGCTCTTTCTTCCTCCGTGTTACCATACTGAGGAAAGGCCATGTGAGATCACAAGAAGGTGGCTGTCTGCAAGCCAGGAAGAGAGCCCTCATCAGAAACTAAGTTGATTGTCTCCTTGATCTCGGACTTCTATTCTCCAGAACCGTGAGAAAATAAATTTATGGCAGCCCGACTAGACTAAGACAATTCATTAGTAATTTGTGCTAGTGTATATGTAATATTAATTTTATTCATGGTGAATATTTCCCAAATCCCAAAGCCAAATATCTTGAATGAAATCCCAAGCTGGCCCCTGCATTTTGGTTATGATCTAGCTTAATGTTTTTCACACCAAAAAGAATGGCTTAGTGAGAAGTTCTTGAAAGGGGAAATGGATACAGAACAGAGGAAATGAAAGCAGAGTGGAAGTAGGTAGTGTCAAGCTTAAGGTCCATTTCTTTCTAACTTTGGGATGCTGAGTCTCATATCTCAAGTCACAATTTCCTCAATGACACCTGTGTTTTCTACTTCATGCGTGTCCTGGGATGATCAAATAACATCATGTGTGTAAAACAGCTTTGTTGACCACAGTTGCTATGTAAACGTAAGGGATTTATACAAAGTGCCACTTTTAGACCTGGGAAGGGAAGCCTCCAATGAAATGAACATGCTTCATAGGACCTGTGCTAGCTTATTCTAGCCATGCCCCTCCTCACAGCATGAGGAATCCCTGGGGTCAAGGGAAAGTGCCCACCAGGGCCCAAGCTCCAGTTTCTGCACCATGATCTGGGTACCTGGGGCGCAGAGTTCCCTGCTGGAAGAGCCTGAGTCTCCTCCCTGGCTCTGCCTTGATCGCTTCCCTAGACCCACCTTCTCAGCTGCGCCCATGACTTACTCATTTATAAATCTGAGGGGTGCAAGTGCCGGGGTTTGGGGAACACGGACAGATCTTGGACTTGCAGGCTGAGATGCCCACAGTGCATGCATGCATGCATGAGGATGTGTGGCCCTTCATGCTGCATGAAGGAACCAGGATAGGGAAGTAAAAAGGGCAAGGCTGGCAGGGCGCGGTGGCTCACGCCTGTAATCCCAGCACTTTCGGAGGCCGAGGCGGGCAGATCACAAGGTCAGGAAATCGAGACCATCCTGCCTAACATGCTGAAACTCCGTCTCTATGAAAAATACAAAAAATTAGCCAGGCATGGTGGAGGGCGCCTGTAGTCCCAGCTACTCAGGAGGCTGAGGCAGGAGAATGGTGTGAACCCAGGAGGCGGAGCTTGCAGTGAGCCGAGATCGCACCACTGCACTCCAGCCTGGGCGACAGAGCGAGACTCCGTCTCAAAAAAAAAAAAAAAAAAAAAGAGAAAAAGGGCAAGGCTGGGGCTGTGGTATGTGGTCTGTGGCATGGGATACGTGGGCCTCTTTGCCCTCTCTGCCAAGCCTTGAGAATGTTAGAGTGAGCCTGTATATGAATCTTGGCTTCAGCCTAACTATGACTTGGGACTAATTAATTAGTATATCTGGACCTCAACTTCCTCAAATGAAAAAAAATCGATGATTTGAATCTCTGTCCACAGATTTGGGTACATGAAACTTGTACTGTTTATAAAGTCCTGCCTCAGTTCTACTTCTGTTGAAATTCCGGCTTTGATGGTCATCTCTATACTCCTTTATAAAATTCATCCACGTACCAATTTTATTGGCTCTCCAATATCCACCTCAATACTTACATTAAAATTCACCATTTCTTGTTCTTAGAGGTCTTCAATGGACTTTATTAATGACAAGCTTACCTAATACGAACTTTCTCATTTTCTTTTTTTAATCTGCATAATTAGTATTGAGAATTTTTTGTTGTGCATCATATCATTTTATCAGTTGTCATTACATCTGATTCTTTTGTTGCTTAAATAATAAAACAACATTTTTCTTTTACTTTCTGCATGATTTATATTCCACCTTTGATTACCTATTTTAATAAGATTTATGCCCACATTTTAATGTAATTTATGGTATAGCTTGTCTGTGGCACAGATCATTGTAACCCACTCAAAATTTGAGACTTCAAAGGGAGACTTGAGATTGAATTTTTTAACTTAATTTGGCTCTTATAATTAGGGATATTTTATGAATAAAATTATCACATAATCAAAAAATGTTTTCAGTGGGTAACTTTGTTTTAACTTAAATTGACATAAGGGAGTCTATGGGCTGGCCTAAGATTCATAGCGTTTTTTCTCTAGGAGAATCCCAAGTGGTCAGTTCATAAACAAGTAATTATTGAACACACCCAAGAGGATCTGGATCTTATTCCCACATCTGCCATTAAGCAAATTGCTTAATACCCTTGTCTTCATTTGTACAAGGTTGCACTGAGGATAAAGTTAGAGACAATAGATGAGGCGATACCTTAGAAAACTAGAATATGCTGCCATTTTAGTTTGTCATTATTAATAATAAAATTATATATGATGTTCATAATGAATAATTTATACAATCTAAAACTAAATTATATTTTCATGTGAAAATTTTTACAAAGCTAAAGGTTCTAGTGTAATGGAGACTTTATAACTTCATGACCAGTTTAATGTAGTCAGCTTATTTCAGGCAGAGTTTGGCTTAAAGATAACCACTTTGTCCCCTGTTCATTTGACAGACGAAGACTGAAATGTTGGTATTTCATGGCTGATGGCTGAGAAATTTGCAAATAATGAACTATTCACTTTAGACCTTAATAATTTAAAAAATTATTTTTAAAATTATGATTACCAAGACATGACATAAAATTTACTAATTTAACCATTTTTTGTTGGACAGTTCAGTGACATTCAGGACATTTGCATTGTTGTGTCACGATCTCCACCAACCATGCCCAGACCTTTTTCATCATTCCAAACAGAAACTTTGAACCCGTTAAACACTAACTCCCATTGCCCCTTTTCCCCAGCTGCTGGTAACCACTACTCTAGGTTTCTATTTTTTATTTTTTTAACATTGACTTGCTCTGTTGCTCAGGCTGGAGTGCAGTGGCGTGACCTCGGCTCACTGCAACCTCCGCCTCCTGGGTTCAAGTGATTCTCCTGTCTCAGCCTCCCTAGTAGCTGAAATTACAGGCACATGCCACCATGCCCAGCTAGTTGTGTGTGTGTGTTTTTGTGTGTGTGTGTGTGTGTTTTTGGTAGAGATGGGGCTTCGCCATGTTGGCCAGGCTGTTCTCGAACTCCTGACCTCAGGTGATCTGCCCACCTTGGCCTTCCAAAGTGCTGGGATTACAGGTGTGAGCCACCGTGCCCAGCCGATGTCTCTATTGATTTGAGTGTTTTAGGTACCTCACATAAGTGGAATCTTACAGAATTTGTTATTTTGATAGTAATGGGTGTGAGATGATGCCGCGTTATGGTTTTGACTTGCATTTCCCTGATGATTAGTGATGTTGAGCATCTTTCCCCGTGCTTTTTTGGCAAATTATATATCTTCTTTGGAGAAAAGGCTATTCAATTTCTTTGACATATATTTTCACAAATATGATTTCCTTTTGTCTTCTTTCAGAGAGATTTTCTTTGACAAATATTTTATAAGAAACATTTTATCAAATGACATCTCTTTATGATTATTTTGAATCCTTCACCAACATTAGATGTTACAAAATAAAGCCTTTCTTAATTCCATTTTATTCTCAAAGAGTATATAAATTTATCCTAGTAAATGTTTTTTCATCAAAGTATCTTTTTGTTAGTTGAGATATTCTGAAATGCAATTTTAGAATTTCAAGATTTAGTCCTGTACATTTCACCTCTCATTTTTAAATTTATTCCATTTATCTCTTATTTTTGTGAAGATACATTTTAATGACATTCTGTTTTCAATAATTACAATTTTACTTCAAAATCTTACATAATCTGTTGGGTAGATACATAGGAAAATATGACCTGCTTTTTGTCTCTAAGAAGTAACTATCTAGGGTGGGAGGTGAATGGGTCAATGAAGAAGAAGGTGAATAAGCAAATAATTATGGTTAAATGTAGTAATAAGGATGCAGGAATATCAAAATCGTGATGGTAAACAACCTGATAAGCCACCTCTTTGTGTTCTAGGTTGGCCCAATGGCATATGGTGATCCAGAAAATCCCTCCCTCCCTTTATGAGCAGTGGTATCCTTAGAGATAATGTTGAGTACTAAAACAAAAATTTGAGTCAGGTATATGAATGTTTTATGAGATAAGATTTAGGAAAATGGGTTTAAGACAATCAGGCAAGAATGGGGTCCAAAATTTGAATGACATCAAAGGTAAAATGAATAGTAAACTTCACTCTGGAAATCAGCCTGGGTTAGATTAAGGAGTTGGAGATTCATCAAACTAAACAATAGAATTTAAAGCCAATGTTCAAGTTAAGAAGTGGAGATCAATAGCTGGGCACGGTGGCTCACGTCTGTAATCCCAGCACTTTGGGAGGCCGAGGTCAGGTGTTTGAGACCAGCCTGACCAACATGGTGAAGCCCTGTCTCTACTAAAGATACAAAAAATTAGCCAGGTGTGGTGGTGGGCACCTGTAATCCCAGCTACTTACTCGGGAGGCTGAGGCAGGAGAATCGCTTGAACCTGGGAGGTGGAGGTTGTGGTGAGCAGAGACCACGCCACTGCACTCCAGCCTGGAGGACAAGAGCAAAACTCTGTCTCAAAAAAAGAAAAAAAGAAGTGGAAATCAACTAGGAAAGGATACACCAGTTTCATTCACAAGGAGTCCCTCTTTGCTAGGGCAGGTCAATCCTTGCACTGATCACAGCTCACTGTTTTGACATCATTTCAGCCAGTAAGGATGGCACTGGTCCCTGGAAGCTGATCAATCTCTAAAGGAAACTCTGAGCCACCCATAACTGGTAACTGACATTCAATAGCTCCTGACATTATCCTCTGAGGAATGTTGGATTTCTTGATACCACCTTTGTCTCTGAAAAATGTAGCCTACCACATATTTACAAAAGAAGGTAAATTTCCAGATGATGAATTTCAAGATGAATTTTTTCTTATAAATTGCCTTAGAGATTCTCAACAATTTTGTGCTCACGCCTGTAATTCCAGCACTTCGGGAGGCCAAGATGGGTGCATCACCTGAGATCAGGAGTTCCAGACCAGCCTGACCAACAAGGTGAAACCCCGTCTCTACTAAGAATACAAAAATTAGCTGGGAGCTGTGGCAGGTGCCTTTAGTCCCAGCTACTGGGGAGGCTGAGATATGAGAATTGCTTGAACCCGGGAGGCGGAGGTTGCAGTGAGCCAAGATCGCACCACTGCACCCCAGTCTGGGCGATGGAGCAAGACTCCGTCTCAAAAAAAAAAAAAAAAGGAACTACCTGGGGTCGCCTCAAAACCAGAAAAATGTAGGCCATTCTAAAGGATTTTCCCAAAACCTTTTCTGAGAAAAATTTTAATTTACACTTTGTTATCTTGTCACTGATCATTTTTAACTTGTGTGGAAAAAAATGAAAGTGCTAGGTGGTGCTCAGCAAATACTACACTTCATTATTAGTTTTGAGCTAGACACAGAAAATCGGTTTCCAGGTTAGATTAATTTTATGCAAATTGTGAAAACATCCACCAAATAGAACCTTGATTCTATGAGAAACACCAGTGACCAACTGCTTAACGCTATTTTCACTGAATCTTTCAGGTTTTAGGGATGAAAAGGTAGCAGAGGTAATATATGTAGCTTACTGCATTTGAATCATTGCATTCAGGAAGAACTATCCTCCTCATTCTAGAACACACACTTCCCTTAGGAACAAACTTAGTAATTACAATCTGAAAAATGTATTTAATGCATGTGTATATATACAAATATATGCATCCACACGTGTACACACACACACACACACACACACACACACACACTTTTTTTCTCCTGGTAAACATACTTGAAAATTCCAGCAGCCAGCTCTGGTATTATGCCTATCAAATCATTCAGCTTTGCAATACTTGCAAAAAGCTATAGAAACATTCTTTCAAAGTGTGGGGAGATCGGAATTTATAGATATATTTACCCAAAGATTTGTCAATTATTTATAGGCCTCAGTAGGCATATTTACAAATTTGTATGAAAATCAACCTAAATCTATAAATCTTCACCCTATTTGCTTAGAATTTGCTGAGCGCAGCATTTATATTGATTAGCCAACTAAAAAGTGTGAAGAATATCAAACAGAACACTTTGGGGTACTTATCATTCATAGACATAATTAGTGGCTTGAATAGCAATAGGTAGCATGATAAAAATAATTTCTGATAATTATTTATGGAAGTTTTAATTTTTTTCCTAGGATATCTCTATGCCTGTTTTCTGAATGTACGTCAGGGGTGACCAATCAACTTTACTAGTAGTTCTTTAGTTCATTCAATAAATATTTATTGATTACCAGTTATGTGCTAGGCATTGTGATAGATTCTTTAATCAAAAGGATTAGATACCTCCTCTGTCTCACATGTCTTTTAGTTTAAGAGAGAATATTGACAGACAATTGCAAGACAGGGCTTTGATAGGGTAAGCTTTAAAAGCATATAAAAGAGGAACCTAATTTGGATTTATGGGGGTCGGCAAAGACTGCCTGTGGAAGCTGCATCTAACTTGAGACCAGAAAAATGAATAACAGACAAGGAGAAAGAGGAAGCAATAAATTTTTAAGCAAAGGTAACAGCTTACTCAAAATGTTGCAGAAATAAGAAAAAAGCATAACACATAGAGAAACTGAAAAAGGTGCCATATAACTGGAAAATAAAATTCTCAGAAAGAAATGATAGACAAGGCTGGAACTGAAATTATAGTATCTATTTGAAGTATTATATGCAATGATAAAACTCTGGATTTATTTAGGAGCAATGAGAAATCACTGAAAGATATTAAGCAGAGGAGTAAAACATGGTACTTTTGTCCTAGAAAGATTACTCTTGTGATAGCACAGGGAATGTATGGGAAGGGGTAAAACTGGAGACAGAGAGACTAATTAGAAGCCTGGTGCAGCAACCCAGAGGAAGGGCAATGCCACCTTGATAGGGAAGGGGCAGTGGAGAATGAAGAGACATGGGAAGACTTGAGAAAGATCAAAAGGTAAAGACTGAACTTGCTGTTTCACTGTAAATGAGTGAGTGAATGAAAAGAAAGACTCAATAATGATGATAGAATTTCCAGCTTGGATAAATGTGGTTGAATATTTTTACTGTTCCTGAAAATAGGAAATACGTGCAAAAGAGCAGGTGTAGGGAGAAGGATGATGAGCCCAGTTTTGTATCTGCTGAGTTTGAGGGGCTCATGTGATGCCCAGCAGAGATTTTCAATTAGCTGATTAGTAAGCAGATTGGATGCTCAGAAGAAAGATCAGATCTGAAGTAAAATACCTGGGCTTCAGGAGACTGTGTGTGATGAATACAGACTTGGAAACGATAAGATAGCTCGAAGAGAATATCTAGAGTAAGAATGGAATGTGGTGCAGGGAAGGATCTGAAGAACACCAACACCTAAGAGGCTAACAATGGAACAAGAGTCCTCAAGAGGGACCGAGACATTAGCAGGCTGGGGAAGAGGAGAAAAACCACAAGCAAAGCAACATAGAAACCAAGGTCTACAATAGCTTTCGTCTTAGAAAATATGGTGCCAAATAAGACAGCACAGAAAGTTGAATAATATTGACTCAAATGCCAAAGGGAGCTCCTTTTACCTGCATGCATGAGGGATGGGTGAAAATCCTTGCTTTACGGATCAGAATGACCACCTACCCTATTCCTGAAAGCCACACCATTAAACATGCAATGAATAATAACTAATAGATCATGAATTCATTCATTTTTTAAGAAGCCGTGATTGCCCACCTCTGACTGGAGTACACATGTGGATTGGACACAATTTCCTCTTTCAAGAACTTACATTTTAGGCCGGGCGCGGTGGCTCACGCCTGTAATCCCAGCACTTTGGGGGGCCGAGGCGGGCGGATCACGAGGTCAGGAGATCGAGACCATCCTGGCTAACACAGTGAAACCCTGTCTCTACTAAAAAATACAAAAAATTAGCCGGGCGTGGTGGCGGGCGCCTGTAGTCCCAGCTACGCGGGAGGCTGAGGCAGGAGAATGGCGTGAACCCGGGAGGCGGAGCTTGCAGTGAGCCGAGATCGCGCCACTGCACTCCAGCCTGGGCGACAAAGCAAGACTCCGTCTCAAAAAAAAAAAAAAAAAAAAAAAAAAAAAAAAAAAGAACTTACATTTTAGTGGGGAAAATAGTTTTGTGCAGCAAAGACCCACATAATGTAGACTGTGCTACTACAAACATGTCGAGGAGTGATATGGGATTACTTTCAAAAAAGCGATGCTGGTAAGACAAATGAGAAGGACTCATCTTAGCTTCCCATGGGCCGGTCGCACAAAGGAGTAATGTTGGAGAAGAGTCGCTGAGTCCATTGCTTCTCTCAGTGGTTTTGCACCTTTGGGGAACCATGTGTGCCTGCTTTGGCCCCACATTCAGCCCTAACCTTTTCTTGTAGCCCACCAGTAGGAGTTTGGTCCTCTTGCCCCAGTGTTAAATCTCACTGCTCCAAGAACTTCCCCCCATGGAATTTATGTATTCATTCATTCATTCATTCATTCATTCATTCTTTAGTGGGTGCCAACAATGTACTAGGTTGTTCCCTGGTGTTACAGAAGTGAACAAAACAAGTCTCCAGTCATTTGGATCTTCCCTGTAGATGATACAGGCAACTGAAAAAGAACATTGTAGTATTTGTGGAGATGATAAGAAATATAAATTAAATAAAGCTGGACAAGCAATAGAGACTGATGTCAGGGGACAGGGGTTCTGTGCGCTGTTTGAAAGAGGGTGATCCTTATGTAGGGAGGATAAGGGTAGCTGAAAATTAATTCTTATTGAGTTCAGCCATCTCAGGATTGTGGAACCCATCTCCCTCCATCTTGACTGAGATTTCTCTGAGGTGAATGTATACACTGTCTTTCAGAGTCTCCCAGTGGAAATAAGCTCCAAATATCTATAGTGACATCTTGCTTGATAAAACACTGTAATTACCTCCTGCTAATCCTCATCCCATTTCTTCACCTCCCAAATGAAGCACTGACTCTAGAGTCCTAATCTCTGGGTTTCTGGGTAACCTAAGTTAAAATAGTAAGAGAGACATCTAATGAGATTTGTGAAATGTTCAGTCTCATTTTCTAAATGTTTGAAATATCTCCTAGACCCTCAGTATAATTTTTGGTGAGAAGAGAAAACTTATCCCAGTGTAGAACAATGTCAGAGATGCTACCATGCTCCTCGGTCTTTCTTTGTCCTAGTTCCCTTCATTCCTGTGTCCCACACAGCGTGGTTACACCCAAACACAGGCACAGAGCTGGTTTCTACCTCACATTATTCGTGCCTTCTTCATCCAGCAGCATGGGTGTGGCAGGGCTGTAAAACATAAAATCCTTTCCATGACGTGTTCACCTACTAACTGAATTTTAAAAATTAGAAGAATATTTCTATACCTTCTATTCACCCTGTTGGTGAAGGAGGAACCCCCAATTCCAATTACAAGACGACCAAATACATAACACCCAACTTGGGAACCATGAGATTGACAGCAGCTTATTAGCCATACATATTTGCAGTGCAGGGGAAGAGGACACTGTGCTCCATGCAGAGTCACATGAGGATGGGCTCAGGAGGAGAGTGAACCCCAAAGGGCGTAGGAGTGTAGGCTTTGTAGTAACAAGAGGGTGAGGTGACCCCTGGTTCCTATGGAAGGATGTGATTGGCTTGTTTGAATAATTTCATGGGCTGGCAGGGAAGTGAAACCTGTTGTGTGGGGGACCATGTGGTGAGCAACTGGCCCAGCAGATAGGGGGACTAGCTAGGTGGGGAGACTTTCCTTTTGAGGGCAGAGGTTGCATATCTGATGAGAGCAGAGAAATTCATAGTAGGCCTTTGAAGCCTTGCAAGGCTCACAGATGTCAAGGCAGTACAGGAACTTTCAGAATTTACAATACAGGGAGCTATTAAAAGTGTGGTTGAGCTGTAAACAATCAAATGGAAACAAATAACATCCATTGGAATAATAGTTGTGAGGTGTGGTTTCAAGAAGTTTAGATAGAAAATTTAGATTTGTTCCGTATTTGTTCATTTTTTAAAAGCAAGTTACTGTAGCGAAGGTGGTTGATCATGCACTTCAATATAAAGTGCTTTTTTATATAAAGAAAATGGGTTTTCAATATAAAGTGCTTTTTTATATAAAGAAAATGGGTTTTACTTATACTTGTGAATATTTCATATTGTAGGCAATCATGATATTCTGTGTTTTCTAATTTTGGACTTAAGATCCATAAAGATTAAAGTCTATGACATTGAGAAATTGTAAGGGCCTCCAGGGATGTTTCAGATATAAGAAAGTTCAGTGAGCTTGTCTGTATAACTGATCACACCTCAACTTGGCTGCTTATTCAGAAATCAATGCCACATGCAGATACACTGCCACAATTTCTGATGAGAAGGGGATGGGATACAAGCTACGCTATAAGTATTCAGTGGCATTTAATTTTCATGTTTATATATGACAATTAAAATGGATGTTCCACTATTTTACATTTAGAGAGAGAAAGGAAGTTTTCATTATTGTCCACATTATATTAAATGGTTTATTTGAATAGAAAAATACTTGAGTAAGGTGAAAGATTTTAATAAAACATAACAATTGCTTCAAAGTCTTTACCAAAATATTACAATCGTATAATGTTGAACTACTTGGTTTTTGTATAAAGATAGCTGAATAGGATGCCTATAGTTTCAATCTGATAAGTCTATTGATTGCCTGGTATAATAGTAAGTAACATATCATCAACATATTATAGCACCCAACACAGTAAATTCTCAAATAACTATTAGTCACCTGCCTCTTAATTTCAAAATATTCCAACTTCAGAGCTTTTATTATATATGCTGAAATATTGTGCAGTTTTAAAATATTTTTATTCATTTTACATAGGTTCCATATAACCTAACATTCAAAGTATAGATAAACCTCAATTTGCGTAACAAATATGTTTCTGAGAAGTTATAAATTGAATGATATTTTAAATGCACTAAGGAAACTGATTATTTGAAAGCACATTGTGGTGAGTTCTTTTGTAATTCAAGTGTTATGTAAGTTTGTGTTACTTTGGAATGGATTCTATTAAAACAGGACATTTCTTAGTTCTAGCACTGATGAGAGAAATAATTCACAGCAGATTATAAATGTTCAATGCAAGTGACTGAAGTGCAGAGTATTTAAGGAGGAAAAAGAAACTTTTACCTTTCAAGGATGTTTAAACACCTGGTTGAATCAAAGGAAAGTTAACATGAAGTTCAGGTTTATATTTACCCTTCCCAATTTTGAAAATATATCTCTCTTTCCAGTTGGGTTTATATATAGTCCTCCCAAGGCAGGGGGATTACCCAAGTGACTTTATTTTAAGGTCTTTTATAGTTCTTTTACTTCAGTCCAGACGAAGAATTTTTTTAAAAAAGCCTTCTCTTTGCACTGGGTGAAAAAATAAAACCATGCATCAGCCTCTGAGGTGGCATTTAAAATAGAAAAAAGAATCCTTTAAAGATCATTGTTCTCATAATTATTTCATCACCATTTTATTGACTAGATTTATGTTTTTGTTGAAAATAGATTGCAAAATTCTTTAAAACATAACAACAAGCAATTTTCAGAATTTTTTTTTTAACCAAGGAACTGAAACCTATTAACTAATCCATGCTGGCTTTAAAACTCATCTATTGGATCTATCTACATTTATCTTACCAATAAAATGTAAGAAATGTGAACAAATTGTAATGGAAAACTAGGGGGCCCTTTTATTTGCAAGTATTTATATTAAAAATTTGTTTCTCAAGAAGAATATGTCAGTCTATCCAATAAATACTCACTTATGTCTACCCCATCACTTGTCAGATATGGTGAATCACACCATGATGGATATGACATGGTACCTAACATCACAGAACATATAGTCTATCAAGAAAAAGAAAGCGGCTTGGCGTGGTAGCTCACGCCTGTAATCCCCGTACTTTGGGAGGCTGAGGTGGGTGGATCACGAGGTCAGGCATTTGAGATCAGCCTGGCCAACATGGTGAAATCCCGTCTCCACTGAAAATACAAAAATTAGCCAGGTGTGGTGGCGCGTGCCTGTAGTCCCAGCTACTCAGGAGGCTAAAGGGGGAGTATTGCTTGAACTTGGGAGGCGGAGGTTGCAGTGAGCTGAGATCGTGCCACTGTGCTCCAGCCTGGGCGGCAGAGTGAGATTCCATCTCCAGAAAAAGAAAAAAAAGGAAAAGAAAGCACATGTACAAATAAAGTATTACTGCTATTGGGGGATGCAGGTAGAGCACCAGAGCAGGGAGAAATTATCTACAGCTGTAGGAAATAGGAAATTGCGCACAAATGTGTTTGAGAAAACATTTGTCGTGGGAAATCATCCTAGGAGTTACAGCTCAAAGGTGGACAGGAGGGATCCTTGGGAGGAAATTCAGATCACATGAGGCCTTGAATGTCAGGCTGAGCAATTAAACTTGAATGATTTCTGTGCAGTAAGGGAGTTATAGAAGGTTTTGAAGCAGGAGAGGATTATGATACAGTACATGGTACAAGAAGATTAATCTTACATGGGTGCCTAACATGGACTAAGAGAAGAGGAAGCTCCTAGGTGAGAAGTGTGGGGAATTCCACAATCACTTAGGTGTGAGAAAATGAGAACTTGAATAGGAGAAACAGATACCGGACCAACGTCAGAGGAATCAGAAGTAGTGAACAGCCAAAAGAAGGGAGGATGTTACAGGGAAGGTTGGAGGGAGAAGCTAAAAGGCATTTCGGTATTCATCTCTATTCCTGGGAGAGTGAAGGTAACATTGCATTCATAGAAATGAGAAACACAGGGCTAGAAACAGGTTTGGGAATCAAGTGGTAATCTTACAAATTGGTAATCTTGGCTTACATGCCTTGCACAATGTTTGGTGTTGGTGTTTCATATTTGCAGCAAAAAAATAATGATTTTTAAAATTTATTATTCAGGCTTTTAGACATTTAGGTGATTTTTAATTTTTTTCTAAAAATTATATAAGGATTTATTGAACATGCTAAATAAATTACATTGATGGAATATGGCAATCCCCAGATATTGGAAAAATTATATTCTTTCCCTTCATAGGTATTTGGCTCCAGTCAACTCCCAGAATCATGGCAACTAAACTCTAATTTGAGAAAATAATGAAAGAGTGTAAATCACATTCCACTTTTTGAAACTTCATAATCTATGTGCTCTGGTCCCTCATTTTAGAGTTACTTGAAAAAGTTTGTCTACAGCATACACAGAATAAGTTTATGATGTGTGAGTATATGATGGACTTGGGAGATGTTTCATTACAACAAAGTCTCCAATGTTTTTCTGAAAAGGGGCTCATTTTGACTTTTCTGAAATTTTTGATGAGTGGAGGATGGAATTTGAGGTTAAAGGTATTGATTATAAATGTAACATTGGGTTGCAAATAGAATTATCCATAAATTTGCTGTATCATAAATGCTACTGCAGTCGGTCTAAACACTGGACATGAATTTATGTGTTACTTTGTACAAAATGGTGAAAAAAATACTACATATCCAGTTGATTGACAAAAGCCCGAGAAGCTTGTTAAAAGGGCTGGCTAAGCATATTTGTGAAGACAAATATTTTTAAATGTCCCTTAGAGTTACTTCAACATAACTAAGTAAATCAGAAGAACTAGGATTATGTTTACTCTTTAAATTTGCTAAAACAGAGGTCAGTGATTATTGATCTTGATTGGCTGTCTCTGCTCTTTTTCTTACCTTTCCTTTTATTCTTCTTATGCTTCAATTTTTTACCGTTCTTTTTTTTTTTTTTTAAGTGATCATGCATTAACTTCAAATGACTGGATTCTAACACTGGTTTCTTTGCAGGGCATAGAGGTAAATTATGACTTTCCTAACCTCTTCCCTGATCCATAAACCATGAACTACCCTCCAATAGGTCTACTTTGAACCACCGAGCAATACTCTCTGAGCCACATGACTAAAATTTACAGGATTCTCTAAGTAATCTTGCAGTGTTAAGAGGGTGCCTGACTGAGCAATGAGATTTCATGATAACTCATTCGAGTCTCCTATATGGTACAGCTGAGTCTGGAACATCTTTGTTTGGAGTTCCTGAGAGGTTACAGCTATTTCACTCTTAACTTCATGGGGAGAATTGGAAACATGGACATATGCTTGATAAATATCCTTTAAGTAACCATGGATCACTTAGTCACTTTGGAATCTTAAATTAATGCTCTATTACTAAGGAAAAAGCCCTACTTCTTAAGTCCTTGACTTTTTTGTGTTAACTGCCAACAAATAAAAACAATAACTACAAATCCCATCCCAAGCTCAAAAGCTTAAAGCTACCCTTGTATTGAGTAAAGCCCAATGTGTTTCGTAGATAATGTGATAATGTATTTCACTGATGAAATGTGGTGGATCTTACCAAGCATCAATGAATGTATTGCCATTTTTCTACTGTTTCAATTATATTTTAGCATTGGAAGAAAAGTGGAAGACTTAGTCAATTCTGCCATGAGTAAAACTTAATTTCCATTCTTAATCATTAGAATGAAATGAAACATATCAGTATACTTAAAAGACCCTTGGATTATGAATTAAATACAAAATTACAATTAGAAAATAGTACAGAAGGATATTTTAAAATAGTTTAGTATAAAATCAGCAAAAAGAAAATAATAAGGCAACAGTTTGAGGTTTGATTGTTTCTTTTGTTCTTCACCTGAAAATAATTTCAGACTCTTTCACAATGCAGTGTAGTACATTCTGGAAGTAATAAACATCACACTATTTAGCTATTAAGCAGCATATAAAAATAATTGCACCTGGATTTAGACACAGGTTGAAGAAAATAATGGGATTACTGCTACCACATAATTTATAAATTAATTTTTAATTTTTAGGTAATTGCGAATTCACACACAGTATAAGATGTAATATGCAGAGATCACAATACTGTGTACTCAGCTTCCCCCAATGGTAACATCTTATGATACTGTAATACACTCTCACTCTCAGGATATTCACACATGATACACGCAAGATAGAGAACATTCCTATTACCACAAACATCTCTCATGCATTTTTATTGCTACCTGCCTTTCCCTCCTGCCTGCATTCCCTCCTGCCTGCATTCCCTCCTTAATTCCAGGCAGCCTAAATACTATGTTTATATCTATAATATTTTCATTTCAAAAATGTTGTACAACTTGAATCATATAGGGTGTAACTTTTTGGATTGGCCTTTTTACTCCAACTAATTATTTGGAGATTCATCCAGACTGTGGCATGTATCAGTATTTTATTCCTTTTTATTGCTGAGTGTGCAATACATGGTATGAATATTACACAGTTCAACCACTGCTTCATGAAGAACATCTGGGTTGTTTCCAGGCTATTACATATAAAGCTGTTATGAACAATTGTGCTCGTGTCTTTGGGTGAACATGTTTTTATTTCTCTGAGAGAAATGTCCAGGAGAATAATTGCTAGGTTGTAGGAGAGTTGTTGCATGTATAGATTTTTCAGAACCTACAAGCAGTTTTCCAGAGTGGGTGGACCATTTCATGTTCCCGCCTACATAGTAGGTGTGATTTGGTGGTTTCTCTGCATTCCTCCCAACATTTTGTCTTGTAACTTTTTTTTTTATTTTAACCTTTCTGATAAATTAGATATATCATTATGATTTTAATTTAAATTTTCCAAAGGACTAATAATATTGAACATCTTTTCTTGGGCTTATTTGCCATCTGTGTATTCTCTTTAATGACATATCTCCTTATCTCTCTTGCCCACTTTATAATTGAATTGTTGTTTTTTTATTTCTACTGTTAAATTTGAGAGTTTTAA